>NC_138548.1:60351484-60384036 GCF_964273705.1 Natrix helvetica
CAAATGAGTAATGTGAAGAATGTTCAGATCAATTAAAAAATTATTCTATTTTCCTCTTCACCAAGTGCTGAAACTGCAAGAGACAATAATATTTAGTATTGTGGAATATCGTTTAAGCCTACTTCCTCACATGTACTACAATACCATTTTATTCACATGTTCAGACAAATAAGCATTAAATAAATGGATACCTTATTTACATTTTAAATACCTTCAAAGCGTATTATTTCTCAAAGTAACCATAGCCTGAATGCTGAAAGGTGACATCATCTTGAAAATCAACAGCCTGTGAACCAAATATTAGACCCTCTAATGCTGTTTCCAAACTGTTTAAACATTAGGATAAGAACTTAGAAGGCTTCTTTGTTGCTTTGTTTTTTTTAAGTAATATTTGCCCAGCAGGAGTTGAAAGCTGCATATGCGTGATACCCATCATGAGTGCATGCTGCTTTTTACTTATGGTAATTATCTAATAACCAATTGATTTCAGTTGCTAATAGGGCAATTTGTTAAGACTCTTGAGACAAGAAAAGATTAAAGAAAAGGGAATGAGCCCCGTGGCTATTCAGAGATCACATTTATGAACAGTAGGGTGGCCAACAGCAGAATTTTCTGAAGTGCAAAAATGACATCTTTCTTCCAAGCTATGAATTTTGGCCATATCACAGAGAACTAAGTATTATGTGAGGGCATCAGACTTTTCATTAAGTAGATTCAATGCTGCTTAATTTCAAAACCAACACTTCTGTCACTTGAACCCAGTGAATTCCTTTTATGTGATTAGTAAGGTTAGCTGCTCATATTAAAAACCATATTGATACCCCATTTACAATAGATGGGGGGAAATGTAACAGGC
Source organism: Natrix helvetica (assembly GCF_964273705.1). Classification (NCBI taxonomy): domain Eukaryota; kingdom Metazoa; phylum Chordata; class Lepidosauria; order Squamata; family Natricidae; genus Natrix; species Natrix helvetica. Next base: position 60,352,341 of record NC_138548.1, read on the forward strand.
CAATGTGCAGACAACTGCCTGAAATCTGGCCTCCCATCTATCAGAATGAAGCGATTGCATGCTGAGATAGGAAAATAGACTGCATTGCTTCAAACAGTAGGTATGCCCATGCATTTGATTGGTAATGTTCTCTTGGGTTTAAACAAATGCATGAATAAAATTGGCCAATAAATCAGGCAATAAAAAATGAGCAAGCAAAAAACTACTTTTGAACTTTTATTATTGATTTGGCAGTTTTCTGTTTGTAGAGAGCTTTTTATGTCTGTGTGTGTAGGTATTCTCAGCTGCCTTTTTATTTCTCTGTCACCCATTTATATTTATTTTCACCGCTGTTTTAATTTTAAATTCTGCACCCCACCCAGAGCTGTTTGGTTAAAACAAACAGCCATGCAACTGGAAAGAAAGAAATTGAAGTCTTCCGAATTAAATAGTATCCCCCTATCTCTCTCTATTTACATCTTTTTTTAACACCTTAAGTGGCAATCCTATATATGTATCTGAGAATATATGACTAGATATTTACAGAATTGTTTTGTTAATTGGTTTCACAAATATAGATTCATCTTGAAGACAATGCAGCTCTTTGCTCAAAAAAATTCATGATTAAATATTAGCCATGATAGTACACCAACTTCATATGATTTGAATTTCTACTGCCATCAGCTCCAGTAATTATAGGACCGAAAGGTGGGAGATACAGTTAATATATCTAGAGGACACTTAATTGGCTTACAATGTTAATTTAGGACTGGGAGATCTCAGTTCAGATCAGCACTCAGCACCAAACCCCAGATGACTTTGGGTTACTAATCAGTATCTTAAATCTTACTTACATACTTGTTAGGGGAGTAAAATGGGGAGGGAATAATCATGAATACAAAATAAAGGTAGGATTTTAATGTAAACGATAAACCATAACTTTATTGATGCTTAGATCTATCCACAAAAATATTTACATCACTTAAAAGATAACAATATATTCTGTCCAATATCACAACAATCCTGTGATAATAAATGTCACCCCGTCTGAAAGAATATTTTATGAGCTCTGCAATTGTCCCAAGAGAAAAGGAGAAGCTCTTAACTTTTTATGACCTTTTTGCTAGCAGTTCTGACTCCATTCTTGAAAAAAAAAGTGAAGAAACCACAGAATTTTTTAAACCAACGGTGGAGGAAGTATTTACAACACATTTTTCCCTTTCTCAGAACTTTATGTGTGCAGAGAAGCACGTATTCAAACGGTCACACCGTGCCTTTAATTATGAAGATTAAACATGTAGCAGATCCATTGGGCACACTGGGATTACAAAATCAACCTCAGGCCACTGCAGAATCTGTCATAGTGGGGTTTCACCAAACTTCTCTCAGTATAAAATTTGGACAGCATTACTCTCAGGAAGAACTCAGAAAGAACTTTTATAAGAACTAAAAAAAAAAGGAACTAAAAACAACTTTTATAAGAACTAATCCAAACAGTCAGATCTTTTATAAGAACTAACTGTTTGGGTTAGTTCTTATAAAAGTATTTACTATGGATTTCTTTTTTTCTCCTGAAATACGAAAATATGTAATTTTTTGAAAAAGAAATGGAGAGAGACACTCTTCGTTGCATTGTGGGTTGGTTTCTGCACCAACACCCCCTAGCCAGTGCTGTAAAGCACTGACCAACATCTCCAAAAATATTGACCCGTGATTCTGAATTTTGGAGTTAAACAAATGGTTGTTGAGTTCAGGATTATCTTACATTAATTGTGGCTTGCCAAACCCTACAGGCTCTTACAGGCTCTTAAGAAATCCCTAAACGGTAATTCACTTTCTATGATTTTCCATTTTAAATAAAGAAAATATCGGGATATTGGCAACTGTTTATAGAAATGGAAGTAAAGAAAGGATGTTTAAAGTTTCTCTATACCATTTTCCTGATTTTAATCATCCCGACAGCTGTTATTTATTTGGGGAAGTGGGATTCAGGTATGATGTAGGCATTTTAAGGAGGAAACAACAGCGATAAAGGCAATCAGGGGTGTGCGATCAGCAGAGGATTTACTTAATTTAATCAATAAAAACTCTATTTAGTTAACAAAGAAAAAAAAATGGGAATTTATTATGGGTTTCCCAGTGTAACATGCAGATTTTTCTCAATATTTATATTATTACAATGTGACACCTAACTAATGATTATAATGCTGCAACTTTTAGTAGTAGTAATATGTTTGCCTTATTATCTCTTGCTTGGAGAATCTCAAATGCACTTCTGGACTTAGCATCCTCTCTGGGTGTGAAGAGTAAACAGAGTCACACAATTCTTATAAACTTCAGGGAGGCTATGATTCACTCCTTGCCTCAGAAGCTGAAAATTTGATGGTTAACAATGCATACTTACTTACTTTTCACCATACTCCTTTTTCAATGCCCAAAGGAATGGCTTAATTATATTTATAGCATTTATTCATCATATATAGGGATTACCCTTCTCCCTTCTAGAGCAACTTTGGACAGTAACTTTCCTTCAGTGCCCAATTATCTGCGTCCTGCATCACCATGACTATCACTACCTCCTGCTTCTCCTCCTTTTCTTGGGGGGGGGGGGAAGGGACATTCCTCTTGTAATGGGAGGTGGGTGGGATATTTCCAGATTTGGTTTCAATTGGAGTTGACAATTCTTCTTCTTCTTCTTCTTCTTCTTCTTCTTCTTCTTCTTCTTCTTCTTCTTCTTCTTCTTCTTCTTCTTCTTCTTCTTCCAATACAATACAATAGTAGAGTTGGAAGGGACCTTGGAGGTCTTCTAGTCCAACCGGCTGCCTAGGCAGGAAACCCTATACCGTTTCAGACAAATAGCTATCCAACATCTTCTTAAAGACTCCCAGTGTTGGGGCATTCACAACTTCTGGAGGCAAGCTGTTCCACTGATGATGATGATGATGATGATGATGATGATGATGATGATGATGATGATGAAGAAGAAGAAGAAGAAGAAGAAGAGGAGGAGGAGGAAGAAGAATAGTTGTTGTTGTTGTTGTTGTTGTTGTTGTTCTTCTTCTTCTTCTTCTTCTTCTTCTTCTTCTTCTTCTTCTTCTTCTTCTTTCTCCTCCTCCTCCTCCTCCTCCTCCTCCTCCTCCTCCTCCTCCTCCTCCTCCTCCTCCTCCTCCTCCTCCTCCCCCCTGTCCTTTTCAGGTAAATACTTCTCCAATACTGGGGTGAATTACATTTGCAGCTTTCCCACTTCAGTCATTCCAAGTGTGAAAGCAGAGTAATGTTCTACGTATAGAGGAAGTGGTTTCAACATAGATTCTTTTCAGGGGGGGGGGAGGCACTGGAATGTAGGGAACGTGTGTTAAAACAACATCTATTGCTTTATATATCTTATATGAAGGTGGCTCAGTTGCTAAGATGCTGAGCTTGTTGATCAGAAACGTCGGCAGTTTGGCGGTTCAAATCCCTAGCGCCGCATAATGGAGTAAGCTCCTGTTATTTGTCCCAGCTTCTGCCAACCTAGCAGCTTGAAAGCATGTAAAGAATGCAAGTAGAAAAATAGGAACCACCTTTGGTGTGAAGGTAACAGCACTCCGTGAGCCTTTGGCGTTTAGTCATGCTGGCCACATGACCATGGAGACATCTTTGGATAGTGCTGGCTCTTCGGATTTGAAATGGAAATCAGCACCGCCCCCTAGAGTCGGGAACGACTAGCACATACATGCTAGGGGAACTTTTACCTTTATCTTATATGACTGCACCATGAAGATCCCAAAACATTTGTACCATACTTGCTAATCTTGGAATGTTGCTTTAATTATCAAGATAGCACCTGAGTTAGTAGTACTAAAGTATATTAATATAGTCAGGAGGCCCATATAAATTTAGCTTGTTTACTCTCCCAAAAAGTAACTGGAGAATCTCTCTCATACATAAGTTACCTGATTAGACATGGAATTTTAAAGAGAAAAAAAACTAAATTACCCAATAATGATATGAAACAACATTTATATTAATACGTTTTGACTTCAATATGCTGTCTAAGACATTTACCTAGATTTCATTGGCGAGGTAGGAATATCTCACAACCAAGAGTTTATATGCCACGCTATACACCTAACAGTATTCAGTTCAATTCCTATAAAATGCACAATGGGAGGGGGGGGGGAATAACACTGAACAATAACATATTTAAAAAGATACCTCAATCTTAACACAATCAAAAGTGATTTATAGCAAATCTCTATATCTCTTTTCTCAAATTTAAGTGCCAGTGCTGGGAGCTGTTCTTCAAGTTGCTACTATAAATTCAAAAGGACAGCAAGCTCCTTTAGAGACAAGAAATATACTTACTTTGCTACAGTTGCTCAGATTCCAAGTTGACACAATTTACATAAAAGACATGAATAATTAATTGTAGAGCTTTCTTATTAAATGTTGATACTTTTCATGTTTTGAATATACTACTGTATTATACATAAGAATGGCTATTTAATCAAAGTGTTTTGAGATATGTCTGTGACATGCTGGACATTAGTTTAAGCAACATTTAGAATAATAGGATCCTGTAATGTAAGCAGGATAGATAATCTAAAAGGTATTTGAAAAGTAACACTGTTAAAGAAATAAGTCTTTCTAAATATTTGAGCCTTGTGGCTCCATGTATAAATAAAAAGATTTACCTTTAACAGATTTTAGACTAAAAGTTTTGGAACTAGCAGTTTCACCGCACTACATCAAAATCTACAGAGAAGGTGGTAGAACTACAGAGCTGTACTCCCAGTTATACTGTAAATTGTGTAGTTAAGAAAACGAGTGTGCAATTTGTTCCACATTAGGTTCTAATTTGAATAAAGATTTGCACTCCAGCTATTCAATAATCACTTTGATTATTCCTTTAGCTACAACAGGTGGGCTGTTGTTGTTTATATTGTTTGGGTGCTTTGTAATCAGTGTTGACTCCTTATGACTAAGTCCCTGCAATTTTCTAGGGAAGACTTCGGCAGTGCTTTGCAGATGCCTGCTTCCCAGGGTGAGAGAGAGTGACTGGTCCAAAATAACCTAGCTGGCTTTGTGTTTAAGGTGGGAGTAGAACTCATGGTCTCCTGGGTTCTAGCCTGGTAAGCACCAAAGTAGATCTCATATATAATGGTCCTTTTAATTTCATAGCTTTTGAAGATGAGCAGGAATGTGCAAACAAGGGGACACAACTCTAGTTCCTCCTTTTTGTTTCTGGTTCATAAACCATGGTTATCATAGAAAAGGAGATTGGGCCCCTAATGCTGCTATGCAGAAAGTGCAACCTCTACTCAACTTCCTGGGCCATGAAGAATGCTTGGAAATGAAAAATAATAGCCCTTTGTGTTAGCTACTTTTTGCCCTCCAATTGAATGGTGTGTTGGTGGAGGCAATAATTCTCTACGCTCCAAGAGCTCGAGTGAGCAACCAAAGGCGATATTTCCCTCTTTCTAAGGAAAGGGCATCTTCATCTCCTAGCTTCTTCTACACGATTAAGGGAGAGATTATACAAATAGGTAGAGCAATCCAGACAGGAAACAAGTGATCAGTTGATGTAATTAGGGGTGATATGATCAGAGGGGATCACTTGAGTCTTAAGCCTGCCCTTGAACCTCAAGGCCAACCATTCATTGCAGGAATCATGGGAACCAGCCTTCCTTTCTTTTGGCTATTCCACATCTTCTATTCCTCATCTTTTATCCTTTTACTCAGACTAACTAAAAAAACATCTTAAAGTATGACTATTTCCATAGAAAATTATGACAGTAGGCAGGGCTGTTAAAAGTCCTGCCCCTTGCAGACAGACATCCAACACTGGGATCCAAACTAAAGCTTCCCCAGAACTTGGCCGTCCAGCCTCTGCTTAAAGATATCCACTTGATTTAAGTTCCATAAAAGCAGATTCATCTGGTTTATCTGGCTTCCTGCAAGCTAATTTAATCACTGTGTCTCCTGACCTCTAGGATGACAGAAAGCAGTTCTTCGCCTTCTTTGGTCTGATATATTTTCTACAAGGCTATCAATGAGGAAGACTCTTTAGGAAGTACTTTTGTACCTCTCTTGTACCCACATTAATGATTGGAAATAGTTATTTATGCTATTAAAGGGTAAAGGTAACCCTCGCACATATGTGCTAGTCGTTCCTAACTCTAGGGGGCAGTGCCCATCTCCATTTCAAAGCCGAAGAGCCAGCACTGGAAGAGTAAACAAGCTAAATTTATAAGGGCCTCCTGACTATATTAATATACTTTAGTACTACTAATTCAGGTGCTATCTTGATAATTAAAGCAACATTCCAAAATTAAGAAGTATGGTACAAATGTTTTGGGGTGGTCATGGTGCAGTCATATAAGGTAAAAGTTTTCCTTGCATGTATGTGTTAGTCCTTCCCAACTCTATGGGGTGGTACTCATCTCTGTTTCAAAGCCAAAGAGCCAGCCCTGTCCGAAGATGTCTCTGTGGTCATGTGGCCGGCATGACTAACCACCAAAGGTGCATGGAATGCTGTTACCTTCCCACCAAAGGTGGTTCCTATTTTACTACTTGCATTTTTTACATGCTTTCAAACTGCTAGGTTGGCAGAAGCTGGGACAAGTAATGGGAGCTCACTCTGTTATGCAGTGCTAGGGATTCGAACCGCTGAACTGCCAACCTTTCTGATCAACATGCTATTAGTTCAGTGCAAAAATTAAAATTAAGGTTTCCCAACAAATAGTTGTTTCACCTCTGCCTGAACATCCAAAAGGTGATATATTTGGACCCAGATTGTTGGGGGGTGGGGTGCAATATGCTGACTCTGTAAACCACTTAGAAAGGGCTGTAAAGCACTGTGAAGCAGTATAGAAGTCTACATGCTATTGCTATTTATTAAAAATAAACCAAATGGCATAAAAGAGTGAGGTCTGCTGTTGAGGCTTATTTCAGAACAGTTGCATTTGTAAGTTTCACCAACTATTATTAGACAAAGAAATAACTTCTTTTCTGAAGTGCAAGCATCAGCACCTTCTTTGTTCTTGATGGATGTTAGATGAATGCTAAAGATACTTAAAAAGCTAGCCAATAAATATGGGCTCACCAGGAAACCAGAACCAACCCCGGGGTACCCAGAGCATCCCAAAGCTTCACATTCACAAAACCATCTTCATGTATTCTCAAGTTCATTGTTAAGCAGACAGCTGAACCAGCACTTAGGGATTGTACACAATGGATATTCATTAGGGCTCAAAACATCCTAATTGAGCCGCCTTAGCATAAAGTGTTGAAAGCCAAGCCAAGATGGCTTGGATGGAAGAGAAGACTGCTGATGTCTGAAATAATTCTGAGGTTGAACTTGACAATTAATTCAGAGTGGTGTGCAGTCAGGTTTCTGAAAATGAGTCTGAAGAATATGAGTTCAGAAGGAACTATTAGAACCAGAGCCAGAGTTAGTATTAAGATTTCAAAGATCTAATACAGGAATCACACTAACTTTTAATCCCGTTTTTCCAGTTCAATTTTTAATGTTTGCCAATATTTCCAAAATGAACTCCAAGCTATATTTTTTTTTGGGGGGGGGGGGGCTTGGTGAACTGAATGGCATGCGTACTTGCTCTGATCTGGATACAGGGACTGACTGGGAGTGTACTGGATGCAAACTAAACTGGGTGGTTTTGTGTGTGTGTCTGTCTTCAAGTTAGTTTTGACTCCTGGTGACTGCCTGGACAAGTCTCTGTAGTTTTTCAAGTTTTTCCAAACTGGTTTGCCATTGTCTGCTTCCTAGGGCTGAGAGGGAATTACTGGTCCAAGATCACCCAGCTAGTTTCACCCTAAACCAGGAGTAGAACTCAAGACTTCCTATTTCTAACTTGCTGTCTTAACTATTACACCAAACCAGATCTTTCACACCCGTCCTAAGCCTTCCTGGGGCTGCATATCCTTGCCCTTGAGTTTCAGCAGATTTCTTCAAGGGGGGATTATGAAAAATATTTACTGCTCGAAATGTTTGCGCCGATATAATCCAGGCATTACTGCTCCATCCAACAAGCAGATGGAACTACTCGCGGGCAGCCACCATTTTCACGATCTCCGGCTTGGGACAAGATGAAAGAAGTGAGGGTCTGGGGGAATGTATACATATATATACATTCGTAGAAAGACCGGGTCCATCCAGGTAAACGGAAAAAAGATAACTCCCGCGCGCTTTCCAATTTTTTTGGGTGACTCACGTCGGCCGTTCCCAACAAGAGAAGGCACGTACCAATCCCAGACTCCCTCCTCTCCCTTGCACGTCCAGCACTGCCCGGGAGTTTTCCGTGCGCTTCGTTGGATCTCGCGTGTTCCCAGCCCGTGTCCCCGAGGGATGGCGGAGGAGGAGGCGGCACGGGAAGGAGGCGGGATCGAGGGAGGCGGGGGGGGGAGCGGGAGGCCAACATGCCGCTCGCTCTCATTGGTACGTGTGCACGCTCCCGAGCGGCTTGTCCTCTGGTATCCGGTAGTGTGCGGCGAACATGGCATTTCCCGCACGGGGCCGGCTCGGGCAGGGCCACACGCAACAGCAGCGGCATGCAGTCGCCCTGATAAGGCGATGCCGGCCGCCAGGCGGATTTGACTTGCCCGCAAATGGCCTCGGGCAGGGAAGCAGCCGTGCAGCCTCCGACCGAGCTCAGTGGCGACTCAGTAGAAAGCATGAGGAAGATTTTCATCGGTCACCCCGAAAGCGGCGAGGATGGGGACCGAGCCGGGCGAAAGGAGCAGCCGGATGGGCCGGCGAAGGGCTCCCTGGGAGCTCTCCTCTCCCCTGGCAACTCGGGCGAAGTGCGAGTAGCCGAGGGCGCCTTGTCCTCCGGCCCTTTGCCTTCCAAGCGGGCGGCCGTCCGAGAGCACCGCCGGGATGCTCAGAGGCTAGTCTTACATTATATAGTGCCTTGCATGAACGCCTATGGCTTGTGCGTTGTAGACCATTTCCTGGGATCCCGGATAGGCGAGAAAATCTTCCAAGAAGTCCTGGCTTTGCACCTGAGTGACAAATTCCAGGACGGAGCCCTTGCGAGTCAGAAACTGGGCAGCAACAAAGCCATCCGCGGGGACAAGATCTTGTGGGTAGAGGGCAGTGAACCAGGATGTGAGAACATAGGCTACCTCCTGAAAAAAATGGATAAGCTCATCATGTACGCAGATGGGAAGCTGGGGCATTACAAAATTAGAGGAAGACACAAGGTTAGTAGTTTCAGTATCCAGGACTTTGTTCTTCACTTACTTCCAACAACTTTCCCAAAGTTTCTAATCTCGCTGTCACTTGGAGTCTGAACTCTTAGTTGTGCCGTTCTGGTCCCCCTTGTATGTTTGTTTGTCTTGGCATTATTTTTCTCTTTTAAATACCCTGGTCCGTTCGCTTAGTAAAATACAAGTTTAAGGGTCGAATTCACACAAGATAATACGAGTTACACGCGATTGATTTCCGAACCGGACAAAAGGGGGTAATATCGCAACATCAAGAGCAATTCTTCTGTCTGTCTTTCTCTTTCTTTCATTTCACTTTTTCAGAAACATACAAACACACTCCATCGGAAGTCCAACTCGAAGATTTTTATTCATAAGTTTCATCCTGTTGATTTTTAAAATATTGTTACGCAGCAAGATTCGGGTGTGATTTGCTTTTATTTTTAGATGGCATACACGAGATGCGGTATCCGTTCGGTTAAAATCGTAGGAGCCTTTTGGATGCAGCATCTGCACTTAAAACGTTAAAATACAACTAACGTCGCTTATAAAACAAGTGTGCGTCTGAAAGGCTTTGTCTGCAGAAAGTCAGGTGTGGGGAAAAATGGGAAGACGCCTTCCGGGGGAAAAATGCTGAGCACTTGTAAACTCAACCCCTTTCGTTTAGGTTCATTTGCCAAAAGAAACTTTCCTGTCACTTGCGCGCTTTACACCCTTTGCCTCCCGTTTGTTTACATTGGCCTGTAGTATGTGACCCGCACGAGAAGCGTACATGCTGGGGTAGAATTCCTCAATGGCGGAGGCCACGCCCCCCTCGGAGTGTGGTCCCCAGGCCTGGCAAGCCCCAAATCACGCCTCCTTACAGCCACGCGGCTCTTCGACTCCCCTCCTCCCCGCGCGGCAATTGGAGGGGGGGCGGGAGGGAGGGGGGAGAGAAGGGTGGCTGGAAGCGCCGCCCGAAGCCACACCTCGTCTCTTCGTTGATTGGCTGTGTCCACGCTCCCCTTGGTTGATGTGTGGGAGCGCGCGCGGCAGAGATTGTTTCTGGGTCGGAGCTCCACCCATGTGCCGCTGGCTGTAGAAGTTGGGAACACATCCTGCACGTAGCAGACGTATTAAATCAGAGAGGGGGCCCATCTGCTTGCCTTGGTGAATAAATTGGAAAGGAGTTTTTGCCGGACGTGGCTCCCCAAAAAGGGGGAGTGATCCTATCAGCCAAAAAAAAAAAAAAGGGGGGGGGAGGGGTTGTTCACTTCTGACACTGATCTACACCGATAGCAAAGAGCTTCAGCAATTGTCTGTCGACCAAGGTGTTCCTCTTGCAGTAGGTGGAAGGCAGCCCCGGGGGGACCCGGGGAAGTGGTGGAATCGCCCTTCATTCCATTCTCCAGCCTTGCTTGGGTCGCCAAGAGTGGCGAGGAACACCGAGTGTTACTTCAGCAAAACTTTTTGAGCGCTCCGCTTCGTTGCTTCCCTGACAGAGATCAACTCCTGCCTGGCTGCGGTTCCCCATCCCGACATCTAAGGGGTTAGATATTCTTCAAGCTAGCGGCCGATTCCTTTTGTTAGAATAACCCGATACCCGAGCAGCCTCTGTGACCAATCCAATGCTCGATTGCTCTTTTGGATATTATTTAAAGGTGAGAAATCAATCGCATTACTGAAATGCTATTGGGCGATATTATGAGATTAGACTTGGAGAAAATCGCCCTGGACTACATTGTACCTTGTTTGTGCGATATTGGCTTTTGCTACTTGGACAATTTCTTGGGCGAGATAATAGGGGACTGCGTCTTGGAATGTGTGAAACAGATGCATTATAGAGGAGAGTTGCAGGACGGTCAACTGGCTGGCCAGCGCCAGGGCATCTCCAAGAGACACTTGCGAGGAGACCAGATAAAATGGATCGCAGGCACCGAGGAAGGATGCGAGGCCATCAACTTTCTCTTGTCGCTGGTAGATAGGCTGGTGATGTTTTGTGGCAGTAGATTGGGTAAATACTATGTCAAGGAAAGGTCTAAGGTAAGAGCTTTAAAAATAAGATGTTAGATGTTTGACTTGCTGGTTTTATTTCATTCATTCCACTATTGTTCCTGGAATTAATTGGTGATCTTATAGTGCCACATAGAAGGGCCATTTCAGTCTCTCTCATTTTTAAAAAATCTTGGACTTAACTTTATTATATAAATAAGTTCCATTTTGATGTCTAAGTAAGTTTAACAACTTTGCGTATTTATGTATTGCATACGCTAATGAATGAATGTACAATTTATGAAGTTAAGTTTAATAAGATTATATTAGTCTGAATGATAAATCTGCCTATATGCAGAGTATTTCTTTTTTGGGGGAGAGGTTAAAAGTAGTTCTTGAACAACAATTGTAATACCAGTCCTGTAATAAATCTGTAAAAGTTTTCTGGTGCTGCTTTAGGCAACACCCTTTGCTAACATTCGCAAAAGTCTGCTTGAACTAAACTTGAGTTTGCTCATTGTGCTCAGATATCAAGTGTTTAGCAAACTACTTTAGCTTGTCTTGAGGGATTAACTTTATTACATTTCTAATTTATGCATATATATTCCAATACAGTCCACTGCACAACTGAATACATGAACAAAATCTATAGTAATTAATAAATTAATTGATACTGCAGAATGTTTGTGCACAAGAGTTCATTCTTCTTGGTGTTTGAAGTTTGTTGTAATGTAACTCTTATACCTCTTCAAATTTTTATTAACCTGAACCAATGGGTGTTTACTCAGAATAAGTACCACTTAGTAAATGTGTTTAGGATTACTGACATAAAACACTCAGAGGTGCTTAGAAAGGTTAATAATAATTTATTAAATTTATTACAATGATCAGTGTAACAGAAAGGCCTGCCGTAGTAGCCATACTAGTATTTTCCCCCTTGTATCAAACTTTATTCATAAAGAATTTTTCAAAGCAAAAAGTAGAAAAGTGAATTGTGTTACTTAAATGTTTGAACAAAACCGTACTCAAAAGCTGTCTCTTTCTGCTAGTGACTGAATGAACCAGAATTTCTAAAGCTCTTTTTCTGTTCATGTTTTAGTCTACAGAGTATGAAATGAAACTTTTCTAAAGCTTCATTATTTAGGGTCACAAGTGGAACTCTTGATCAGAATTTTATCTAGACATGTTTTTCTCTTCTTCTTGACAATTAACGTTCCAAAATGACAGGTGTAAGCACACTTATTGTGAACTAGATCCCATTGAATTCAGTATGAAAGGGTGCCTAGAAGTATTGTGGACAGTATGTGTCTGGTTACCCAACCAGACACATTATTTACAGTGTGAAGGCTTTCTAACCAACCAACCCCCCAAAAAAGTCTGCTTGCTTATAGTTAATTCCCAAAGGGAACCTTGAGAATATTACTTGCCTTGAAAAAAATGTTGATTGAATGTCTGGAAAGCCAAGTTCTTGTCATTTGGTTTTCATTTTAATTGATTTGGTTATTTGCAAAAATTCACCCATCTGTCACAACGCGTTGCTGATGAGAGGAGGAGATTCAGTAATTCTTCATTATTTTAAAAGATGTATCACACACACGCACACATCCTCCTCAGATCACAGTGTTTAAATTGATGAACATGGATAAATATAATAATTCCAAATCCATTCTAAACATCTGGCTGGTTGTGGGACAAACCAGTAATAATAATATATTAAACTTTTATTCTGCCCAGATGACAAGGTGCAAATAATTAAAAATGTAAAAACCTCACTCACCTGCCATAATATTATAATACCTACTACAGAAAAGACCCTCAAATTCATGTTCTTCCAATCACTTTCAAAATTAAATATAGCTGTCATAGTATATAGCTAAAATTTGCATTGAAGGAACTAAACATTAATGTTTCATGATAGTAAATTCAAACTTCATCTATCCAATTGACCTAATTATAGCCTAAGGACAGTGCAGAGCCGGTCATGTTGGCTAGCCCTAGAAATGGAATGGAAGAGAACATCATCCATGATGTAAATAATGGACATTACCACAGGGTGTTCCTGATTTCCTTAGCATGCTGAAGAAATAGCATAGTCACATCCTCTGGTCACAGTGGTGCAGTTTCTATTATCTGGTACCTTCTTGTTGTGTTGGGATGACAACTAGAAGTCTCAGGCAGATGTAAAAATATTAAATAGAATCTCACTTATGAAATGTAATGAGTATGACTTTATTTCAATCTTAAGAATTTTTTAATGAACAACATTTGAAAGACGTATTTAAGTTTTGCTTAAAGCTATTCCCAGGAATTGTAATTTTAAGAAGAATCAAATGTACATTGCAACCAAAGGCTGTTTTATATTTATATTAAAAATTTATTACATTTGTACTAGAAGTATTTAATTACAAAATTTTGCAAATTAAAAATAATTATTTTAAATGAGCTATGATCTTGGGAACAAGTGTCTTTGTTCTTGGTAAGATTTAGTTCTATCTAGGTACGCCTGACATTACATAGTTATAAAACCAACCCGGAGTGTTTATGTAAACCAGTACTAGCAAGTAGTAATTATCTTAATGTTTTCCATTTCAAAAAAGCCAAGCATAGGCAGGTATAATACTGTTACTAAGAAGCATAGTTGAAAGCAAAAGTGTCACATTGTTCTTAGTTTTAAACAGATAACATTTTCTACAGGCACAGAAGTCAACATTTCCTATTAAGGTAACTAATAAAAAAAATTGTGTCCTGATCACCTAATCTTAAATTTATAGCTCATCATTTTTACATATTGCTATAACTAGCTTAAAATGCTGGGCAGGTATATTTTATTTCTTTATTGCATTTATATCCTATCTCAATCAAAAGTGAAACTTGGTGGATCAAATGCTTTTGGTTAGTTCTCCATTGGCATTAACTGAAATAATGTTGGCATGTTAACAGTTCCTAGGAGAACATTAAGGCCTGCTTGCATGAGTTTCTAAAAAATCTAATTGTATTTTAGAAAGCTACAAAATGTTTTTAAAACGATGCACGGAGTGCAGAAGGGTGCAAGTGCAGAACCTTTTTACTTCTCATCTAAAGAATTGCCAAATTCTGATGTCTCACATAATAGATACCATGTTTCTCCAAAAATGAGACAGGGCCTTATTTTCTTTTGCCCCATTTTATGACCTTCTTGCTACAGTTGTTAAGTGAATCCCTGCAGTTGTTAAGTTAGTAACATGGTTGTTAAGTGAATCTGGCTTTACCATTGACTTTGCTTGTCAGAAATTTGCAAAAGGTGGATCACATGACTGTCATAAATATGAACCATTTACCAAGCATCCAGATTTCGATTATGTGACCATGGGATGCTACAACAGTTGTAAGTGTGAAAAATGGGTCATAAGTCACTTTTTCCAGTGCTGTTGTCACTTTGAAATGTTACTAAACAAATGGTTGTAAATTGAGGACCATCTGTAGTAAGTATAGATAAGGTCTGATGTAAGCAAGATTTTAAGACAACTAAGTTGCACTGAATCAAATGAATGTAAGATGGTCATAATTCTCATCTCAACTTCAGTATATCAATTTTCGGAAAACTTGTTTTGGATCCAACTCATAATAACTATTTCTCCTCATTGGTATCTGTCCATATCTTGAAGAATCACTGTGACTGTTAAATCCCAAAGATCTGTAAGCTTCAGAAGTGTGAATGTGTTTCTCTTCTGGGCTTAAAATTTAGCGGCAATATGAACAAGATTCACTATTGCACTGCTGAAGACTTAACACCTTTGAAGCTACTGTTGTTTATTATAAGTCCCAAAAGGGTTTCATATTTGGAAAGCAGTATTGCAAATAGTTTACAGTAGATGACCCTAGAGAAATATTCACAGTTTGTATTTCTTTTTATAACCAAGGACATATGTTATTGCCCCGTGTTCATCAAACTGAACCAAAATCACTAGAATTGTAAATAGAACACAAAAATCATTTTATAATATCAGATGAATTCAGCTTTGGCAGATATCCGGGAGCAGTTGCTGTGGCTTTGTATCAAAACTAATGTTTATATTGTATTTGTCAAGGAAGATTAGTTGATATTATTTTCAAGTATGGGTTTTTGAGTGGTTTTATTTCTTGCTTCTTGCTCCTTTTTCAAAAATAAGGTTATAATTTTCCAGTTTGATGTACTTTTGTTTTCCTGCTTCTATGTTTTCTGTTTTCTCTATGGAAAACATGCTTTTCCCATTATCTTTCTAACAGCATTTTTAAAAAGTGAAACACAAGTGATTTATTTAGTTCATTGTGTCTGTGTATCCTGCATTGTCCATGTATTGCTGGTGGTTATAGTTTAAATATCACAGTGCTCTTATATTTAATAATTAGGGTATCAGTTTTATCATAGGCAGTCTTCAAAAGAAATAGATTATGAAAAATATTCTCTCATCTTAATAAAAAATCTAATTTTAACTTGATTTAAGCAGTGTGAACAAGGAGACCTAGCTCTAGAATTCTGTGGAAAAATAAGAACACTTTTTTGGAAAACGCTTGTATCCAAGTTGTGTGGCAAAAGCAGCATCCCATTCTGTTAAAAACGTCATGCAAAAGTTAGAATATTTAATTTGGATTCAGGAAGATCAATATAACAGTATGATTTTTCAACTGCTCTTCGTTATATTTTAGTCATAATGTTTTTGAAAAAGGCAGAGTTTAAAATGTAATGTTACTGTAGAGAGACATTTGCTATAGAAATTATTGATCAATATAGATCGGCAGTCTATATAGAAGTCTTGGCCTGAACTATGATAGAGAACACATTTCTGAGAGGGTGAATCTTCTGGCTGTAAAATAGAATAATCTCTTATGAAGACTGGGAATCCATATTTTGTGGATATCATTTGAGGAGAACTAATTGTCTAATGGACCCCACATTCTACATGTTCCTCATCTTTCTGCTCCATAAATGATTCTTTATCTGTCATGCCACTTAAATACCCTAGTTTTATCTGGATTCTTGGTATACCAGGCCTTTTATTTTGTTTTCTTGGAATCAAAATATAGTAGCAGGTTAATTTTAAACAGATTGTAAATCAGTATTGCCACTGGTTATTATTCTGCTCTTATTCCTATAAAATAAAACCAAAATTTTTGACTCTAAGCAACCTTTCCTGTGAATTCAGTAGAAGCAAATTAGCCTACTGTGGAGTTTAAAACAGTGACATCTATCATCAAATACTTTTAGAAGAAAAGGAGGAAATAGTTGGGAAGCATTAAAATAACTTTGAAATATGTTTTTGAAATTTTGATGAACCATTCTTAATTTTTATTTTTTTATTTTTTATTTTACTGCATTCTTCTGAGCCTTAAATTCTCAAACTTAAACTATTTTATGGTTTAGTGTTGTGTGATGCATAGAACGATGCATAGCATAGCATGATGCATAGAACAGTCCTTTCTTGTCTTCCGATGTCTGATACTCCAGCGCCTAGCATTCCTCATTAATATGCTCTTGCTATCAGGGAATTCTGGGAAATGTAGTCCCAAAACATCTGGAGGACATGGACTTCTAACATGGTCTTGATTGTTAACTATGTGTATGTATATGTGTCTGTCCGTCTCTCTCTCTCTCTCTCTCTCTCTCTCTCTCTCTCTCTCTCTCTCTCTCTCTCTCTCTCTCATCTATCTATCTATCATCTATCTATCTATCTATCATCTATCTATCATCTATCTATCATCTATCTATCTATCATCTATCTATCTATCTATCTATCTATCTATCTATCTATCTATCTATCTATCTATCTATCATCTATACACACACACACACACACACACCTTTTTGTATTGAATTTTTGCTGATAAATAAAAGATTCAATAGAAAATGGTTTCGGCCTGGAAGGCTCCTAGGGTGGAACTGAAGGGCAAAGGGAAGCAGTATGCTCCCTCCCATATTTGGGCATACCAGGTGCCTTGACAAAATTTCTAATTATTCCCCTGGCTCAGCTGATAAGGGTATGGCTAACTGATGAGAGCTAAATAGCTCAAAATAGATCTATACTAGTCTCTCTTCATTTATTTATCAGCAAAAGTTCTATCTTATTTCTGTCTGTCTGTCTGTCTGTCTGTCTATCATCTATCTATCATCTATCTATCTATCTATCTATCTATCTATCTATCATCTATCTATCTATGAATGGCTTACTGATTCCATTCAGAAAATTAATAATGTAATTAACAGTTTAAAATGTATTAATTGTTAAAAATTAACCAATTAGTTTGAAAATAACCCTACACATATGCAATTAGTGTATTTAAATGGAATATTATTTGGTATCACAAATGGAAGAAAACTGCCCAGTCTTCAAAATATTTTCTACAGCAGTTGTGATTTTTTAAAAAATCTTACATTATCAATAATAAAATGTTACAGCATGGAGTATTTATGTAGCATTCTCCTACATAAGACTCTATATCACTCCAGATTTTCCTTGGGTAGATTTGGGGCTTTCCTTCTCCCATTTTTGGGTTTCCAATGATTTTTTTTGCACTTTGATGGAAATGAGTTCATCTCGTATGGCATCTTTTTCATACCGTCCTTATCTCTTATCTTTCTTCGCAATGCTTAGATGTTTGCTTCCCAGATAGCAAGTGGCTTCCTGTCTCTGATCAGTCTGTCTGCCACCTTCAACATACAGAATTTGCATCCTGTACCTTTTTGGCTCATGAGGATGTCTGCTTTAAAATGAAAAAATAAGGATTATTTGGAAAACATCGTATTGTATTCAGAAGATCTTACATCCAACTAAATATGCACAGGATTAGTGGCATTTTTGACACAATGGATTCATGAAAAGGATCCATATAATTGGGTTTACAGTATTTATATTAAACTGGAATGAAATGGATGAAATTCTGTCTGGATGTCATTTCCTTCTGAAGCGATTTCTCTCCATTCCATCAAGGAAACTATATAGGATATACTGGCTGAAAGATTGTATACCATAATTGAAGTGTAGTAATATTGAGCATAATGAACATTTCATAATAACCCATATTTTGCTTAACTATGGTTATTGGATAGCTTGTTGGGCATGCACAATATACAAAAAGAAGCAAATGATGTTTACAGCTTAGTAGAGACATAACCATGGTTTGTCAAAAGTCTGTGTTCGTATAATGTATTCCTCTGAGCCTTAAACTTCTCCAAACCCAGACAAATCATTTTATGGTTTAGTTTTGTTTGAACCCACACAGTTCACAGGAGAGTCTTTTCTTGCCCAATGCCTTGTGGTGCCTGATACTCTGATGCAGAGGTGGGTTCCTGCTGGTTCGGACCGGTTCGGCTGAGTAGGTGGTAACTCGGCCAGCCATGCCCCCGAACCAGTTCTATCGGCGGCACCATAGATGCCACCATCTTGTTTTTTGCTTCTGCACATGCGTAGAAGCAATTTTTTTACTACTGTGCATGTGCACATCAAGCACATGCATAGCACATCAAGCACATGCATGCAAAATGTGTCCCTGAACGAATCATCAGTAACAGAAGCTGGAGCCCACCCCTGCTCTGGTGCCTAGAATTCCTCATCAATGTGCTGCACACTTACTACCTGGGAATTCTGGAAGTTACAGTCTCCATACATCTGGAGAATATAGATGGACATTGGCTGTCTTAAGTATGGGATAATCTACTTCTGCTTACATGTTTTATTATAATTCTTTTCACCCCCAGAAATGCTTTCAAAATGAATAATGCATGAAAAGTATCCCTAATGAATGGAAAGACATGGATGTTCATTATGCTGATTGATGTGAACAAGTGTATCTGCTGAAAGGCAAACCTGTTTGGTTGGAAAAGGAATTCCAGGTGTCTAATTGAGTTTACAAATTTCGTTGGTATCTTTATTTCCTTCTTGAATCAGCTGCTATAGTAAATGTCATTCTTCTTTCATAAGCTTATGGGCATAAGTAAATGAAAAAATCTGGAATGTGCTAAGGGGAAACAGTTTATGCAGAGATCTTTCATTTTAGGTCAGACAGCAGTTAATTGTGTCTTAGTAGCAAGTGAAAATTAATAGTTCTGTTTTACATTCTGGTTGTGTTATATACTGAATAAAAGATGGAATAACTTTTCATCTCTTTACATAGATGTCCCTATGTGTTTTTTTCCCTACCACATGCCTTCGTTGGGCATCTTAATTAAATGTGAACTGTTCTGCCTGTGATATTTGAGTGGTGAAAATAGTTATCATTTGGTTACAATCTAGCAAGTAATCTCTGCTTTTCATGAATTTGAGATTTCAACTTAAGATTCAAGATAGCCACACAGTTGCAGTATATGACAAAAAATGTCTCAGCATAGGTTTTATATGAGATGTGCATCTTGAAGTCAATGAGCATTTGTGGCAGGTGTAATAGTGATTGAACAGTTTTGTGTCATCTCATTTTTAAAGCAGTTTTTATGAAATGCAAGGTATTCTGCATATGTTAAAAATAAAACAACTAAAAAGCGATTTTATTGCATGCTGTCTATGCTACCTGAATAAGGTAAAATAAAAATCTATTCATTCTTTACTTTTATATTTTTTAGGATAAAACAATATATTTTAATATAAACTTCTAGGCCTGAACCTAAAGAAAGTTACTGTTATAATAGCATAATAGCACTAGCACTTACACTTACATACTGCTTCATGGTGCTTTACAGCCCACTTTACATACAGTCAGCATATTGCCCCCAACAATCTGGTCTTCATTTTACTGACCTTGGAAGGATGGATCAACCTTCAGCCGGTCAGGATTGAATTCCTGGCAGTGGGCAGAATTAGCCTTGTAATACTGCATTCTATCACTGCACCAGTGCACCAGTACAACTCTTGTATGATAGTCAGAGTATCATAATATTTTTAAGTCAATGCTGAACATTAAGAGAAAAGGTTCAGCAGCACTGAATGGACTTTATGCAAATTGTTTTTAAAATATGATATTTTCTTGGACTATTTACTTGGGATAATATATAAAAATGAATATTTTGTTTTAACCTATCCCTTTCACTGTCATAAATAGCAGTGGGGTTATCAGAAAAATACATGATAAAACCAGTAAAGTCTCATTTTACTAGATTTAATGCTGCATGGATTTATTAAATTTATTATTATTAAAAAAAACTGTCTTCAAGAAGTAAATATCTGAGGATTTGTAAGAAATATTCTGAATTGTAAACCTTGGCTTATAATATTTTCTATATGCATAGCAAAATAAGGTCTCCAGATACACTGGAACTGCAGTATTCTTAGGTGCATACAGCTAACCCTCAGGAAAATATCTTCCAGGTAGACCAGGTCAAGAAACTGATTCTTCGAGAATGGTTGAAAGTAAACTTTATTGAGATAAGCTTTAGTAATGGGCTCTTGAAAGCTGTCTGTGTTTTTCTTTATCTCCCTCTTATATCCTAGGGAGTTAAGGCAAAGCCAGTTTAAGTGTCTTTCTAATATATTCATTTCTGGGGCTGAAAACATGCTTTTTGTTGCTGTGCAATTTCTCCAAGGTCATCTCTGAGAAACTCCACACTACCAGATTAAGGAGGCTATCGTAGGAAAAGTGAGGCACTCATCTCAATCACCCGACTGTAGGGGTAAGGAAAGTGGCTTTTGTCATTATTTTATTAGTGTTAGGGATTGACCATTACGGGAGTTCTGCTTCAAGTGCCAAATCTTAGATACTTTGTACCTTGGTTTATGGGGAGTTTGCTATTTGCTTTTCATCTGTAGAGATTGAAATGTCTCGGGTCAACCCTGTGATAATACTACAAATATGTTAGGTTGACTTTTCACATGAAAAGGCAAAGGAAAATTTGCAAAGACACCCATCCCTATGATTTGTAGTCTGTGGTATTGAGTTACATTAGTCATCATCCAGTCAATCTATTGTGCTTGCAGGTGTATGTAAGTTCATTTTGTTTTTCATTTTTGAAGAATATATGCAGAATATATCCCGAGGAACATAGTGTCTCTCTCCCCTCACTGAAGCTGGAGAGTAGGGCTGTGACCTTGGAGAGAGAGATTCCTTCTAACATCTGGAAGAAATCCTAAACTCAGAAAGCCCACAAAGGAAAGGTCAGGGTTGACTCATGTTCCAAAGAATGCTAAGCCTCCATTCCAGCCTTTCTTCTGTTTGTTTGTGTAAGACACTTATTCCATATTCTTTTGTCTGAGAGACACTCCCCATTCAGAGGGGCAGAGCAATGCTTTCTTCCACTCCATTCCTCCCTTACTAACAACAACCAGATAGGGTCTGTTCTTCTTTATTTTTAATCTATCATTTATTTTGACATCAACACACTCTGATTCAGCTTCATAATTTTATTTCCCCAGGCAACCTTCCTCAGTATAGTAACTTCCAAATAACAGCCAGCTTTGGCTGCTGCTTGTCTCCCTTACATCATTAGGAGTTATTTCTTCTCTAGTTTATAGCAATTTAAGGTTTAAGACATTGTTGCTACTTTTCCCATTAATTTTCACTGGTCCAGCATATTAACTTACATATGTTTCTATCTCATATCACATATTTATTGCTAACATTCCTACCTTATCTTTATGATATCTTATGAAGTATAGTCAACTGATATTAAATTCTTGAACTTTTGGCAATCTAAATTAGAAACTTTGTCAATGGTCACATTCATCGCCCAGGACAGCTGTCTGTTGCCTTTGCACAAATTTCTGCTCCATCTACTTTAATGGATGCAGTAATGATCTTAACTGGTTGACTGATCCAGAAAATCATGACATTTGAATTCTCCATTACTTTTACCTTTTGTTTTTTCAAATGCATCAGCATGTAGAATTTAATGGGCAATGAGAGCAAAGTTGCTGTAGTTTAGAGATCCAAGTCAATATCTCCTTTGTAGTTGGCCATCTTTCCTTTTAGCTGTCACAAGCATTGTTCCATAATAGGTTTCACTGGAAAAAAATATCACTTGCTTCTTTCTGGAAGAGTGGGAGTAAATTCCTGCAAACCTATACAAAATCAGAGTAATAATGTGTTGCAACAAAAGAATTTTTTGACAATAAAAATCAATTGCATTTACAGCAGTTTATTATTAAATTTTGAGTTTTATTAAATTTATATACCGCCCCCTCTCCCCGCAGGGACTCGGGGCGGTGTACAGACAGTACAAATAAAACAACAAAGCAAGAACAACAATACATTAGACAACCGACATAAACATACGGTCTGTGACATACCCAAACTCATTTCAAGTTAAAAACAGTCTAAAACCAAATTAAAACCCCAAAATTTACAATATTCAAAAGCCATCCAGGAAGGGCAGTAATAGATTGTACTTAAGATTCCGATTAGGCTAGGCCTGCCAGCCGGAACAGGTGGGTCTTGAGTTTCTTACGGAAGGAGCGGAGATCAACAGTAGTTCTAATGTCAGGGGGGAGTTCGTTCCAGAGGGTTGGGCCCATCACAGAGAAGGCCCTACTCCTGGGCACCGCCTGCCCGCATTGTCTAGCGGAGGGTACCCGGAGGAGACCCTCCCTGTGTGAGCGTAGGGATGTATGGGGTAGAATGCGATCTCGCAAATAACTAGGTCCCGAGCCATGAAGCGCTTTGAAGATGACAATCAACACCTTGAAACGCACTCGAAAAGCCACAGGTAGCCAGTGCAGCTCGCGCAGAAGTGGTGTTACATGGGAGTACCTGGTACTCCCCAAGATTGTCTGCGCGGCTGCATTCTGAACCAACTGGAGCCTTCGGGTGCATCTCAAGGGGAGCCCCATGTAGAGAGCATTACAGTAATCAAGACGGGAAGTCACCAGGGCCTGAGTGACTGTGCGAAGGGCGTCCCGCTCAAGTAGGGGGCGCAATTGGCGCACCAGGCGCACCTGGTGGAACGCCCTCCCAGCCACAGCCGTCACATGATCATCCAGCGACAGCCGGGAGTCTAGGAGGACGCCCAAATTGCGTGCCCTATCCACCGGGGGTAGTTGTTCCCCCCCGATGGCCAGAGATGGAGCAAACTGGCTAAAGCGGGGCGCCGGTAGCCACAGCCACTCCGTCTTGGAAGGGTTGAGCCTGAGTCTGTTGTCCCCCATCCAGATCCGCACGGCTTCCAGACACCGGGACATCACCTCGACGGCTTCGTTGGGGTGGTTCGGGGTAGAGATGTATAACTGAGTGTCATCTGCATACAGATGGCACTCAACCCCGAATCCTTGAATGATCTCGCCCAGCGGTTTCATGTATGTGTTGAACAGGAGAGGTGAGAGGATCGACCCCGGCGGCACCCCACACGTGAGCGGCCTCAGGGTCGACCTCTGCTCTCCCGTCAACACACATTGCGTCCGACCGGAGAGGAAGGAGGAGAACCACCGCAACACGGTGCCCCCCACCCCCATCCCCTCCAGCCGGCGCAATAAGATACCATGGTCGATGGTATCGAAAGCCGCTGAGAGATCTAATAGGACTAGGATGGAGGAGCAACCCCCATCTTTCGCCCTCCAGAGATCATCCACCAACGCGACCAAAGCCGTCTCAGTGCTGTGCCCGGGCCGGAAACCAGACTGGCGCGGGTCTAGATAGACAGTTTCCTCCAGGTGCCGAGGGAACTGTTGCGCCACCACACTCTCAACAACCTTCGCTAAAAAGGGAAGGTTGGAGACAGGACAATAATTGGCTAACTCTACTGGGTCCAGGGAAGGCCTCTTAAGTAGGGGCCTCACCACCACCTCTTTCAAGACGGCTGGTAGGAACCGCTCCCTCAGCGAGGCGTTCACTAGTCCTAGGAGCCAGTCTCGTGTAACCTCCCAGGCTGCCAGTACAAGCCAGGAGGGACACGGGTCCAATAAACATGTGGTGGCCCGCAGTCGCCCGCGTAACCTGTCCATATCCTCGGCGGCAACAGAGTCAAACTCCTCCCAGCATGGTACCTCAAGACTCTCCACCGGTGTCTCCCCGAGATCACTCAAGGAGACCCACGCGCTCCGGATCCGATCGATTTTATCCTGCAGATATTCCCCAAATTCCTCTGCCCTACCCTGCAAAGGGGCTTCCCGCGGCCTCTGTGAAAGGAGGGAGCGGGTCACCCGAAACAGGGCGGCAGGGCGGTTTTCTGCGGACGCAATAAGAGTGGCGTAGTATCGACGTTTAGCCACCCTTAGTGCCACAAGGTAGGTCCGTAAATGGGCTCTTACCTGTGTTCGGTCGGATTCGGCGCGAGAGGATCTCCATCTGCTCTCTAGGCATCTCTTGTGG
This sequence comes from Natrix helvetica, assembly GCF_964273705.1. Taxonomy (NCBI): domain Eukaryota; kingdom Metazoa; phylum Chordata; class Lepidosauria; order Squamata; family Natricidae; genus Natrix; species Natrix helvetica. Next base: position 60,376,740 of record NC_138548.1, read on the forward strand.
CGCTTCATCACCCTCAGCTCCTCGGTGAACCAAGGGGCCAGGGTGGTTCGCTGCCACCGGAAAGGCCGCAAGGGCGCAACCCGGTCCAAGGCCCCGGCCGCCGCACTATTCCATGCGACCACCAGGTCCTCCATCCGGGCGCGGGTGAGGGTTACAGGCAGTGGCCCAAGCTCCGTCTGGAACCTATCAGGTTCCATCAGTCGCCTGGGGCGGAACCATCTAAGATCTTCTGGTTCCGCCTCCCCGCAATGGGGGGGTTAATACGGTCATTGAAATACGGTGGTTGTTTCACTAATTACAATGTTTAGTTACAAGAGGGTGTTTGGCAGCATTAAGTTTAGATTAGGGACAATTTTATAGTTCCAAACAGAGCCTTGGTTTGGTTTGGGGGAATATTGTATCTAGGAGGTAGTATAGTTTGGGACCTATATTGTAGAAAACAGAGCACAAAGAGACATAGAAATGCCTTGTGTTTGCTGACTGATTCTGGAAGCATATCAACAATTGTCAGATTCCTATATTACAGAGCAAGGCCTTGATTTGGTAAGCACTTCTGCCCTTGGGAAACAGTCTGCCTGTCAAAAATTGAAGCTTTTTGAAAAGTCCCCTTTAGGCTTTCAAGGAGCTATTCTGTGAAGTGAGGGCTTAAATAACTCTAGGAAACAAGGATAACATCTTACATGTGTGTTTTGTCCTTCTCTAAATGGTGACAGGCAGTGCATAGCTTGGATCCTAATTGCTTTTAATGCAATTATGAAAATCTAGTTTTAAAACAAAGAAGCAAACAGTACAGTACAATTACACTACACTACAATACACTCGTTGTTTATTTTCTGTAAAGTTTGGCCCTCCTATGTAGTCAGCAACCAGGAGGAGTCATTTGTGTTGTCTTATTATGTAGTCACAGGAATATTTTCAACACTGAGGGTGGAATCGGTGTTTTTTTCCTTTTTTTTTTTTTTTTTGCTGTGGTGTCACCTTGATATTTAAACAGAATGTAAGAAAGTCTTCATAGACAGTTTAATATAAAAATGCTGTGGTTGACTGCCTCTTCTAATGCATTCTGTTTTTAACCTAAACTGAGGGTAACTGTAGCTTAAGTACCTAAAACACAATTCTTATTGTCAGATGGTGGCAGCATCTCTCTAGGTTCCATATCCAAAGGACAAACAATATATATTTATATCTCTCCATTTGAGGAAAAAAGCTGTATCTGTTGAAGAAAAAAAAAGGTGTGGGGAGGGAGGGGGGGTCATTGCTTCTTGGGTTAGGAGATTAATACTCTTGCTTTCTCCGTGTAGCAGTTTCCAGCATGATCGATGAACTAGGAAATAATCAGGGTTCCTCCATGGTAGGTTATACATCTTAAGGCATTTATTTCTCATTGATTACTTGGGTAACACCAATGAGCCATTGATATAAATCTCATTGCATTAGCAACAGACCTGACCCCCTATCTGGTCTGTCTGCTGGTCTAGAGTCTGCTTTTATAGCACAGGTTTAGTACAGTTTGTAATTGAAGTAGAAGTTGATTATTAACTATCAATGTACCCATCGTTATGATGTGTGTGTGGGTGGTGGGGTGGTGGTGGTGGTGGAAAATCTTATATAGTTCTGAGAAATGCTTTTTCCTGATCCCATTGGGAGAGGCCAAGCCACCTAATATCAGGGTGAAGATCTGAAATGCAACACTTTAATTTTTATTCTACGAATGAATGACAATAATTCATTTACATAGAGGGAGATAAAGGGTTGTCACTGCAAGAATTGAAATGTCTAGACCTGTGATGGTGAGCCTATGGAATGTGTGCCCGAAGTGGAATGCAGAGCCATTTCGCCTGGCACGCGTAGCATTGGCCGTTCCTCTTCTGGGTTTATGGCACACATGTGCATGTGCCGATCAGCTGGCCTTTGTGCGTGCATCAGTGCTGGAAACTGGAAGAGCTGGTTTTCCATTTTCTGGCATCAGCTTGTGCGCCGGCCACCTGATTGGCGTGTGCGCATGCGCAGCAGTAACTGGAAGATTTGCATGCGTGCCAGAAACCAGGAGTTAATTTTTGTGGCGTGCATGACCCCTGGGCAACTCCTCTTCCTGATCACAACCAAGACAAGCACGTGCAAAGTGTTCCCTTTTTGGCACTCAGTGCCGAAAGGTTCACCATCACTGGTCTAGACATTCTTCCTATTCTGCCTATGTTTATCCTGGATTTTTTTTTCTTAGCCACATTAGATCAAGAGGGTGCCTTATAACAAAATTTGACAAAATAAACCACACTCTACTTCTCGGTAAGATAGAAAAATGTGGAACAGTAGACAGCATCACCACCAGATGGATTTATAACTGGCTGACCAACCGTCTTCAATGTGTAGTCCTCAATGGAACTACATTGACACGGAGGAAAGCAATCAGTGGGGTACCTCAAGGTTCTATTTTAGGTCCAATACTCTTCAACATCTTCATAAATGATTTAGATGATTTAAATGACATATAAGGGGACTTATCAAATCTGCAAATAATACCAATCTGCAGGGAATAGCCAATATATTTTAAGCTCAAGAACCAAAAAGATCTTGCCAGAGTTGAACATTGGGTCCAATCCAACAAATTGTAATTTAGTGGTGAGAAAAGTAAGGTTTTACATTCAGGCAAAAAAGCCCCAAATACACAGATGTAGAATAGGTAGTACTTGGCTCAACAGTAGTAACTGTAAGAGGGATCTAGAAGTCCTAGTGGAAAATAGCACTTAGATTTATATACCACTTCACAGTGCTTTCCAGCTCTCTCTAAGCAGTTTACAGAGTCAGATTATTGCCTCCAACAGTCTTGGTCCTCATTTATCGACCTCGGAAGGATGGAAGGCTGAGCCAACCTTGAGCCTGTTGAGATCCGAACTGCCAAACTGCTGGCAACCAGTGATCAGCAGAAGCAATCTGCAGTACTGCATTCTAATCACTGCGCCACCGTGACAATCACTTAAGTATGAGCCAGCGGTGTGCTGCAGCTGCCAAAAAGTCCAATGCAGTTCAAGGCTGCATTAACAGTATCAATATCAAATGAAGTGTTAGTACTGGTTTATACTGCACTGGTAAGACCACACTTGGAATATGGAATCCAATTTTTGTCACCACGATACCAAAAGTTGTTGAGATTCCAAAAAGAGTGCAGAGAAGAACAACAAAGATTACTGACTTCTGGAGGCTAAACTATATGATGAATGGTGCAGGAAGTGGGAATGTGTGGTTTAACAAATAGAAGGACTGGGGGTGACATGATAGCAGTCTTCCAATATTTGAGTGGCCATCACAGAAAGGAAGGGGTCAGTCTGTTCTCCAGAGCACCTGAGGGCAAGACAAGAAGTAACGGAAGAAAGCTTAACAAGGAGATTCAATCTAGAATTAAGGAGAAATTTCCTGTCAGTGAGAACAATTAATCAGTGGATCAGCTCATCTCCAGAAGTTGTGGGTGCTCCACAGTGGTGGGTTCCGGACCCTGGCACAGCCAGTACGCTGCACACAGGTCCTGGCATCCTAGAAGGGCAAGCACTCTGTGCATGCATGCTCACGCCACCACCCTGTGACACTCAGCTGCTCGGCGGAGGTCACACAGGCAACGTACGCTGTGCACGCCTGCACAATTGGCCAGTCACAATATAAACAGCCATGGAATGCGGGCGGGCGGGCCAAATAAGCCATTGTACCAATATGGTGGCCGTTGCTCCTGGCTACTACCGGTACGGCTGTACCGGGCCTTACCACCCGGAACCCACCACTGGTGCTCCATCCACAACATTGGATGTTTTTAAGAAGTGAATGGACAGTCATTTGTCTGGAATGGTATAAGGTCTCCTGCGTGAGCAGGGGGTTGGACTAGAAGACCTTACAAGGTCCCTCTGTTATTCTGTATTCTTTTTATCTTTTGATATTTAATCTCACTAAGCACCAGCAACATGTGTAATACAGGTCAAATTAAATTGGTCCCTTCCTACGTACTCTTAAAAATGCTTTAAAAAAATCTGTTTGAAATTTACTTTTTAATTGGACGGTTGATCTTGGAAACCTGAATGGAATAAATATAAGCAATTGGGGTGGGGGTGGGGAATCAACATGAGCAAAATAATCAACAGAAAATGTAAGGTGGCTATTCTAACTTTCAAAATAGAAAAAAGGGTTTTTGAGGAAAGTGAGATGTAAGAAACAATAAGGCTCCAGAAACCTACAGGCTTTTACCATTAATATAAAAAAAGATGCAAATTGGAGGTGTTTCGGGGTTAGGTAAGGGAAGGACAATCCACAGTTCCTTCCTGATAGTTTCATCTGTGTTACAGTTATAACTTCCAGTATTGTACATATACAGAATTTCATTTAGATGTTGCATCCAATTTTCAAAATGCTAATGATTTAGGGTGTGTATGCGCTCTGCATTTCTTTGGATAGAGTCTGTTTGCAGAATATTTGTGCCCATTGCAAATATAAAAGTTTTACAATTTCTTACAGGTGTATTATAGTGTGTAATTCAGTATCAGGCTTTGATAGATTCCGTAATCTTGGCAATGGCTCTAGTACTCTTTCCAGAATCTGTTTCTGCTTTACTTTTAGGCTGTTGTTACCTACTTATGGAAAAACCACTTGGTTCTCACCTCTGAAGAGATTATATTGAGGAAAACTGTGAAGCATGTTTTGTATTGATATTGTATCCTTATCTTAAAGATTTCTGGTTTGAGCTTCTAAGATTGTCGTTTTGTTTCGTATTTGGGTGCTCTTTTTCTCTGTGCATCTCAATTGTGAAGTCTGTGGGCAACATCCTTCAGCATATCTGTATAATGAGGCTCACTTCAATGTAGCAATCAATGAAGTCCTTTCTTCCTTTCTCACCATTTGACTGGCTTTTTATTGTTCATGTTGAGACTACTGTTGATTTCCCCTTGCGTGAACCACCTTGATCATGCTCGTGTTACTTTTTAAAGTAACATTGACATGTCAGTAAGTAAAAAATTATTCTTATTGGCTAGGTGCATTTATTATTATCCCTGTGCATGGTTAGTATAATCGAGTTTCATACAAATTTCACATGAGGAGCTATCAAGTTGGAAGTATTTCAGAGATGTTCTCTGTCAGCAGCTCATAACCTTCTCATAGGTTGGGAATTGTTGTTTCATGAACCTCTTTCTTGTTTCTAATACTATTCAAGAACAAAGGTTGTAGATTGCAGTATCGAACTGTGATGTCTGCAGGATTTGCATGTACCATTGGCCAGATGGTGGATGAAGGGGCATTCTACAAGCCCCACCCCCTTTGAATCTTTGACACTTACACATGTACAAAAAGAGCAGTGCTTTAACACTCCATCCACCATCTTGCTGAGTTTAATGATCTCCGTAGGTGCTATTGATCAGAGTGGAAATGAAAATATGCCTGTAACAAGCAGGTTACCTTTTTCTACTGACTAGAAATTGTATGAGGAAGGCACAATGTCCAGCCATCACAAAATGCATTTCTATTTCTGAGTAAATCTGCTGAGAAAATTGGGCCCAACTACAGACTGCCAGAGCAAGCAGAGTTCTCCCCCACTAGCAGATTGAGTTAGAAAGAAGGACTTTATCTGGAATTCTTCTGATATGGTAACACTTAATCATTTCTGGGCTGATTTTTTGGGAGCAGAGGGGAAAAAAGGTGATGACAAATAATTTTTTTAAAATTACAATATAGTAGCAACCAAAATAAGTAAATAAAAAGAAAGAAAGAGTAGTTCAAACGTATCCTCTCTTTTTGAAAACAAGTAATTCAGAGAGGGAGGGAAGACAGGAGAGAAGGGGAGAGAGAGAGAGAATACATATGTGAAAGATCTATGAAAAAGTAGCCCTGACTAGAGTAGGACCAAGTCCAGGGGCACCCATTTGTATAATATAAATTATTTCCATTGATTTCAGCTAAGACAGAGAAATGGAGAAAGGAGGAATTTAAAAAACCTTTTGACTTTAGCTTATTTTGAACAAATACAACGGAAGCAAGTACACTTTTTTCATCTTGCAATGTTCTGCATTCAATTGGGGGGGGGGGGCTGCAAAAATTGGCCATCTTCTCTTACAGGACATGTGGACTTCAGAATGAACTTCCCATTCTCCATTGTCATGCAGATGTATTTATTTGAAGCATTTATATTCTACTTTTTAGCCTGAAGGGACCTTGAACTGACTTAAAGAAGATTAAAACAAAATCAGCCTTGCTTCAGGCCTTTAATTTTAAAAGATAAGAGGGAAAAAAAACAGGATGAAAAGAAAACAGGAGGAAAAAGGACAAGAAGAAAACTCAAGAGTTGGTTTCATATATTTCATAGTTTTGATCTAGAGTAACTTGAAATGAAGCTCCTTGGGTTATTTTAAGTTAATCATGTCTCAATTTCAGTCTGAGGCTGAAAAAGAGGAAGATGTTTCATATGGTTATAATGAGAATGTATTTTTAGATTCCTGCAAGGCTGAGTATTCCTTGTGTTATGACAGAACATTTTCTCTGTTCATGCTGAGTATTAACAGTGACTACATTGGGCACTGTTTGATGGATCTTGTCCTGAGTAGACTTGATCATGGTTTCCACCTACTAATGTAGCAGGAGCTGCAAGTCCAGAGAACCTTTGGGTCACAATATATGCAAATACCACTGTTCCAAACTACACTTTTGAAGCTTGCTATTGGTGGTTGCTTATAAACAGCAACATTGTATGTCAGTCTATGATGTCCTTGGATAAATGTTGCTTTTTTGTCAAGACAGTACTGGTCCCCACATGTTCCTGTTGCTATTACCTGCTAGTGTTGCCACTAACTGTCCTTTACTGCTTATATCACAGCTTATATCGCAGCTAATTATATGTGTGGGAGGGGGGGGGAGACGCGTGCGCGCATGTATGCTGGTCTTGTTGTATTCGGGTCTTTTCCCGTGTAAGATTGAGATTGTCTTTGCAATGTTTCAGCGATGTCTCACTCGCCATCTTCAGGCTGGGTTTTGGGCTTAAAGTGTGATCGGAGTTGCCGTCTTTCTATAAATCTTGGTGGGTGGGTGTGGAGTGCTGGCTTTGTTTCAGTAAGTGGAATGATTTGTTGTGCGGTTGTATCATGATTAGTAGATTGGTGCTGATTGGTGCTGGTTGTATGTCTGTTGTTGTTTCGTGTTATAATGGCCAGGGTGGTTGGTGGGGCTCGTTTGTTGACTAGGGCTGGTTTCCAGATGTCTGGTAGGCGGGAGGTATCATCACGCTTATTTATGTTGTGAGGGTGTTTCTCTATTTCGATAGCTTGCAGGTTAA
>NC_138548.1:60384236-60674236 GCF_964273705.1 Natrix helvetica
TTAAAATTCCACTCATTTTTTAAATGCAATTTTAAGTTATACATGCGTTGTTTTAATTCTATTGACTTACTTTAAAAAGATGAAATGACCCTAAGATCAATAACATCAAAAGGACATTGGAAAAACATAAATAAAACAGCTCATCTCCAATTTGGCTGCTTTCTCCCTGATGGGGAAAGTAGCGTTTTATGTTCAACTAAATAGTTTCCACCTACTGTCTTTCAAAAATTATTTTGGTTCCTTCACAAGGAAGACATTCAGGAGGAGCTGGTGTTTCTCCCCCCCCCCCCTCCACCTTTGCTGGGAACCCCAGCAATAGTGAATGTTGTCTCTCTTACAGAATTTATCTCACAGTCTTTAATGCACAGAAGAAATAAAACCGGCAGCAATTTTTTTGAAGGCGTAAAAGAACATTAGAGTTAGAAATTGTCAAAACAGAGATTTAGAATTTTGACTTTTTTTTTCAAAAAAAGAAAGAAAACCAATAGCAAATTGCTATGCTTTTCCCTCTTGGCCCAGTCTCCTGAGCTGAGGTTTCAAAGAATGTATGAGAGACAAACAACAACAAAAACAAGTAAAAAAAGTTCTGAATATGTGTCATGAAAAGGAGTGGGAAGACAAACAACCCCCATCCTCGTGTCCCCCCCCCCCCCGATTTCTGAAAGAATTCAGCAAGAATCAGTTCTGTATGTTTTGTATATGCTTTTCCTTTCTTCAGCCGTTTCTCTGTGAAGTGTACTCAGAAGCGAAGTTAGTGTTTGATTGCTGATAGCCTCACGCACTGCACGTAGCACTGTCATTAAGCCATCATATGGCTGGCCAGGAGCCAGATCACACAGCAGCTCTGAGGAAGTCTTCCTAAACTGAAAGAGTTGATATATGTGTGTGTACATCAATGCAAGAAGAATGTTTATTTCTCCTAATTGGAAGCTAACGTGGGTTGTCCTGACTTTTTTAAAAAAAGAAACCTAGCCTTTTGCATTTGAAGTAGCGCTGGCATGGCTGCTCTCAGCAGGCAGTGCTTTGGTCTAGATGGTTCTTGAAATTACATGCGCTTCTGTAGACATAAAAGAGAACATCCGCTGGCAGCAATTTTAACTTTATAAAAGAAAAGAAAAAAGTGTAAGAGCCAGGACTGCAGGAAAGCTAAAATGAAAGCATATGAACAATACGATGCTTACAGATAAATATTCATCACGGTATATACTGAAGTATGTGGAGCTAAAGAGCAAGGCAACACCCTCCTTATAAAAGAAAGATTAATTGTTTTGATAATGGGAAGAGACGAGGGTGTTCATTGCAAGCAGAATTATGATTCTCTATCTAGTGAATTCCCTTCAGCCTCGGTGTTGTTGTCATAGCCTTTAGCGTTTTGCTTTGTCCTAAAAATGCAATGTGACAAAATGCAGCCTGTTTTGACAGAATGTTTTACAATGGGGATTGCAGGCTTTTATTTATGTATTTCATTAATTTATACCTTCAAAATTAACCCTCAGTCTTGCCGTATAATTCTGCCAAACTGAGAGGATAGAGTGGTTGATAGGCAAATTTTACATGTGACTTCCTCCCGCCTGTTTCATAATGTAAATTTTAATTTGATTTTGATCTGGCCCTTGTGATCAAGGGTACCTTTGCTTCCAAACTAGGGTGACCAATGTCCTCCCCATTCATTACCCCCACCCTAAGTCATAAGTTCATCTGGTACACATTGTGGGGTATGAGAAAATTCCTGTAGAGATTTATATACCGTGATCAGCGTTAATAATTCACCACTTGTAAATGTGTCTTTCTCAAGACCTTTTGTATTTCCTGGAGGCCACCTGGAACAACCATTAAAATAGCTGATCCCATGACTGGTGAACCAAATAAAACATTGTGCCAGTTCATTCTGAACCAGATTGCTCGTCTTACCTAGTATGTATGACAAGAATCAGAATGAAAAATACAGAGTGGTGATATCTTTATTTAGACCAATTTAAATTTTAGAATAGTTGCATGCTTTAGAGTTTATTAAAATTCCTGTTTGAGCAATATGGTTGAAGACAGAAAAAGCGTGAATAGCTATAACCATTTGTGTTAGAGCTGTTGTAGGTAATGGTAAGTAATATAGATTTACAAGTAGACTGTTTTTCTTAGAGGTGCTAAGCCTTTTATTTCAAAGGCTCCTGTTTTTTAAAATATAAATTCCATCAGTTGAAATCCACTGTCGAAATTCATTCTAATGAATTTTCCACACTGCATCCTTCAACTGCTGGACTCCTACAAGTAAATCAACTGGAAATGAAGCTGGTTTTCAAAGATCCTTTCTGTATTTCAGTAGCTTCCTACACTTTGGCCAGGTGATGACCCATAGTTTTCTTTGAACTAAGTTCAACATAGTTCCTGACATTCTTCTTTACCCTTCCTGAATCAGAAAAAAAATGCAGCAGAGTTTTCTTCTTTATTTTATGATAAAAGAGGAAAATGCCAGAACTCCCATCAATTTCATTGGTTAAAAGCCAAGTAATGTGACAGTGTATGCCTATAATGAAATGAAGTACAATGGTAAACCAAACCCCACTGCTTGAACTAACACAAGACTGAAAACATTTTTTTTGATAGGTAGCAGAAAAAGACAGACAGAAGTTGCCTTTCTTTGATGTATATGAACCAGTTGCCAAGCATCTGAATTTTGGTCATGTGACCATGGGGATGTCGCAGTAGTTGTTAGTGTGAAAAAACAGTCACAAGTCAATTTTTTTCAGTGCCGTTCTAATTTTGAATGGTCACTAAATGAACTATTGTAAGTTGAGGACTACCTGTAATAAGGATCCACTTTGAGTGTGATAGCCAGATTGATGGGAAATGAAACAGAAATTGACTAATCGGTCTGTTCATTCATAACACTGGTGGTTACTTAAAAAAAATATTAGTTATTAAATTACATAAACAATTATAAAAAAAACAAGGGATTGAAAAGACAAAACACAGATGAATAAACAAGGGATTTTTAAAATGTCACAGAGGTTGTCATTTTCCTGTAGAGGTAGGTGGTCTTTGTCCTACGACCACAAATGGGACCAGAATTTCTGTTGCTAAGCAAGGTGGTTGTTAAATGAGTCACACCCAATTTTATGACCTTTTCTTGCTACAGTTGTTGAGCAAATCACTGTAGTCATTATGAATCGTGCAGTCATTAAATGAATCTGGCTTTCCTTGTGCACTTTGCTTGTTGAAAGCTAGCTAGGTAGGTTTGTGGGATGCCACAATCATTTTAAATGCATGCCTGTTGCTAAGCATCTCAATTTTGATCACATGGCCATGGGGAAGCTGCCACAGTCATAAGTGTGAGTACTGGCTGTAAGTCACTTTTTTCAGTGCTGTTGTAACTTTGAATGGTAACTAAATTAATGGTTATAAGTTGAGGACTCTCCGTATGTCATTTGTTACTTCTGGATAACCGAATATATCATATTGTTTGAAAAAGCTAAAAATCACTATTAAATTGTAAGTCAAGAAAGAATATCAAGAACCAGGGTCAACATAGTATAAATAGCTGCTACTAATTTAAAATATTAGACAGGTGGCTGTCAAGAAGTCTTTTAAGTCATCTGGCTTACACATAGGTGAGAATAAGAAGCTTAACAGAAACTGTTAGCCAGTATTATGAGCACTTCTGGGACATTACACTACAATTGGCTGACATTATTACATGGAAAAATTACATTTGTCAGACGCATTGAAATGGAATTATTCTTTTGCGTACCTCTAGCCATCCTCAGAGGAGGCAAGATTCACAAGTGAACTCAAAATTGTCCTGCTGCTTTAAAGGTGGGAGTTTTCAATAGGGTATTGCTATCTGCAGCATTGAAATACTGCACTTGTAAAATACCTTAATTCTGTTGATCTGAATCCAGAATGAGATGGATTGATAACTTCCAATTGATCTGGAAATAATCAGTTTCTTTTGTGCAAGCTGGAAAGTGAAAAAAATTGTTTCTCAAGCCCAGAATCAGGAAATAAATATTTCCTACTTCGCCATCCACTCTAGGCTCATAAAAAAGGCATGTTTGAGAAAAAGTGCTATGAAAAGAAATCCCTCACTAAGCCACTTAAAATCATAGGTAGCATGCGCTTGGCGTGAAGAATTCTACTACTTGTTTTGGAGTCTGCCTTGACTTTGTGTTCGGCTGTTAAGATCCCAGGATTTCATTTCCAAGCCTGTTTCAAGCAGACTTCCAACATGCTTATAGTTTACAGAGGTCTATTGTAACAAAACACAGTTCATGTCCACTCCCCCCATTTTTTTTAAAATAACACTGTTTAAAATAAGTTATTTCCTTTTTCTTATATGCTTATTTCTAATATGTTTGTATCATCTATCACCATTGAAAGTGGACTCCAAGATGTGTTTCAGTAATAGGGTTAAGCAATTTTTAAAAAGCAGCATGAAGCATAGAAACAAAGTCTTCAAATAAACTGGGTGTTTATGTATCAATATCACAGCTATGAAAATGCAAGGTGTATAGTTATTTGTGGCATTGGTAGAGGAAGATGTGATCTGCCACATTCAATTATTTTAAGCTACCTTCTACAATTATTGAGATGACCCTTGGCTCCTCCTTCTGGTCTTTTTCCTTTTCTGCTTTTAGATTTATGCAAAAGAAGCCATAAGAACCAACATTCCTTTCTAAGTCTGAAATTTAGTCCCAGACATTATGAAGTGGGAAAATTTGAAGCATCTGAAAGCCTGAAGAGCTACTTAAGGACTTTACTCATGCTCTGTTTCCTCATCTTTGAGAAAAACTTCCCATCCGAACAGAAAAATGTTCTGTACATGAAGTGTATACTTTCACCAAGTATAGTTCAGTGTAAAAATGAGACCAAAAAGGAATATTATTAATTTCCTTAAACTGGCCAACAGTTTGGATGGAGGTTTAAAGAAGAGAATTTTTCTGGATCTCCTAGGACTTATAGAAAGAAGACTATCAAAGTTACAGCTGGAATAAATCCAGCACAGATGAGGCTGGCCTCCATGTAGAAAACTGGCTGTTGATGGCGACAGGGCCCGAGATACATACTTGACAAAGTCAAGCGTAGCATCAGCAGAGAACTGGGTCGCGGACATGATCTTAGTGATATCCTGCAGAAGGCGTTCATCAGACGCCGGGATACGGTCCAGTAATTGGTGCAACCATAGGACCGTGGCATGATTGAAATAGGAAGCCGCTGCTGCCCACATAATGGCCCACGCAGAGGCTTGGAAATTCTTATGTAAGGTCAGCTCTGCCCGCCTATCCTCAGGCTTAAGCTTATCAACAGCAGCGCCCGACACTATGGTCGAGGAGGTTGCCAGTGCCGCCCCAGGCTCATCCACAGTGGGGACCTGAAGAGCCTGTGCAAAGGCCTGATCTATATTATAGAAATGACGGTCATTACTCCCTGGATTGGGGAACACTGAAGGCCGCACCCACTGCTTCTTCATTCTAATCATCACTGAAGGAGTTTAGATTTCTTATTCCTGCTTTAATAATTATACTACATCAGCTCCATTCAGCCTTCTAATCTGCAGATGGATTGCATGCATCATTTTCAGAAAGAACAAAAGTCCACATATTCTAGCAGGGCCAATCCCTGCCTTAAAACAGGTAGCTCTTATTTATAGGTTACCTTTCTGATTTAACCTTTGCCCAAGTTGCATATTGCATCCAAATCCTAACCCGCACACATGTTTACAGTTGGTTGTGAGGTTAGAAGAAAAATGACTTGAAGCCTTGTCCTTCAATGAATATTTGGATCAGTAAAAATTTACAGAGCCAAATATTTATTAATTTGGGAAAATGCACAAGGGCATGTGGTAAAATGGTGGATTGGAGTTCTTGTGAGGAAAAAAAGATGTGAAGCAGATGATGAACAATTGGATTTGTAATCTTTCCATTTTTAACTTCTAAGAGCTGGTAATTCTCTTGCTTTCCATGAAAAAGGGCACTCTTATTTTTTTTAAAGAAAAGTTACATTAAGTCTAGGTTTCTGAAATGGATATGACAGATGATTTGTTGAAGTAAGTTTTGGTTTTGGCTTTCTTTGCAATGTAAAATGGTCTTTGGTGGTAACTAACGAAATATTTTTTAAAATGCCTAACTAGTACTCTTGGGATTTTCTTTGGAAGGGGGAAGAAAGAATGAGATCTTCCTTAGTTTGTTGCCCTACAGAGATGTTGCAGTTCAGTTTTAGTATGTCCAAGCCATTGTGAGTGATGATTGCTTTGCTGTCCCACCAAATATAAATTTTTTCACAGCCTTGTCATCAGACTGTGGTTTTATGCTGTAATGCCATTTGTCTCTAAAAGAAAAATGAGTTGAGGAATATGCTGCTGTGACTACTAAAATCTGCCTCCTCAGGCCATAGAGCTTTGGGTTCCATTAAATGGTAATGGTTGTGATTACTATAATCAAGAATGGCAGCCTTAGGCCTCTGACATGGTTCTAGTTGTGTTAAAAAAAAGCAGAATAAATGAGTATGTACTGTGAAGAGCCCATTTCCTCCATAACCAGTACTAAATATGCTTTCGCTCAAATCTGTAGCAGTCCCTTATGATTCTTAAGGAGGGTAGCTTCATCTTTGTCTTCTGATTAATTCCACGAAATGAGGATGGTTATATGAGCAGGCATGAAAATATTAAATTACTTCTGAAACATGGTTGGCTAATTCTGGGGGTCAAACCTTGACAGGGGGTGTCCTTACAGTCCCATGTAGACGAGAAATGAAACATCTGTGCACAATATCTAAGTTTTACTTTCATCAAGGCATTAGATACAAACATCCTGAGGCGTGGAAAATGGATTTTATTATTTTTATTTAATGGAAATATAGCAGAGCTGCCAGTTCATCCCGGATCTGATAAACTGGTAGTAGCCGCAGCGGGAGGCTCCACCCATCCAGCCATATGCTTCTGTGCAAGCGCATAAGGGAGTGCACCTGAATGGGTAGTAAAAAAATTGGCAACCCACCACTGGAATATAGAGGAGAAAGCCTGAATTACGGTACCTGAAAAAAGTGGTATTCACACTTTTCTACAAACTTAAGGATACTTCTTTAAAGCACGTGTTCTCCTGTACAGGTTCAGTGAAATGAAAGCTTTACTGCTTGCTGTTTACAATTCATTTTACCTAAACTTAATCAGCAAAGTTTCCTAGTACTGGCTTTCCTGTTCAACTAATTTCCAAAAGTGTAGGAACTGATTAGGGTTACAATTACAGGATTTGGTTTAATACCAAGACATTTCAAAGGTACCCAGTTGAGGCAGGGCATTTTAGTGAGATACAATCTTTTCTGCAAAATAATTGAAATCTGAAATAAATGTAAAAATGTCCAGGAAAGATAACGAGTGTAGCAAAGGCTATTCCATTCAGATTCAAAACCACATTTCTAAAGATGCTCATGTTTTGTGGTAGAGGGAAGATATACTACATATATTTCTCAGTTATGTCCAGCAGGAATGGAATGAACCTTAAGTTCATGTTCCAATATTTGCCCTTATGTTATGCTCACTCATATCTTAATTGTTTCATTTCAGACTTGTGGTGGACAACTATTCTTAAATAGTTGCTAAGCTGCAAGATGAGCAGCCATTTACATTGATCAAATAAGTTAGTAAAATAAAGCAAAAATAAAGCTGCATTTTAAAAATTATTCAGAGCCTCTACAATTTCTTTACTGACTGTTAATATCGGCTTCTAACTTGCAGCCTGCATTTGCTAAGGAATCAGGTCAAAGAAGATTTAATATCATCTTCACTAGGAGCATTTCTCCATAATACAATAGCAGAGTTGGAAGGGACCTTGGAGGTCTTCTAGTCCAACCCCCTGCCTAGGCAGGAAGCCCTATACCATTTCAGACAAATGGCTATCCAACATCTTCTTAAAGACTTCCAGTGTTGGGGCATTCACAACTTCTGGAGGCAAGCTGTTCCACTGATTAATTGTTCTAACTGTCAGGAAGTTTCTCCTGAGTTCTAAGTTGCTTCTCTCCTTGATTAGTTTCCACCCATTGCTTCTTGTTCTACCCTCAGGTGCCTTGGAGAATAGTTTGACTCCCTCTTCTTTGTGGCAACCCCTGAGATATTGGAACACTGCTATCATGTCTCCCCTAGGAGAAAAAAAAAAGCACTGTTAAAAGCACTGTTCTGTAGGAGCAGAATTACTTTGAAGAATATAATGTCTGACTAAACGTAACAGCACCTACAACTGTTCAGTTCTAAAGCAGACAGTTTAAAATTGTATTTTGATTTGCATCCGAAAAGCTAACAGAGAAAATTTAAAAACTGCCAAACTAGTAGGAAAAAATACTAAGCATCTTTCTTTCTCTTCTTATATCACCTTCCAGGCTATGGTAGCTTGCTATCCTGGGAATGGAACTGGCTACGTGCGTCATGTGGACAATCCCAATGGAGATGGGCGATGTATCACCTGCATTTATTACCTGAACAAGAACTGGGATTCAAAGGTATGTAACTCCTCACATGTTGTTGAGATGCAGACTCAAAAGGAACCAACTCCAGAAACAGTGCTTCTCCACATAGCTGTTTTCTTGCTCTTCCATTTTTTATGAACTACTGTGAAATTTCTGAATACAATACCGCCATTGCTTCTGGGTAGCTGAGATATGAAGATAAATCCATTTCATGGTTGCATTATTTTTTAATTTCAATTGGATAGACAGCTTATTGAAGATGGGAGTAGCTTAGAATTTTTGAGCCATTGACGTGACTGTCACTATTTAAAGATACAGGTAACAAAGGATTTAGTTTGATGAAAACAAATGGGTGCCTGTAAAGGAATGAATGGATTCTGACAACTGAGGTAGTTTAACTGAAGATTGGCAGGTTCAGCTATGGTCGTCGTTTGTTTTTGTCCCATATAAAGCTGCCTTTGAAAAAGAATATTTGTTTGATTTTGCCCTATGTACAGTATAAGATCATGAAAACTTCTCTCTCTCTTTGCCGTGCCTTGGCCTTATAAAAAGCCTTGTGTTTGCTAACACATGTGTGGGGGAGCCTAGAGGCTGTTTGCTGTGATATATTTAAAGAAAAGCAAGTTGACATTCTGCCTTTAGGTTTGCTAACTGTCAAAAGCATCGCTTTTCAGCTAGTCAAAGCCCTGAATCTAGAAGATTGCCCACTTCAAACCATGTCCAATTCTTGTGGATGCCTAGGAATACTTGAGCATTATTTTTCAATAGGACACTGAGATCCATAGACTTTTCTCAGAGTGGAAAATAAAAACAATCTTTCCTTTTTCCTCTAAAAATACCCCAAAATGAATGGATAACATAGAAACAATTCTTATCATCTGGAGGCAGCATCCAAATAGTAAAGAAAATTATTTATGTTTTAAAACTCTGTACACTAATGTCAATGCAATAACTATGCTGGAATAACTCTTTTAACTGCAGCCCTCTGATGAACATGTATTTGGTGGTAAACCAATGTTTACTTATCATAAAAGACCACGGATGCAATCTGGATAAGAAAGATGTAAAATTGATTATAATAACAATCTAGCTGCAAACCTCACTGTCAACATGGCATGACAGTAGTGTTCTATTAGTTCTGGGCTTCTGGGTGAAGACTATGGCACACTAGGACATCTCCAAGGGAGTGAAGACACTGTTATAGTGCTGCCTGTGGCCAGTTAACTAGATAAGGAGTGACCTAGAGATTGCCCACATGCACTCCTCTGGAGAAGTCCATAGGATTTTAAGATTCTTGTGGTCAACTCATGAGTTGAGCAGCTGGGAAATACAATACAATAAAATAGCAGAGTTGGAAGGGACGTTGGAGGTCTTCTAGTCCACCCCCTGCCTAGGCAGGTAAGGTCCCTATACCGTTTCAGACAAATCACTATCCAACATCTTCTTAAAGACTTCCAGTGTTGGGGCATTCACAACTTCTGGAGGCAAATGAGAGAGAGTAATCTAGCTCATAGCCACAGTGGAGCCTTTAAGGATCCTGGGTTTGACCGAAACCCCACTTTCTTAAATACATTTGGATAAAATGATGTGAAAGTTAAAGAAACATTTTTGGAACAGCAGGAGAGAAAAAGAAACACTCAGTGAGGTATCCTTCATTCTGGATTAAGAAAAAGAAGGGAGCAAAATAATAGTCTAGGAGCTTCATCATAGCAGCAAACATAATATCGGCATCTCAAAACTTTAAAAGATTTTGAACTGAGAAAGTTTTAAATAGAAAAGGGGGACAGTTAAATTTGAAATTTTGATATTATGGCGAAAGTGCTTTTGGCATAATCTGAAATAAACATGGTAACGATACCAGGTTTAAGATTCCCCTCAACCTCTGAAACTATGACTTGGAATGTGACATTCTCTCTCAATCAACATTACAGAGAAGATAATAATAATGATTACTTGTTGATTGTGCAGCATCCTTGGATACTGCTTTCCACCAACACTAAAAGGTATCAAGAATTTTACAGCTTTTTATTTAAAAAAAAGATAAATGGCTAAGTAAAGTGTTTGCTGAAGAATTGTCAAGGGATTCTGCACATTTTTAATTGCTGTAACAAATTAAATGTTTACATTTAAATAAATTGGAACACACAGTTTTATATGAAGTCAGATTCTGAAAAGACAGAACAAAATACTAATTCCCAGATCCCTCTTTGGTGTTATTACCATGCAATTAAGAAATCAGATAAGGGTTTGAAGTCCATCCCAGCAGAAAGTACAACTTTCTTTTTCTAGTTCTTTAAATATTTTGCATATACTGTGTGTGTGTGTGTGTGTACATACATACATACATACATACATACATACATACATACATATGATAAAGGAGGAGAGCCTGTGGCTTAGTGGCTAACACATCTGCCTAATATGTAATACAGCCCAGGTTCAAATCCCAGTAAGGGTATGGCTAACTGATGAGAGCTAAATAGCTTGAAATAGATCTATACTAGTCTCCTTTTATTTATTTATCAGCACAAATACAACGCGCGCGCGCACACACACACACACACAAAAAAAACCCACTTAAGTTTGAGGATGGAAGTGATCAAATTTTCCATCTGGATGTAATAGCGAGAAGTATATCAAAATAAAAAAAAAAGAGTGCAACAGGTCTGTTGTGGAAAACCAGACAAAATCAGGGCCAGAAAGCCTTGAGAAAAGGAGCATTATTTTCCCCACCCACCTCATTAATACTTGATTCATTTTCAGATTTGTTCAATAAACACAAAGAACAAATTAATTTGGCTAAGTAAAAAAAGCAGTTTTAAAGAATTGTATTATCTCTATATTACTTTTTACTTGCTTTATGTTTAACAGCGATCGTGCCCTGAGACATGATTTCCCGTTTTTAAAAAAGTGCATTCATTTACTTATATTTATTGAGATTCCAATAAATATAAGTACCAGGGGAAAGAAGTGATCAGCACTTCAAGCTAACCCATTCATTACCCATTAATATTCCCATTAATATTTCACAAATGATGCAACTGCCCCCTTTCCGGAAGGATGAGTTTAGGAAGCTGTGCTTCTCAGCTGGCAGAGGTACACCTAAATTGTTGCTAGATGTCTCCAGGCACATCAGTCAAAATGTCCACCGTTATAGTAGAGCAAAGAGAATGTGGCAGGAGTTTAAACTATATTATATCCAAAAAGCCTTCAGGAACTGCAACACAAATGGTACATACTTAGGTCAGCCCTGGGATTATGGGTTAATTATGTTCTTCCGTTGAACAAAGATGAGAGGAAGGGGCCTATATGGTTGTGGCAAATTTTTAATCATGAACCATGGTGGCACAGTGGTTGCAGACTAGCTCAGTGCTCATACCAGAAGTTTGATTCTGAGCATCTCAAGGTTGACTCAGCCTTCCATCCTTCTGAGGTCAGTAAAATGAGGACCCAGATTGTTGGGGGCAATATGCTGAAAACCACTTAGATAAGGTTGCAAAGCACTGTGAAGCGGTACATATAAGTCTTAAGTACTATTGTTATTGCTATCAGCAGATGAGTTCTTCATCTTCCCCATTCATGTCCAGTGGGGTAAATCTCTCCATCTGGCTCATTTTTTTAATTGCACATATATACAAAATAAGCTGTTTTAAGATCTGCTTATCCTGTCTAATCAAAAATGTTTTTCTTTTTTTTTTCTGTTTAAGCTGCATGGGGGGATCCTACGAATATTCCCAGAAGGCAGGTCCTATGTAGCTGATGTTGAGCCCATCTTTGACAGATTACTTTTTTTCTGGTCAGACCGAAGAAACCCACACGAAGTGCAGCCTTCCTATGCAACAAGGTAAAGACCTTAGGTGTGGGTTTTAAAGATAATTATACGGGACAGCAGACTCTGGCTCAGTGAGAGATTGCATATATAGCTAGATGTATAATTCCAGCATTGTCAATAAAATAGCAGATTCAGGAAGGATCTGTGAATCCAGTAGACTTCTGAAATATGAATTCTTAAACTTGCGGGATGAAAGGAACAATATTCTGGTTAAGTCATATAATTTTGGGAATTATATTGGAGAAAATCATCTATCATGTAGAAACACTTTGATATGGAAGTGTGTTCTTTTATTCTTGCATTATACTAATCACTTCATTTAAAAGGAATTCATCACATTTTTCATTTTTAACTCTGTATTGAATATCTACTGAATGGTATTTACTATGTATATATACATAGTATGCAGTTAAGACTCAGTCTGATGTAGTGATTAAAACTTCAGCCCAGGAATTGGGAGTCATTCACAATTCTAATCCAGCCTTGGGCACAAAGCCAAATTGTGTGAATTTGAGCCAGGCACTTTCTCTCAGCCCTAGGAAGAAGGCAATGGCAAACCCCTTCCAAAAAAAACCTTGCCAGGAAAGCTGCAGGGACTTGCCCAGGCAATTTCCAAGAATCAGACATGACTGAACAGAAAGAAAGAAGTATGCAGTTATGCAAATTAATGTTAATTTCTTGGCTCAATAGGCGTTTTTGCTCTCTAGTTCTGTGTGCCAGATATTCAGCCTCGTTTAAAGGACCCACCTATACACATGTGCATGCACACACAAACCATTTGAGGGATTATTTCCCCCATCAATTCAGGTAAACTTGGTAAAATTTTTGATAGGTGCATTTTGATCCATATTAGCAAATTGCAAGTAATGCCTTTCTTGGAATTCAGGTATTTTTCTCTTTGTCACAAGCACCCACAACCTCCAGCATTACTGCATCTGTACTGCTGATGTTTTCTCAGTCATTGTTCTTGCCCTGGCTAGAGAATGTATTAAGATCTTTGCCCATCTGCTTCTTTCTGCTGATGTCCCTTTTCATAGTAAATATGTACTGTAAGCAAGACATGGAATTTTAGGAGAACTTACAAATTTCACAACAGTTTTCCTCAAACTAATGTCCTCCAGTTTGATTGGGCTTGCATTACTGGTTGGAACTAACGGAAGTTGCCTTTCCAGCATGGCTGAAGGTGCCAAAATGAAAAGATAATTTAGTAATTATTTGATTGTCTTCATATTTGAAACTATTGCCATGTAAAGTCACCAAACAACATAATAAATTGTATTCTCTGCGAGTTTCCAAAGATATAATGAAGCCTCAATGAAATGGATCATGGATTTTTCTCCCTTTGTAGGTATGCAATGACTGTCTGGTATTTCGATGCAGAGGAAAGAGCAGAAGCCAAAAAGAAATTCAAGAATTTAGTTGGTATGAGAATTTATTTTTAACTCTCATGTATTCCAAGAACACATTCTACTGTGTTCTGATGTCACAGAATTAATTACATAGAAAACACCTTGCCCAGTCCAGAAATACAAGCTACACATTGAAACAAGTTTATGTAGGCTGTTCTATGCCTGTGTCATGCCTAAATGACTGGGACTCAAATATTTATTTATTTTATTTAAGAAAATGTATGTAGCTACCCAGCTCAGTGATTCCTGGTGGCTTACAAAGATTTAAAAAAAAAACAGTATAAAAATAATAAATAGTAATAACCCCCAGTCTCCTGGTGACAACAATCAATTCAATATCTCAGAGAATGGCTTTCATACCATTCTTCCTTTAGTAAGAACTTCACAGGAAATTCTTCTCTGCGTATCTTTGTTCAGAGAAATGCTACATGTGTACAAAAATAAATCCTTTCTGTGATGTCACTGAACTGAAGGGTATCTTCTCAAAGATGATAGGATTGACTCTTTTCAGTCTTAAATTAAAATTCTCTTTGCTCAAGCATTCTGAAGAAAATTTGGAAGTGGAATTAAATGCACATTCTATGCTTTACTTACAGTTAGATTTCTTTTTCCCGATAAGAGGGTTTTTTTGTGTGTGTTAAAGTTTCATGTTTCCACTACATTGTTTTTATAATTTTATGTGTACTATTCTACAACAGAAAATAGAAAAACGATCAAAAAGCATATGAAATGTTCATCCTGATTAACTTTGTGCAGGGGTTGTGCATGAATTTGTTTATTTCATTGTTGCGTGGCTATTTAACCATCTCTTCAATTATTCATTACAGATGCAGGAAAGACAGAAGCAGTTCTCAGTGAAGACTGAATAACAAATGACTTGATACAATTTTTATATAATGATAATTTTCAGACTATTTGCAAGCAATAAGATCCAAAGATTACATGGTCTGTTTTTTTTATGATTATCGGATATTCTTCAATGCACTATTTTTGACATTACCTAATGTTTGCATATTACCATGATGGTACTCATGACAGCTTCCAATCTCTCCTATTTGGCATAAGCATCCCTCTTCTCTTCTTGCCTTTGAATTGAAGAATACCACCAGAATGAAGAATATCACCAAGTCTCATATGATATCGAGGTGAAGATGGCAATACTAGTAATAAAAATACTAAACGTTTGAAACAATTGAGGAACCTGAGTCTATTTGCACTTTAGTTACATTTTCTGGTTCGTTGGAAAGGAACTTTACGAAGGATCTTCACTGGCAGGTTGAAGATGAGCAACACGAGGAAGCCAAGATGCAAACCAGAACTGCACACTTGTCAGGAGCCAAATTCATTGTGTCAGTGCAGAGCATTTGATGGTGTGCCTCATCATTTTGCTTACAGACTATTATTGGCTTCTTTGGCCTGGCTCATTGCCAAATCGAAGCCTCCCACTTGCCATAAAATTGCCTGGATTTTATCCACATTGTTCAAGCCAAGCAACAGCAGTTCTATCACTTTGCCTTTTTAGAGCTCCCAAACAGAAGTGGTAGCCGTTGTGCACCTACCTGTAGTGTTCTTAGAAAATAGTTCCTGCGTGGGGTAGCTCTGGGAATTATTTTTATCATCACTTAAAACTGTTTTGCAAAATAGCTAGCCAGCCTCACCAGCTCCTGCCCATTACAAACTTTGGGAAATGTTGATGGCAAGCTAAGAGCAAGTATGCCAAGAAATCATCTAATCAAATTTCATTTTCATTTTAATATTTTTCAACTGATCTTCCACTAGTCACATATTGCCTGTGACAAAAACTGAACTCCAGCGATTGAGTGTATTGTTAAGATGGGCTTGATGACTAACTAGCTGTTGAAAGAGACATAGAAAGCCATGTCTAGCTGGCTCTTAACTGTTATACGGGAAGCATTTGCAGTGGCCACTGAAAATGACATGTAAATTTGGTTGTGGTGAAAATTTCGCATCTGTTATATAAATGGGGGCTAAGATTGTACAATTGAATTTTAGACCTAATCACTGTTGTTTTTGAACTCGCAAGAAAGTGTGCTTTGAACTGTAGACTTACAACTCAGTCTTAAGATTTGAAATGCCAGCAAAATAAATAATGTGTTAGATGGGATATTCCAGTTGCTATACATATGCAGTGTCATATAGCGTGAATCTTGGATGCACTATGAAAATATTTAAGATAAGATTCATAGATCTGTATGATCAGCACGAGGTCAGGACATAGGTTGCTATCATGATGTACTGTATTGAGATTACAAATACAGATGCAAAATGTGGTCCCAAATGTCACTTTGCTAGAGATAAATTCCTGCATTGAAGCCATGGGTTTTATAGAGAGAGATTATGAAGCACATACTTTCTTCGAATGTCACTTTTTCAAAGAAAAGTACCTCTAATGAATAAACTTTAGCAGCAAATGCACTTAGACAAAAACAAACAAAATGTTTTCATCAAAATATGCAATGAATGAATGCAATTAAGTCCTTTGAAGATAATTGCTCATTTCTCTGTAGTCTCTAGTAATGTTTTGAATATTTTGATGGAGACTGCATTTGTTCTTCCACGTGTCCATACTTTCCTCCGGATTCCACTTTGATACTTCCTTTTCATTCCAATTAAAACTTTTTGGTTCGGTTTTGGCTATTATGGCTTTAAAAAGGATGTCTGATACAATATTTCCTTGTATTTTCTGGAGACATGGAAGTCACTTCCCCAAAACATGAGCCACAGAATAAGGCTAGTATATTTAGAAATAGTGTAGACTAAGCCCAAATCCAACTGAAAGTATTTTTTCAACAACACAGTATGTATAAAGCAATACAATATCTCACAAAATAGCAATTGTTACTTCAGGAAACAAGGCTCACCTGCCTGCATTTGATGTCTGAATTTTAAGGCACTCTATGATGATTCCTTTTCTTCTTAAATATTCCCTTGAATGTTCCTCTTTGATCACATAGTTTTATACATGGAGACTTTATGATGTGTTTTTCTTGTATAAAATATTTCAGGAAAAAACGGTCAGCTTAAATTTGACTTGTGCAAAATAGACTTAAAAACTAATTGCTTTCATTTGTGCTAGTGAATGATTTCCCCCCTCCCCTTTCTTGTGTAAAGAGCTCATCATTGGAAGGAAAATTGTGGCTATATACATTTGGAATCAGGAGAATTTTATAGGCATCCAGGTGAGATTTTACAAATCAAAAGACGATAGTATTTATTTTAAAAAACACAGAAAGCGTCTGGTAGCATCTTAAAAATTGATAGGGATTATAGCTTGACTCTCCTAGACGACAGTTGACTATAATATATTTTTGTTCCTTTTTGGCTGCCACAGACTACGATACCCAACCTTCTAGAAAGCACCTGAAAGAGTAGCAGCCCAAGCATGCTTATTTCTATTCTATGTCACAGCATTCAAGTCTCAGGTCTCAAGTCTCAAGAACAGAAAAAGATGTCTGCTCCGCGGCTATTCAGTACATCTTATTGGGAAGGGAACAATTGGAAGGCAATCTGAGCAAATTCCTCGTCAGGAAATGGGTGACGCCTGTCTTGCCAGCTGCCAAGTCTATTCAACCATAACCTTAAAGGAATCCATTATCATCTCAATGATGCATCCTTGAAGAGATATAGTAAAATATATAGGAATTACTAGGAATTTAGTACTTTGTTACTAGAAATAAGTAGGAATGCAGACTACTATGTCTGAAAAACGAAGATCTGTTTGCCTAGGTCAGGAAACTTGCATAGCATCCTTCAGTCTCATTTGGAAAAAAAAACTCTTTGATCCACAGTAGCTACTTCAAAGGAAAAAAAAAACCATACACCTCATAACCCCACATTCTCTTTCAAGAAGTAGGTGTTTGCATGTGACAAAATAAACCCATTTATGATTTCCCCACAAGATTATTGCAATCAGGCCTATTTTCTCATTCACCTAATTTTTTTAAAAAAATATTTTTAGTATTGTTCTCAATTTGCTGTAGACACATATAATGGAGGATTCCTTCATAGTGACTGCTTATCTCTTGAAAGAGAAGAAATTGGGTGACAGTTTCTGTGTAACATCCTTCGTAAAAGGTATCAGGTTTTTTTTATAGTTGGGGGGAAAAGTCTATCAATGATAGCTGAACCCTTCAACTGCCTAAGCAGTTTAGAACTTGAAAAGCTAGCGTGATCATCAATTGGCTGTGATTATAGTTTGGTAGTGAAATGTTATTATCTATTTTATTACAATGTTTCATTGTTTTATTTATGCAGAATGATTAACTTCCAGATTATTGCAAAAACATTTCTTTTAATGGTTCTGAGTGCATTTTCAATAAGTAGACTGTTAAAAATTGTCATAGCACAGCTCCAATGAAGTTATGGATCAACAGGAAAAAATGTTGATATGGCTATTTATAGTTTAAGGGCCAAGGGTACTTTTATTGCCTTTTTCTTGTCATGACTCAAGACACCTCTTGGCCATTGGGCTTGAAAAGTGTGCTTGGGCAAAAGTGAAGAGTGATATCATTTCATTGCATTTATAAATAAATAAACTATGATGACTATACAGTTTGGAATCTCATCTAGGGCTACTGTTCAATTCTACATTTCATGGAGTAGCAAGATAATTCTTTTTGTGACAACAAAAAGTTGTCACATTGCACCCATTTATTAAGTTGTCAGGATTACAGCTTTCTAGGATTAGTTTAATAGTCAATTTAAGTGCAATCCAACAATTATCACACCAGACTGAGTCCTGTACAAAGTCATTTTAAATAAACTATTTACTATAGAAAAAAGTTGGGGGAAACAGTCCAAAAAGGTCAATTTCACCTTCTTAATATGAAGAGTCCATTTGTATTTTTAAACCTAACACGCATTTTGGAAATAACACAATGGAAAATATTTTATCTCTTCTGTGTTGCCTGTATTTTCAATAAGGTTAGAACTTGTGTAAAAACAAAATTCAGAAATGTCATTTTTGAAAAAATAATAATAATACTGTGTTCTATTCCTGCATGATTGCTTTTTGGTGTAACTGTTTCTACTACTGCTTGCTTTGGAAAGTGCATTAATTTGCCACCCATTTTTAATCTTATTTTGTGACTGGCTCCCTAACCGTCTTTCAGGAGGGCAAACCTTTTGCCAGGCTACATGCTGGTCATTGTTGCTGGCAGGTGGGCTGGATACTGATCTATATTGTGGAATGTTGCCATCCTATCCACATTTGTTTTTGTGTTATTTAAAAAAATGTAGAATGAAATAAAATCTTGCAGGACTCAATAAACTAAGTTGTGGATTTTATTGTGGTCTAATTTTCTTCTGTATGGAACATTACAGTGTCAAGACTTCTAAGATTTCAGGAAAGGTGGCTTTGAACTACTGTGATAGGCAATTTATTATTTATTTCTAAATAGCAATAGCACTTATATAGATTTATATACCACTTCACAGTGCTTTACAGCCCTTTCTAAGTGGTTTAAAGAGTCAGAATATTGCACCCAACAATTTGGGTCCTCCTTTTACCCACCTCAGAAGAATGGAAGGCTGAGTCAACCTTGAGCCTGGTGAGATTTGAACTGCCAAATTGCAGGTAGCTGGCAGTCAGCAGAAGTAGCCTGCAGTATTGCACTCTTAACCATTGTGACACCGTAGCTCATTTAAACATCTAGACCAAACTCTCCCTTAAGTGTTCTAGGCAACTTACAAGCGGCAATAAAAATACAATAGACTTATGTTACCGTGTAGCAACCTTTGTAAGTTAAGACAGTTCTGAAAAATAATTTGGGCTACCAAGGCATATGTTTGCAATCTTCACACCATTCCCCCACTCACATAATTGCCATTATGGTCAATACATGTTATTCTGTGACTGGCCCATTTCCCACCATCTTAAAAGACTAGAGAGTTTGGAGAGTAAGGAATTACAGAGACTAAGTAGGCACACAATAGGGAACAATCAATTGTTTGCCAGTGAGCTTGGAACTGCCAGCACCACTGCATTCCTGTCAATATACAGTATTCGCTCACAACTGAGTCTGATTATGTGGATGGGTGAGTGATTATTTTTGGCAATATAGTGTATATTTCCCATTGTGCCTGCTTACTCTCTTATAATCCCTTTCTGAAGAATGAAGAAACATTTAAAGAGAACAGTGATGAGACCCCAGAGGAGTAGGATATTGGGTTAAAGAGGAGAGCAAGATAGGGGGGTACTTCTAGGCAGAGGATTATAAGAAAGGAGAGAAGAAAGAAGAATAAAAAGGTTCAAAGGGAAGGGAAACCAGGAAAGCAGTTGCTGATAGAAAAAAAAAAACTCTAATCACTTAAAGAGAAAATAATAGTTGAGGAAGAAGGTAAAATACAAACAACACCGAACAACCATTCCATTTTAAAGGTAAAGATTCCCCTTTACATTTGTGCTAGTTGTTCCTGACTCTAGGGGGTGGTGCTCATCTCCATTTCAAAGCCAAAGAGCCAGCGTTGTCCAATGCCATCCCCACGGTCATGTGGCTGGCATGAGGGTGCACGGAATGCTGTTACCTTCCCACCAAAGTGGTCCCTATTTTTCTATTGCATTTTTCCATACTTTCAAACTGCCAGGTTGGCAGAAGCTGGGAGAAGTAACGGGAACTCACTCCATTACGCAGTGCTAGGGATTCGAACCGCCAAACTGTTGAACTTTCTGATCGACAAGCCCAGCGTCTTAGCCACTGAGCCACTGCATTCCATTTTACTAGCTTCTTTATTGGGATTGCTTAATGTGGGTTCTGATAGCTTATTTTATTGTTAATGTTTATAGGCCATATTTTCATTCTTTTAATCCCAAAATAAGGAGCCCTCAGTCTAACTGGAGAGCATCTGGTTGAGTAAATAAGATGTAAACACACAGCATTTTGATAGACGTCATTATAGGGTCCCTTGACTGACAAGCTACACACTCCTGCAGATTGTCTTTTATTTCTCACTGCTTAAAAACATTCTGTGAAAGAAGACAGAATAGTGCTTCTCTTAGAGCAGAGCAGAAGCTGCAGACTATGAGAAATATTACACAACTAAACTAAGAGATCTCAGTACAGCAATTCTCTCACGCTGACAACTGTAGTTAATGCCAATATCTTATTTGGTTCCTCTGCTGGGTTCCCACAGAGGTAAATCTCCTCAATACAGCTATGAGATAAGAGATTTGGGTCCTTGATCCTAGCCAAGGGGCTTTTATATAGGAGATTCAGATTTCTCTGGAGGAAAATGAGAGATGAGAGTGACTAGTTTATCTGGGAGTTGTTGCATCCAGAGAAATTTATGTGCAAATTGGGATTAAGAAAGGGGACCATCATCCCATGGAGGGGATTAGCTCAAATTGAAGAAGCAGCACAATGATCACTGCTATATTGCTCTTTCTAGTGCAATTCTTGATATTGTTAGCTCTGGAAGTTTTGCACTGGAATGCAGTTAACAAAACTGGCATATGGAGCATGCAATGCATAAACCATAGGAAGAATTAATGACCAGAAACAACAAAAGAAATGAAAGATATACATTTAGAAATTTTACATGACTAGAAATCTGAAAGCATAGCCAGATGTATTAGAAGATGAAGCCACATAGGCACTGAATAACAATAAGAGAGCTGGAAGGGACCTTGCAGGTCTTCCAGTCCAAACCCCTGCTGCCCAAACAGAAAAGCCCATGAAACTGATGGCATTTCCATCCAACTGCTTACATTAGGAGTGTCAAACTCAAGGCTCAGGGGATGGATCTGGCCCCTGGGGTGCTTAGATCTGGCCCCTAGGGCTGCCCTGAAAACAGCAAAGGACCTGTGATGTCTCTGCCAGCAAAAATGGAGCCCTGGGCCTCCCTCGAGTTCTATTTTCAAAGGCAGAGGATTGCAGCAGACCGTCACAGCTGAAAATGGAGCTCACAAGTCCATTTTCTTTGACAGAGGGATCAAGCCATCACAGGCACCCCTGACACAAGGAACGTTGAACTGGCCATGCCAACCCTGGCCTCCGAGGTCAAGCACAACCCTGATGCAGCCCTCAATGAAATCGAGTTTGACAACCCTGGCTTACATCAACAACAGCAACTATGAAACTATGTCAAAAATAAGAGACACCACTGAATGCAAAACATCCGTGTTTATTCCAGTCCCGAAGAAGAGTAACATGTCTACTCCAATTATGGCACAATATATCTAATATGATATGCAGAAAAACAAATTAGTAAAAATCATGTAACTATGACTGGGCTCAATCATGATAAGAGAGCTATCCAAGATATAAGCCAAGATTAGAAGAAGAAGAGGCATTTAAACCTACATTACTAATGTTTTTGGATCATAGAACAAGCACATACATTTAAAAAGTGTGTGTGTGTAATCAGCAATAGCAAAGTCTTTTTGATTGTGTTGAACATGAAAAAATAGAGGTACCTGTAAAAAATAGGCATTTGAGAACACTTATTTCATTTAACACAATCATTGTACAACAATCAAGAAGCCACTGTCAACACAACTTTTGGAGAAACAGAGCGGGACAAAGGCAAAGTAAGAAATGTGAACTTTTTAAATTAGGGTTTATGGACAATATTACAAATGAACCATGGCAGATCAATTTTGTAGCAAGTTCAACAATGGAAGAACAATGAAATTTTCACAGTGGTGGAATAGATTGTAAAAATGTCAGAATAACATGAGATAACAAATTAACCTGTTTGATCAGAGAAAAAAATATTTTTTTTTCTGAAAGACTGGAAATCTTATATGAACTTTTTCTGGAAGAAGAAAAAAAATGATACAATGATTTATGGGTTTGAAGATTTAAAAAGATGTGGATTAAGTGAGGTCCTGAAGCGATCTGTAAAACATCTAAGAGAGAGGAGGGATTATAAGATTGTAATTATCTGATGAAGAGAATATCAAAGGTCATATTTCATAACTTTACTTTTTTCTTTTTTGCATTGCTTTTTTTTCTTTCCTTTTGTTTTCTTTAAATTAAAGATCTTGAAAACCAGGGCATCAGTTTAATATCAAATGCAGAATAGTAAATGCTAACCACCTCTAACTACCCGTAGCTCTGAAAGTTGGATAATAAAAAGCATTAAAAAAAACTAGACTCCTTTGAATTTTGGGTTTGGATGTGGCTACTGCATGTACCTCGGACAGCAAAAATAACTGGCAAAATGTAGACATCAAGCCAGAAATATCAGTGGAAGTTAAGTTTACCAAACTAAGGTGATCTTATTTTGGTCATATCCTTAGAAAAATCAGTTATGCTAGCAAATGAGGCTGGCAAAGAATGCACAGTATAGATACCTTCAGGCTAATACAGGATTAATCCTGGAAACATAGAGTTATAAAACACTGAAATAATGAAAACAGCTTCAAAATCTCTGAAAGTCAGAGACAAGTAGAGAGAGGGAAGGAGGGAGGGAAGGAGGGAAGGAGGGAGGGAGGGAGAGGGAGAGGGAGAGGGAGAGGGAGAGGGAGAGGGAGAGGGAGAGAGAGAGAGAGAGAGAGAGAGAGAGAGAGAGAGAGAGAGAGAGAGAGATCGTCACCTAGTTCTCCTTTCTCATCAAATGATGATTTACCAAATGGGATTATATAAATAAGCAGTTCAGCACCGTATTTTCCTGTCTCTCATATTAACCATTCAGAAGCACTGAATTAGCAATCTGCACACATCTGAAGATCTGGAGGTTGGAGATGTCTATCTAGTATTTCCAGGAGGATCAAAAAGCATTAGAGTAATTATAAGGTATCATGAGCAAACTTGCCAGGTGGCACATTTTGACTGGATGCTCAATCTTCCCTGCTCCCTGTTATTCAGTCACAAAAGTCTGTGAACTGCACAATCCCAACAGAATTTAACGACAGTTTTAAGCAAGTCTAGACTTGATCTATCTGGAGACAGTGCCTGGGAGAGCCTCATGTTGCTGCTTCTAATTTCTAATGTATAGCTTGAAATGATCAGATCTATTAAAATAATAGGTATTTAGTAGTATCAACTTCAAAATGTTTCCTTACAGCAGTTAGTGCCCATTTTATCCTTTTATTAAGTCACCAAGCAATGTTCTGATGAGAAAAGAACAGTAACAGAATTGTAAATGTTGTTTACTATTATTATTTATTTATTTATTTTTAAAAAGTAATTATTTTAACATTATTTTGAAAATAACAACAGGTCACATGTTACACACCTGTTATGTTTTTAAGGTGAAAGTTTAGGCCTATTAACAAGACTATACCATGAAAGCCAACATGGATTTGTCAAAAACAGATCATGCCAGACTAATCTTATTGCATTCTTTGATAATGTGACAAAATTAGTGGACCAGAGGAATGCCGTTGATATAGTTTACTTGGACTTCAGTAAGGCTTTTGATAAGGTAGACCATAATCTACTACTAGATAAAGTAGAAGAATGTGGGTTAGACAGCATCACCACCAGATGGATTCGTAACTGGCTGACTAACCGCACTCAACGTGTAGTTCTCAATGGAACTGCATCTACATGGAGGGAAGTATGCAGTGGAGTACCCCAAGGCTCTGTTTTAGGCCCAGTACTCTTCAACATCTTCATCAATGATTTGGATGAGGGAATAAATGGGGAACTCATCAAATTTGCAGATGATACCAAGCTGGCAGGAATAGCCAACACTCCAGAAGATAGGCTTAAGATACAGAAGGATCTTGACAAACTTGAACATTGGGCACTATCTAATAAAATGAAATTCAATGGTGAAAAGAGTAAGGTTCTACATTTAGGCAACAAAAACGGAATGCACAGGTACAGTATAGGTGATACCTTACTCAGTAGTAGTAACTGTGAAAGGGATCTTGGAGTCCTAGTGGACAACCATTTAAATATGAGCCAGCAGTGTGCAGCAGCTGCCAAAAAAGCCAACACAGTTCTAGGCTGCATCAACAGAGGGATAGAATCAAGATCACGTGAAGTGTTAATACCACTTTATAATGCCTTGGTAAGGCCACACTTAGAATACTGCATTCAGTTCTGGTCACCACGATGTAAAAAAGATGTGGAGACTCTAGAAAGAGTGCAGAGAAGAGCAACAAAGATGATTAGGGGACTGGAGACTAAAACATATGAAGAACGGTTGCAGGAACTGGGTATGTTTAGCTTAAGAGAAAGAAGGACTAGGGGAGACATGATAGCATTATTCCAATATCTCAGAGGTTGCCACAAAGAAGAGGGAGTCAAATTATTCTCCAAAGCACCTGAGGGTAGAACAAGAAGCAATGGGTGGAAACTAATCAAGGAGAGAAGCAAATTAGAACTGAGGAGAAATTTCCTGACAGTGAGAACAATTAATCAGTGGAACAGCTTGCCTCCAGAAGTTGTGAATGCCCCAACACTGGAAGTCTTTAAGAAGATGTTGGATAGCTATTTGTCTGAAACGGTATAGGGTTTCCTGCCTAGGCAGGGGGTTGGACTAGAAGACCTCCAAGGTCCCTTCCAACTCTACTATTGTATTGTATTGTATTGTATTGTAAAGCCACCTTGGTGACTTAGGGCCAGGCACTCTCTCCCACCTCACAGGGTTCCTGTTGTGGGGAAAATAGGAGGAGGAAAGTTTGTTGAATATGTTTGCTACCTTGTAAAAATAATAAAGTTATTTGTAAAAACAATAACTAAGTAAGTAAATAAGTACTAAAATGAGGCATAGTGCTTACTCTATGGAGTCTCTGCAGGATCCAGGGGAGTCATGTGACATGATGAAAAAGAAACATTGTTCTACATCATGTCAAACTCCCAGCCAGAGGGCCAGATGCATCACACGCTGGCCACAACCACGCCCTGTTTAGCGAAGGGGGAGGATTGCAATATGTCACGTGATGATGCCATGACGATGCAAGTTTGACACCCCTGTTCTACAAGATGTTCTACCCAGGCACATATGACTGAGAAGGGGAGCTTGTGCTGGGCCAGAAATAATCCTTACTTATCGAGGATGAGGTTTATATGTCTATGCCAGATAAAGCCACCTGGAAATCTAAGGTCACTCAAAGCCCAGCACCTAATTTCATACAGTCTTTGCTTTATTTTCAAATCCATCAACGTATGCTCAGTTTAGATTGCTGAGAATATTTTCTCCCTTCTCTGGCAATGTAAGCTTAGGGGAGAAAGAAGAACGTCAGAAACATGCACAGCATAAAAAGAAAAGGAAATGTGTTATATTGAGATAGAATGTACAGCCTCAAATTTGTGGCTAGTGAGAGACTAGGCTGAAGATGCCATACTTAAAGTTCAAGAGGATAGGAAGGGATTTTGTCTAAAAGATTGCTTAGGGCAGGGGTGTCCAAACTTGGGAACTTTAAGACTTGTGGACTTCAACTCCCAGAATTCCCCAGCCAGCATGGATGGCTGGGGAATTCTGGGAGTTGAAGTCCACAAGTCTTAAAGTTCCCAAGTTTGGACACCCCTGGCTTAGGGGAAGTAGTTAAAAGGGAACCAAGTTGTTAAGGAAACAAAGGAAAAAATGTGACCTGTTTGAATTTTGGCAGGCTGAGAGACAATTGCAACACCCTCACAAAACAAACAAGTTTGCTCCCCATTGCTCTTCATCATCCCAGCTTGTTTGGCCTTTCTTTCTGAGTGGATGGGCACAGTTCCCAATTAAAGAACATACTGCAGCCACCATACTGATTTTCCTAAGAATACTTTTAGGGTCTATGCTGGACCAACGTTTTATTAGAAATACGGATTATACTTAAAACCATTTCTTTGTTTTTCTTTTGCTAAATTAAAACAAGACTACTGATTTTCATTAAATCAATAATACAGAGAATCTGGGAGATAATGAGGGAAGATGGATACCCACCAGTGTTACGTTGAGGATCTAGGTTTATGGTTACTAGATACCTGAACAGGTAAAGGAGAACACAGAAAGGAGTACAAATGGATGGGTGGGGGGAGGACACACTGTTAAGCGTTCTTGGCATCTGTGACAAAAATTACAGTAAAACTACAAAAAAGTACTTAGACCAAATGTATATGAAATTACTGTCTCCAGCATCAGAAAGCCTGGTGTCCCCTCCCCAAAATCTCTGGAATGTGCTAGAGCTGGAAGCAAAAGCTTTTAAGGTATGACTGATTAAGGTCTTGTCAATTTCAGGCACAGGAAGGAGGATACCAATCAGCTAATTAAAGTCACACAGCTGAACTTATTAATTTTTAGTTTGCTGCTCAGAAAGAGGAACTCAAAAAGTGGACAATATTTGTCTTTAAGTCTATGCCTTCCTGAGGGGCACATGAGGACACGTCCTTTTGCCAAGCATATGGTAACGCTATCCAGGCTGTATGAGCTCAGGATGTGCCTGGTTCTTGATGCAACCTTCTCCAGTTTGGCCTCAGGCCTCCAACAAACTAACCCTGAAAAAAACTGAGGCCCTCAAGAGAGAAAAAAAAGTGATCTCCTGTGAGCTACAGTAATACATTGGTAAAATCATTTCCCACTTTTTCTGAACACAGGAACGAAAGTGGTTGTAACCAGCATTTGGGCAAGAAAGTGAACTATCCTTTCAAGCTTAGAATCAGCTCTGAATCCAGTTATGCAAAACATATCCACATCATGTATATCTGCATTCCATCTATTTCTATGTCAACATCATCTATATCATATCATATATATATCTCGCCACATATCCATCCTTCCATACTGCTGGAAGCAAGAAAAAGCCACTGTTTGCCACGAGTCACCACACAGCCTAGAAATAATAAAAGGATCCAAGGTTGAGACAGTTTCAGAAATGGAGGAGAACTGATAGTGGCAAACATAATAGCAAAACCTAACCCTTTCTGAAGAGATTGCAGCAATAATACAGAATTTTCCTGTATAAATGATTTGCAGTCAAATAATTAGGGCAAATACCAATACAATACAATACAATACAATACAATACAATACAATACAATACAATACAATACAATCAGCCTATCCCCTTGCCAGGACTATCCCCTTGCCAGGACTATCCCCTTAGTGGGAATTGCGGCTGCTAACGCATATTAACATCGACAGCTCCCACTTGATGAACTTGGCCCGGTCCAATATGTTATATATGAGGCTAGACCTGCTACAGCTACGAGAGTCCCCCCTCTCGCAGTTATGGCCTCCTGCCCTTTCAAGGGCCCACCTTGAGGACGGGTTTATTAACCCAGAGAGGTGGAGGAAGCGCACACTGAGGGGTTTTTTAATTAATTGTTTTTTAAAAATTGTAAGGGGTTCCAGGGATGGGGGGGGGACCAGGTCAGGAGTGATGGTACAGCCAGGCATCTAGATGTGGTCGAAGGAGGAGGGAGCGGAGT
Source organism: Natrix helvetica (assembly GCF_964273705.1). Classification (NCBI taxonomy): domain Eukaryota; kingdom Metazoa; phylum Chordata; class Lepidosauria; order Squamata; family Natricidae; genus Natrix; species Natrix helvetica. The sequence goes on from NC_138548.1 coordinate 60,412,256, forward strand.
GGGGGAGGAGAGGGAAGATAGCATTCCTGTTCAGGGCTCTTTGATACCAACGGTCGTGGGGAGGGGCAGGTGCGAGGACAGATCAAGAGTGCGTAGTCGGTTGGGAGACCGGGGTTTTTGGTCATACCCGGTCGTTTGTACCAACCCCTGCATACTAGGTGGTCAGGATCTACAGACCCAAGGCCTGAGACTGCTGTTATGCAATGCGAGGTCCGTTGTCAATAAGGCCCCCCTCATCCACGATCTAATTTTGGAGGGGGAGCCGGACCTCGCAGGAATAACTGAGACCTGGTTGGGCCACGAGGGAGGCCTACCCCTCGTGGAAATGTGCCCGCCAGGTTATCGAGCATTTCACCAGCCTCGGGCCCAGGGAAGGGGCGGTGGGGTAGCAGTGATTATCCGGGAAGACTTGGAGCCGAGAGAGTTCACTGTGCCGCAGACATCCGGGTGTGAGTCCCTTGTTGTGAGATGGGGCCCAGGGAGGCAGTTGGGCCTGCTGATAGTATACCTGGCTCCTCGCTATACATCAGCGGCCCTGCCTGAACTCCTCGAGCTGATCTCATCGGTGGCAGTTGAGACCCCCAAACTTTTAGTGATGGGGGATTTTAACCTGCTGTCGATGGGAGAAGCGTCTGAGGGGGTTCGGGAGTTCATGGCTTCCATGACAGCCATGGACCTGACCCAATTAATTCAGGGCCCTACTCACGAGGGAGGCCACACGCTGGACCTTGTCTTTGTCTCTGGCCAGTGGACGAGTGATCTGGGAATAGGGGATTCAACTATTATTCCCCTGTCATGGTCAGATCACTCACTTCTCCGACTTGACTTCCCTGGTGCTACCCCCCGCTGCGGGGAGGCGGAACCGGAAGGTATTAGATGGTTCCGCCCCAAGCGCCTGATGGAACCAGATAAGTTCCAGACGGAGCTTGGGCCACCTCCTGTAGACCTGACCCGCCCCCGGGTGGAGGACCTGGTAGACGCATGGAATAGTGCGACTACCGGGGCCCTAGACCGAGTGGCGCCTTTGCGGCCTCTCCTGCGGCGACGAACCACCCTGGCCCCTTGGTTTACCGAGGAGCTAAGGGTGATGAAACGCCACAAGAGACGCCTAGAGAGTCGTTGGAGATCCTCCCGTTCCGAATTTGACCGAGCACAGGCACGAGCCTATTTGAGGACGTACCTTGTGGCATTAAGAGCGGCCAAACGTCAACATTGTGCCGCTCTTATTGCGTCCGCAGATAACCGCCCTGCCGCCCTGTTTCGGGTGACTCGCTCCCTCTTGTTTGAGAGGCCGCGGGAAGCCCCTTTACAGGGCAGAGCAGAGGAGTTTGGGAAATATCTACAGGACAAAGTCGCTCAAATCCGGATGGGATGGGCCCCTTTCAGTGGTCCAGTGGAGGCGCCCGAAGCGAGTCTTGAGGGACCATTCTGGGAGGAGTTTGACTCGGTTGCCATCGAGGATTTGGACAGGTTGCGTGGACGTCTGCGACCTACCACATGTTTATTGGACCCGTGTCCCTCCTGGCTTGTACTGGCATCCTGGGAGGTTACACGCGACTGGCTCCTGGGCCTAGTGACCCACCTCTTTCAATTATCTGGCCTGGCTCAACCGTAAATTTTTTCTTATTCCTCCTGACAGTCCTTTTGAATTTTTAAATTGTGTTATTATTAATGGGGTATTTTAATGGCTGATTTTTAACAGTCCTAATGTGATGTAATTTGTTACCTCCTCCGTGCATGTATGTCTTTGTATATGTGTGTATTTGGATGTTTATGTGTTTGCACATATGTTTTATGTTTTATATGTTTTATTGTACGCCGCCCCGAGTCCTGTGTGGAGAGGGAGCGGCTAATAAATTCAAATTTATTATTATTATTATTATACAATACAATAGTAGAGTTGCAAGGGATCTTGGAGGTCTTCTAGTCCAACCCCCTGCCTAGGCAGGAAACCCTATACCGTTTCAGACAGATGGCTATCCAACAGCTTTGTTCATTTTTTTATTTTAAATTTGTTTTATGTATTTCTTACTCTTTTCCCCCATGGATGAGCAAGGTTAAGTAGGGAGTTAGCTCCATCCACTGCCTTTAGTTGCAATATATTGAGTGCTGTATTGCAACCCTGATGAGGATCAGACATGGTTGGTATTGTGGATATGACTTTGTTCATTTCGAGCCCGCCCTTTTTCCCCTTAATTTATGTAGGGTTCCTGCCAGCAGCTTGAAGTAATATCTATAACCAGGAGTTAGACTACCAAGAAAGCTTGGGAGTAAATGAAGAGTAGCCTCTCTAGGAACATTTGAAGATGCAAATGGAGAACCCAAAGGAGATCTACATTTGACCAGCCAGCCACCACTTTTTCTTTATAACAATTATGACCTTATCTGGCCAACACTATCATCTTCTGTGTTGCTTTGGAAGCTTTGAAGAAATATATTCATTGTCCATATTGCAACCCCTTATGGATTTGTGGTGTACAAGTGTAGAAGAAGCTTAATGCAGACTTGTCCTCTTGACATTCCAGTCAGGTCCTGAAATGAATTCTATCCTCACCTATATTTCTTATTTCAGCACTAACACCTGTTGAATATCTATGCTTGAATCCTTAAATAGTGCCTTCAGGTATTTATACCTATTTAAATCATCTCAACATAGCCTGATTTTTGTCTTGAGAAACAAAAATAAACAGAAGACCTTTTTATTACCTTTCTTCCCACACAACAAAAGACAAGTTGTACAAGGTGCAATGACAATAAAGTAAACTAAACTAACAAAAACCTAAATAAAAACAAGATGATGAGGGCAAAAAGCTATATCAATACTGCTCACTCCGAGCTAGCAGGCAGCCATTCTATATCCTAATTAGAGGTAGCAATAGCAAAGTATTCACATAAAAGCAAGATACAAACAGTGGCAGCTAGTAATTTATGAGATCACTTTTCAGTGTTAACACAAAGGGAGTTCTTTTAATGTTTTTTCTTTCTTTGTGAATTCTAATTAAAATACTCGGCCATGTTTTTATTCCATCCTCATTGATATCTATACTAAAATTACTTTCTTAGGATTATTCTTCAGCATACTTTTTTTCTGGCACCGAGAAAGTTGTTCCCCTTTAGCTTCCTTTATTTCAACATGTTTATATGGCTAACTTTGAAAATGCTGTAATTTCGTCCCATCAAATCTTGTAATACTTCTTTAAGTCTTGGGATAGAATTAAATATTACCGCTATGGTTAATCTTAATTTTATAAACAGAAAATATTTTTTTCTCTACAGATGTCCTCAGTGTTTCAGGGGAATGATAACCCCAAAAAATAACAGAAGAGAATATTCAAGGACTGGAGGAAGAGGCATTCATGACTGCCTATAGTGATTTGCAGCTGGAAACAAGGGCTGGTCATATAAGCAGATGCAGGCACCAATAAAATATTTTATTGCACCGCTAAATCATGACAGACAGCCCTCCAGGGCTATTGGTAAACTTCCATTCCACTTTTCCCCACAAAACAACCACCCACAGTCAATGGAACCCAGTCCCATCAGTTAGGTCCATTACTCAACAGAACCCCAAATAGAAAGTCTAAGCCCGCAAACCAGGTGCAGAGTTTGCAAAACAAGGTCCATAAGCCACAATTCAGAGTCGGAGTCCGCAGAGCTATGTATGCAAATCCAAAGGGTGAAACACAATCAAAGACCATGAATGAAGGTTTCCAAAAGTCAGGGGAGAGTGTGCCGAGACAAGCAGTTATTCCCTACAAGCTCACCCTCCCCTGGCTTCTGGTTAAATTACCCTCAACCAGGTGTTCCTTGTGAGTGGGGCAGGGCAGTCTCCTCACAAGCAGCTTCGTAGACCTCCTCTGAGCTTCTCTGCACTCCATTCTCTCTGCCTACAGATCAGGTGGGGGAGGCAGCTATTCCTTGTCAGAGTGCATCTGTTGTCTCTCATCACTGCTGCCCATCTGCAGCCAATCCTCTGCATTCATGAAAGCAGGCAGCTTTCCATCTGGTTGACCCTTTCCCCCAATGCTGGAGGGTCGTGGACCGCATCGTCCTCAGCCCCTGGACACTCCTGACATTCCAGAGAAGATGTGTCATTCTTATCCAATGATCCCAGTTCCTGCCCCTCCTCCAAACCAGAATCCAACAGGGCTATGACACTTGGGATTTTCTCACCTCCCATAATTCACTGGGCTGCACTTCTGTCAATATCTCTAGATGTGGAGGCTAGCTACCACCTTGGCTGGCTTCAAAATTTTTTGAACCAATTAGTGGAAGCCATGGGAAATAATGTGTTGATGGTAAGGTGGCTGCCTCTGAAGGCCATCTGCTAGGAAACTAGTGGGCTTCGTATGCAACTGGTCAGTTGTTGCAAGAACAAACTCCTGGACCAAATAGGGCAGGGTTCCATCAGGGCAGTGATTATGTTTTTATGATTTGAATCTCCTTGAAACTGCTGCTTGTTGCTGTTGCTTAACGTGGAAAACACAAAGGCTGCAGATCAATTTAAGATGACACATGGGCTGAGAATGAAATGAAGGCAATGTCATGGAGGCATAGTTAAGGTGACCAACTGTCCTCCTTTAGGGAGGACAGTCCTTCTTTTGTAAGTTCTGTCCTCCCTCGAAAAGTGTCCTCCTACATGTCCTCCTTTTCGATATTTGAAGACTAATCTGTTGCACGTTATGTGACGTATTTGTATTTGACATGACAATTCGTCAAGACTCGGTATAGTGCGGTATAAGACGCGATTATGAGATGCATGGGCTCCACACGGGAGACCTTGAGAGCGCCGCGTGCAACTGGCTTTGTTTACTTCTTACCAAAACACAACATGGCACATACGCACGCAGTAGACTCACAGCACGTCGGCAATTGAATGACTCACGGTAATTATTTCTTTCTCAGTGAATATTCAATTATACAGAGGTAAGTACAATTCACGTTTTATTAAACAGTTTTTAATGGTTTTTTTTTACTTCATCGCAAGTATATTGGACAGATATTGAATCTTGTGTTGAATTTTTATCTAAAGAAATGCTAGACATTAAAATAGACGACAATTGTCTCTTTGAAGAAATTAGAAGACTGAATGTATATTTAAATTCTGAAAAATTAATACAATGGGAAAATCAACATGTTGAAATTGATAAAAGATGGGTGGATATTTTCAGCCATTTCAAAAATGAACATATTCCATGTGAACATTTATTTATACTTGTTCAATTTACATTGTGCTGCCCTGGAACTAATGCAGCAGTTGAAAGAGTTTTTTTTCAATTGCCAATGATTTTTCGACAAGTGAGAAATCGAGATTGAATGTTGATACTCTAGCTGCAGCACTTGCCATAGAATTCAATATGAAGGATATTTCTTGTTCAGATATTTCCAATATATTGTTAGAAGATGATACATTGACAAAAAATATTAATTCAATGGAAAAGTACTCCCACAAAGAAGGCTCTCCCCCTGGGGGTCACCAGCCGACACTGCCTGGACGACGGCACCCTGAGGAGGCCAACTCTGTGGGATCGTACTGGATGGTGGGAGGCTACTAGTGGCAGTAGGTGGTCTCGCAGGTACCCTGGGCCTAAGCCATGGAGCGCTTTAAAGGTCATAATTAATACCTTGAATCGCACCCGGAAAACAACCGGCAACCAGTGCAGGCCGCCTAAAAGGGGTGTAACATGGGAGCACCTAGGTACCCCCATGACAACCCGCGCGGCCGCATTCTGGACCAGCTGAAGCCTCCGGGTGCTCTTCAAGGGCAGCCCCATGTAGAGAGAATTGCAGTAGTTCAGGCGAGAAAGGACGAGGGCATTAGTGACTGTGCACAGAGCATCCCGATCCAGGAAGGGGCACAACTGACATACCAGGCAAACCTGGTAAAAGCCCCCCCTGGTCACGGCCATCAGGTGTTCTTCTAAACTAAGCCGCGTATCCAGGAGGACTCCCAGATTGCGAGCCTTCTCTGAGGGGGCTAAAATTTCTCCCCCTATTGTCAAAGATGGAACAAGATGTACAAATCGGGATGACGGAAACCACAGCCACTCAGTCTTGGAGGGATTGAGCTTGAGCCTGTTCCTCCCCATCCAGATCCGCACAGCCTCCAGACATCGGGACATCACGTCGAGGGCATCGTTTGGGTGGTTTGGGGTAGAGATGAAAAGTTGGGTATCATCAGCATATTGATGATACCGTACCCCAAAACCACGGATGATCTCGCCCAGCGGTTTCATGTATATGTTGAACAGGAGGGGTGAGAGAACCGACCCCTGAGGCACTCCACAAGTGACACGCCTGGGGGTCGATCTCTGTCCTCCAGTCAATACAAACTGTGACCGATCCAACAGGTAGGAGGAGAACCACCGTAAAACAGTGCCCCCCACTCCCAACCTCCCGAGTCGTCGCAGTAGGATACCATGGTTGATGGTATCGAAAGCTGCCGAGAGGTCTAATAGGACCAGGATAGAGGAACAGCCCCTGTCCCGGACCCGCCAGAGATCATCGACCAACGCGACCAATGCCGTCTCCATGCTGTACCCGGGCCTGAAACCCGACTGAAACGGATCCAGGTAGACAACTTCATCCAGGTACTGGGGAAGCTGACGTGCTACCACACTCTCGACAACCTTTGCTACAAAGCGAAGGTTGGAGACTGGACGATAGTTGGCTAAAGAAGCTGGGTCCAGGGAAGGCTTCTTGAGGAGGAGCCTCACCACCATCTCCTTCAAGGCGGGGGGAAAGAACCCCTCTCTCAATGAAGCGTTGGTAATCGCCTGGAGCCAGCCTCGTGTCACCTCCCGGGAAGCCGAAACTAACCAAGAGGGACATGGGTCCAGCATCCAGCACACAACTGGCAGCACTGAGTCTCCCCATAATCCTATCCATGCCTTCGGGGGTCACAGGGTCAAACCCATCCCAGATTGTCTTCTCAAGATTCATTCCCGTCGGCTCGCCCAAATGTACCCAGTCAGAGTCCAAGCCTATCCGGATCTGAGCGATTTTATCCTGCAGATACTGAACAAATTCTTCAGTCCTATCCTGCAAGGGGTCTTCCCCAGTTCCTTGGTTAAGTAAGGAGCGGGTCACCCTAAACAGGGCAGCTGGGCAGTTATCTGCGGACGCGATAAGAGCGGAAAAATATTGCCGTTTTGCCGCTTCTATCGCCACTAAGTAGGATTTAATATGAATTCTTACTAGTGTTCGATCAGATTCGGACCGGCTGGCCCTCCAGCCACTCTCTAGGTGTCTTTTCCGGCGTTTCATCTCCCGGAGCTCCTCGGTAAATCAGGGAGCCATCCGGGATCGACACTGGGTCAGAGGCCGCAAAGGCACAACACGATCCAAAGCCCCAGCGGCAGCCCTATCCCAGGCTTCCACTAGGGCTTCGGTCGAGTTGTGAGCAAGGGATTCAGGAAAAGTCCCAAGCTCCATCAGGAACCTTTTGGGGTCCATCAGGTGCCTTGGGCGGAACCATCTAGTCGGTTCCGCCTCCCTGCAGCGAGGGGTAGCGGTATGGAAGTCAAACCTGATGAGGAAATGATCAGACCATGACAAGGGTTGAATAGAAATATCCCCTAAATCTAGATCATTCATCCACTGCCCAGAGACAAAAATCAGGTCGAGCGTGTGTCCCCCATTATGGGTGGGGTCTTGAATTAACTGAGTTAGGTCCTTAGCTGTCATGGAAGCCATGAACTCCCAATCTGACTCGGATGTCTCACCAATGGAAGGCAGATTGAAATCCCCCAGGACCATGAGCCTGGGGAAATCAACCGCCAATCCAGCTAATATATCCAGCAGCTCCGGCAGGGCCGATGAAACATAGCAGGGAGACAGGTATGTAACAAAAAGGCCCACCTGAGCTCAAAGGCCCCACTTCACAAAGAGGGACTCACACCTGCCTATCTGAGGCACAGTGACCTCATGAGGTCTGAGACTTTCCCTAATAACCACCGCTACCCCCCCCCTGCCCCGGCTGGTGAAACACCCGGAAGCCTGGTGGGAATAGTTCACTAAGGGGCACACCCCCCTCATGGCCCAACCAAGTCTCCGTAATGCACGCCAGGTTTTTATTATGCATATATCATATTTTAGTGTATTATTGTTGCAATGAATAAAATATTTCTTTTATTTACGATATATTTTTTCCAATTTATTTGTCCTCCTTTTCATTGTAAAAAAGTTGGTCACCTTAGCATAGTGGAATAATGATATAGCCAGGAGATACATATGCCATAGTAAGATAGTAAGGAAGAGCCCTTTGAGTGTTATCACAGTGAGAAAGATGAACTTCTGATCCTGGAGACATCTCTGGGTTCTATCATACCCTGCAGGATATCTGACCCCAGCTTGTTGCAAATAATCAAATACTGTGGCTTATCAGTGCAGCAGGAATATAATGCCTAAGCTTGCCTCCCGTCCTTTGTTTTCCTATTGGCAGAGGAAATCCTTCCTATTCAGAGACTGATTCCCAGGCTGCTACCTAAGCCCATGGATTTACAAAGCCCAAAGTGGAAGGACATCCTGAGCCAGAAGGCTTGCTTTTACCGTCATTTGCAGGGCAAAAGAGCCCATCTATAGCCCTGCCTGACCTGCCTATTAGTTTCAGCCCTAATAGCATTATGCTATGGTTTGTCACCACCTGGAGATTAAGAAATAAATTGCTCACATTTCAGAAGCTCTGACAGCTCCTATCATACTTTCTCCACAAAAAAAAAAAGTTCAAAAGCTGTTTAATTGGCAAAGGAAATAGCTTAACTGACTTAAGCCCATCCTTTAGAGAGTTTTCAAAAGCTCACTGCAAACACTTCTGCTTCAAAGCTTCTGCTTCTTTATCTATGAGAAGCTAAACATTGGATAATTCTTTAATTAGTTCCCAACAAGATGCTTTCTCTGCAGCACCAGATCACAACAGGGTAATTATGTCCTTAGTTTTAAAACAAGTGTCAATACAAATGGTTTTCTGGCTTCCTCATTTTCCTCCCACCACACTTCCCCCTTCCCTTGGCCTGCATTTCCTTTAATTACCAAGCTGCCAGCCACAAAGAGGAATTCACCAACTTACTCCGGGTAGGGAACAAGCTTGTGCAAAGAAGACAATTGCAAGAGACTTCTTTGATGGAAAATATCTGAAGAAGCTGATTTAGGATGCAGAGAAATGGAAAGGGAGGAATTATTCAGCATTTCCTTTCTCCCTTCCCCCCATATCTCCTTTTTCTACAAGTCTTTTCAACCTCCCCATTTATGTGAATGGGCATGTTACCCACCCACCCCAAAAACCTCCTTTGTGGGATTGTAGAGAAAAATGTGCTTTATGGCTGCCTAGGCTGCCTCCTCTGTTCCTGTCATGTTAAAATTCAGGTTTGTACTTGATAGATTTCATTATGTGTATCTTCAAGTAACATGCTAGATTCTTATTCCCAAATCATATAAAATGGTAATATGTAGTTTCCACTATGAAATAATATCAAATCTCAGTATTACACACTTCTCCCTTCCCTTGTTTTCCACCTATGAAGGGATCAAAAGTTTCCACTCTAAAATTAATTGTAGTTTCCTATAATTGCTGAGCCCAGGAAATGCTGGGTTGTTGAAAATACAATTAATAAGAAACAATTATGACTGTGTTCCAAAGCTTGATTTGTTTTCAAATTGAGATTTTTATTTAAAATAAAAACAAATGAATGTTTCAATCTTAATTCATGACTGAGATAACAGGTTAGCTTTTATCTAGTTATAATGGAAAACTACAGTTGTGCATTTCATATAAAAAGACTTTAATCAGACATATTAACTGTCTGAACGCAAATGTATGATAAATATGGCAACATTTTTACAATTTTACAAATAATGTAGTTCTATGTCATATGGCTAGAATTCTGCAGTCATCTTTAATTATGGCAAACAGCAAAGCAAATAAATAACAAAAACTATAGATTTCATAAAATTTAAAATAGGTGAAAATATCAGATTATTTCCCCAAACCATTTAGGATTTTAAAAGTAAGATCAGTAATGATGTGAATGTGAAAGCAAATAGACATTCAATATACGTTATTTTGAACTGATTCAACAATGTTGTCATTGTTCCATTTTGATAAAAAGGCTATCATTTTGAGATATGAATTCTGTGCTACAGGAAGGATTCAAAAATGTAAGGACATTTTTTAAACATATAATGATGTTCACAAGCAACAATAAACAAGATAATGATATTGAAATGAGAACCAAACTATACAAAGAGCCTAGATTTCTGTGTTGCCCTCACATTTGCACCAACAGTACCTTATAGGCCTCAACAAGTATAAACATAAGATTAAAAGTGGCTTCACAATTCTTCTTCCCTCTTTTAATGCCTATCATCATCTGCCAGGAATGCCCTTCTGGATTCCACATAGGACAAAGGGGATAAATGTTGTGTGCAAGTATTAAAGTATACTGGCTTGACATCAGGACTCAAAGTACAAAGTATTATCAAAGAATTTCAATCTCATAGGACACTCTACGGCAAGTTTCAAAGTAATCTCCAGGGAAAACAAAACTTTAACAGCATCTTTAAATGAAAGATTGCTGAACTCACGTACATCACAAGATTTCAGGCAATCTCAAAAGATCTCAATAAACACAATGGGTTTTTAACACATTGTGGTTGTTATCTGATAAGGTTATATCAGTTGTAACTGTCTCTCACGTAACCAGTATCTGCATTTATTTATTATTTATTTAAACAATTTTTGGCCGCCCATCTTACCATAAGGTAACTCTGGGCCGCTTACAGTCATCAAAATGCATCTACATTAAAACATAAATAAATTAAAGCCAAAAATTAAAATCCAAGAACATGTGGGGAGGACAGAATGCAGGGAAGTGAGATCTGCTGTCATTTGATCAACCACCTCCACTGTGATGTTCCCACATTGGGGTCCCAGGCCACCTGGCAAGCCAGGTCCTTACAAAAGGATAGGAGGATTGGGGCTAATCTCACATCGGAAAGGGGGGCAAGATGTTCCAGAGGGCAGATAGGAACAATAGCAGAGAAGGTCCTCCTCCTGGACCTCACCAATTGGAATAATCGGGATGAGAGGACCCATAGAAGGCCTTCTCTGCCAGCACAAGTGCAGTATACGTCCTCTGCATAGCCCTCTTGTCTTCCTCTTTTTCCCCTATCTTAGTTTAAATCCTGCATCACTTTGGCCACTCCATATATCTGATGAAATAAACTGAAGCTCACAAAAGTGTTTGCCTTTTAATAGCATTTGCTAGCCTGAAAAGGCAATGGCAGTCTCCTTTTGATTTTTAACTGTCATCGACTAACATGCCTTTCTTCCTACAAGGCCTGGAAGTGAGACCTTATACAATGAAAATGTCATGAAAATGTTAGACAGCAGTCCTTCCTCCATTGCTCTGCAAAAAACTATGTATGAAGTTAAGGCATTAAAACAAAAGTAAAAACCAGAGTCACCAAATTTATTAATCGTTTTGCCTTGGCTGCAGCATGAAAAGAAGAAATTAAATGCCTTGAAAATATTTGAAGTCCCTATTTCTGATGTGATGATGACTTAACAAACCTTTTAATGATGCTTCTGTGGGAAGCAAAACATCTTATGAAAATATTCCAGGCAGCACAATGTTATAAGACATTATTTATTTCTCTTGGTGAATTGAAGGGTGGGGGAAAGGCTGATGGTTAAGTGAAAGACTAATCATCATGATGGGATTGACATCTTTGATATCTGCTGTAATTAGTGGAACAGTACTTCATTCTTGGTCCCTCACTTCTTTTTTTTCAATTATCAGAAGGCAGCGATACTGACAAGATTCAATAAATCAAATATGGAAGTGTTGCCACCAAGTGGTGCGAGATGGGTTAGTCACCTTAATTTAGTGTTAAAAATACTCTTTAGAAATCTTAACATCTTTGGTTGCTAGCCATCTTTTCATGAATAGATAGTGCTATCCCCATCCACACACTGAAATGTTTATTTTAGTGTATCATTTCATCCGCAAGCAGAAAAAGACTGAAGCAGCTCAGCACATCCCAGATGGCTGCGATTGTCAAAGTGGATAAAAGAGAAGGAATAAGATGAATATTTCTGTTGAAAAATATAGATGCTGCAGTTGTTGCACATAATATAAATGGAGTTGCTTGTTATGTGCTCCATCTTGATTGTTCATCTTGCCCTGAAATCACTATATGTGTTAGGGTGAACAGGTCTGCAAAAATCTATGCAACTACAGGTTGCAATAAAAATTTACTTCACCCTCTAACTCTGGCTTTCATCTGATGATGTCTGGATTTTTATAGCCCAGATGTAGTGGCACAGTCTACTGCTTGATGGAAAGTGAAACAGACAGCTGCCCTTTCAGTTCAGCATTACTATACTATCTGGCAAGGTTCTCTCAGGGATTCAGGCAAATATTTCAGGCAGATTTGTTTTCTCCCAGGCTTACTTGGAGGGATTGAAGCCTGCTTGTTATTTACCACGGAGTTCCACTGTAGGTAAACTCAGTCAGAGATTACCACATCTCTTTTACACCAATGAGCAGTTTTGACCACAAGGGCAAATGGCAAGAGATTGATAAGGGACAGGAGATTTGGTGTTCTCTCTCTCTCTCTCTCTCCCTCCCTCCCTCCCCCTCTCCCCTCTCTCCCTCTCTCTCTTTTGGTAGATAAGATGCTTTCCCAGCCTATATATTTCTTTATAAATTGAACTTTTGATTTAAGAATAGTGACTGTCTGCTGATATTCATTGGTTGCTGGACCATACCATACACTTCCAAGACAACTATATGAACAACGTTTGATTTTATCCTTTTAAAATTTGGAGTAATGCTATTTCATTACTCAGGATTCTTTTTAGAAGCACATCCTTTACCAATGATTTCTGTTGAATTCGGAATTGTAGCACGATTTTTATGAAAAAAATATAAGGTTGGGGAGGGGGATTTTTGATGATTGGAGGATATACTCCCCTCCCCCTGCAAGTTAAAGGTTACAGTAATGTAATGAACAAGTATTTTCGGAAGTGATTTGGGACAATACATTATTATGCTTTTTCTGAAGGCTGTACATTTATTCTGGTTTTTCAGCTACAAATGATTAAGAGAAAGCATGTTTTTCTGTGATTTAGCACTAAAATTCAGGATTTGATTTTAAGGGGACTCTGGAATTATGAAATGAATAGTTCCGAGGTAGAAGGGTTCCATCTCAGCTGTACAGGAAGTAAGGCAATGCTCTATTTAGCATTTATATAGAATCTCTCTTTCTTGTCCATGTAAGAGGATTCTCCTTGTACAACACACAATCCCATTGCCTTGAAGCATCTTTGGAAAAGCAGGTGAAATGAACTGTCAGTGTAATCCCAGGCAACAAGAAAAAGGCAATCACCATCAGGGATAATGTTTATATAATAATTATAACTAGTCAGCTGTTAATCTGAGATTAGTGTACATTGGAGGTTCCAGACAAGAGATTTTCTGTTGTGTATATTTGGTCAGTACTAGTCTTATTAGTCTAGGATGAGCAGGGACGTGCGGTCAGGGGAGGCAAGGGAGGCAGAGCCTCACCTCTCTTCATGAAATAATAGTATATAATATTATATACTATATATACTATATATATATATATATATATATATATATATATATATATATATATATATATATATATATATATATATATATATATATATGTATAATTATATAATTATAATATTATATACATCCATTCGGCCGCACCCGGGAGCTACGGAGGTAGAAATGTTGTCGGCGCTCCCGGATGACGAAGCCACGAAAGCGACTGGGGAACGACGAGAACCTTCCTGCCTCTGCTGGACTTTGCGCAGGTTCTCGTCATTCCCCAGTTGCTTTCGAGGACTGCGGAGCGCGAGCCGGCGGAGCACGCTCAGGAAGGCAGGGAATGGGATCACGTGTGCTGGAGGCTGAGGCAGCCTCAGCCTCCAGCACATGTGGTCCCATTCCCCGCCTTCCTGATGACGTCATCAGCCTCACCAGCCATAAACCTCACCACACATCACTGAGGATGAGGGGGGTCCATTTTAGTATGGTAGGAATACAAGCACTTTCCCAGTCCTTCAAAGCAGCATCTCCTTTTCAGGCCTGTTACAGTAAGTGCATGTGTTTGCTTGAGTTGTTTGCCACCTTGATTTAACTCCTTTTTGTTTCTCTAAATCAGTGATTACAAATTGTAATACAGTCCTGTTAAATCAGGATTGCACCTTGTTTTCCCCCTTTTGTAATAACATTGGAAATAAAACCATGGACTTAGTTTTACCTTCTCCGATTGGCACCTTTTAAAACAATATTTTTCCTCACATTCCTCACAAATCCTTTAATCTTAAAAAAATATGTTGTTCTTGGTTCTGGAGAAATCTGGTTTTTGGAGTTCTACTATGTTTAACACTTAACAGAGGGATAGATGCTTACCAGATTATAATAGGGAAGAAGCTATATATAAACAATATTTTGTCATTTGTGCTAAATTATAAATATAATTTATCAGATGTAACTCAATGACAATATTTACAGCTACAACATTTGTTAACAACATTGCTTGGACCAGCACCATTTTCCACAATATATTATATTCCATTGTTTATTTTTTTTCTGATACATTTCCACTTATTTTTACACACTTGATATGTATTTTTTGATAATGTACATATCTTTGTGTTTTGTTCTGTTTGTTTTTTCTTTTCTCCATTATTAGTTTAAAAGCAACAAACATAAACAAGCAAATTGAAGGAACAGTGAAATGTTGATTTTTCTTTCTAGATATGTTCATTGATGAAACAAAGCAAGGATAAACCACACTTGGTTGTGTTTTTTTTAAAACCAGGTAAAATTGATGAGAATCCTGCCTCTTTCATTTCTAGTCCTTCTGTGGGATAAATGGTGAAACTTTTCTTCTTTTCTTTTGACTAGTCCAGAAGGAGTAAAGAAGTAGGGGAATTCAACCAATCAGAGTCTGTGGTAAATGAACACCAGACCATCAAAAATGACCAAAGCAAAGGAAGGCCATGAAAGTAGGAACGGCATTTTTAAACTCAGTTGCATTTTCAGTGGAAGAGGCAGTGAGCTGAAAGAGGCCATTTGGAAAAGCCCTCAGAGAAGAGGGATTAGTTCAGCAGAAGGAATAGAACAACCTTTTGTGTTTTCAGATGTTTCATTGACAGAAAAATATCCAACCTTGCCAAGGAAATGGCCAGAGAGAGATGTTATCAAAACATTTTTTTAAATGTACAGCTTGATCCACTCGTTTAAAAAGAACAGTAAAAATATTGAAGTGCAAACATTATTTCATTAAACTTTTAGAAATATTTTCTAAATAAACCCACGGATCCAATTTGTTTCAAATTTTGCTTTAAACGAAATGCCAATTTTAATATCTCTATATTTATTTCCATTTAAGTGTTTATGACTGCCTTACCCAACCTGGCACGTTTCTGTTTCTACCTCTTTTGCCCCAGCATAACAGACTTTTCTTCCTGTGTTCTAGCTTCATCAACTCAAACTTTTCATTCATTGATTGTAGGTACTAGATTGGGAAGTATATACCCTGACCAGGGGTGGGTTCTGGCAGTCACTTTTCTGGTTTGCTCCTAGGTGTGGCGCGTGTGTGCAAGCTATGTGAGCATGCACAGTGCTATAAAATTGTTCTGTGTATGCAAAGAAGCAAAAAACAAGATGATGCCACCTAAGGCAGCGCCCGGAGAACCAGTTTGGGAATGTTGCAGGCCTGGGTCGCTGCTGGTTCCAGCAACCCAGGCCGCCAAACCACTATCGGTTCAGCTGAACCAGTCCGAACCGGTAGGAACCCACCACTGACCCTGACTTCATGTTTTGTGATGATTCTTATATAAAAGTTGGATGCAATAACGAATATGTTTATGAAATGTTCCTATTGCTGAAAAAAATCTGGGGTCCTGGCTGTTTTATGCTTACGTAACTTAAGTTAAAATTGTATTAGCCTACAGTACAACTTTGTGCAACATCTGTATAAGATATTCATGGGGATAATAAAGCCGTTGCCTTTGAGAGATATTATCTGTATTATCCATATATTTACATGTGCAAATCCCTGCTCTCTATTCAGTCATTCAGTCTTTTCGTCCTTTTTTCCACCCAAAAGTGTTTTTAATCTTCTTTAGATTTAAACAAGCAAGGGTGGTGGGAAGTGTCATCTCTACATCATTAGCTGGGTCTTGGGTCTAATACTAAAAAGTCTTATTTTCCATTCTGCAAATAATTTAGTACCATATTTGAAATGAGTTTGAGGTTTAGTAGTAATCAGCTTTGCAGATGATCTCGCTAACTCCATTACAAGAGCGCTGCTTGTAAGATGAGTTGCCCCAAGTGCTACCTGACCTTGGCTGGACATTTTTTGAGATAATGTTATGCAGGGTGTTATAATAGCACGAAGATGTCTAGCCACAGATTCAGTGACTTCTCAGTATGGTTTAGGGACAGGACCTAAAGCTTACAGAACCTTCAAATTATATTTTTTCCCAACATTTGCAATCAAATAATCTGTCCTAGAAGACACAGGTGGCCTATGCCTAATTTCTTAGTCAAAGGCATACCAAAAGGAAACTGCGGAACTCTTCATCTGCAGTGCTTCCTGTTTCCACAAGCTCCATTGTGGCAGTTGAAGAATGGCAATGCACGGCACTGAGAATGCGCGAGACTGGCATATGTTTTAGAGCAGGGGTCTCCAACCCCCCAACCATGACCCACTACTGGGCTATGGCCTATTTGGAATTGGGCCACATAAGTGGCTGGCCAGAGCATGTGAGTGAGCATTCAGGTCAACTTGTGCAAGAGACAGGCCAGCGGGCATTCACAAGTATGCGTGCAAGCCCACTGCTTCTGCAAGTTGAGCTGCATGCATGTGCACTGGCTTGCCACACATCAAGGGCTCTGTGTGTGTGTGTGTGCGCACGTGCGCACATGCAGCCCAATTCCCCTCTCCCCCCCAGCCAGGCTGCCAAACTGCAAAGGTTGGGGACCACTGTTTTAGAGGACAATTTCTGCAATAGGATCAGACAAATAGGTTTTTTTTTTGTTATTCCATGTCTTATTGAAAGAACCCTAGTAAAATTTGATAACTAGAAAATTCCTCAACACAGTTTGAGTTACTGTTATAATATTGGAAGAAAATTACAAAACTCATATAAAAAGTTAATAAGAAATATATCTTGTTGGTTCTATTCAAGGTATCAATTGTTGGGAAGGATCCAAGACTAAGAAAGCTCTTTTATCACTGTTATAAAAAATGTATATGTTTCACTCAGTCTGTTGGAAAATACATTTTGGATAAAATTCTCATTGATGGGGCATTAATCTCTGGCCCTTAGGTTAATGTTAAAGAGGACAAAAATATATGTTAGAGAATTTTTAACCTCTGTTATGCCATCAGATTTCTGCAATTGTTCTACCAGAGTGAATACCATGAATGAACATCATAAATATATATGGGAAACCATGGGGGAAAGAGAAAAACAGAACAACATGCAACAAGAAAAAAGTATTGATCCACTGGATAATAAATTTCATCACAATATTAATAAACTCTGTTCTATAGTGAACAAGACGCAGAAGAGTTCAGTAGAAAAAAGAGTGTTACAGCTTATTCTAACTGGAGCAGAGCTGGGTTGCTACCTGTTCGGACTGGTTCAGGTGAACTGATAGTGGAAATTGGGACTGGGTCGCCGAAGATGGCAGGCTGGCTAAGCCCCTGAACTAGTTTCCCAGTCACCACTGCTGTTGCTGGCTTGTTTTTCAGTCATTTTTTCAAGTTATGTGCATGCATAGAACAATTTACAGGCAACTGTGCATGCATGTGCGAAACGAACTGGCAGCAACGCCTGCAGCAACCCACCCCTGAACTGGAGGTATGGGCTCTTCTCCCATTATCTGAAGAATAGTCCGATAGTTTGGATGATTAACCATGAAGTATGGAATTCACGCAAATTATATGCTGGACAGTTGGGATTAGATTAAGTTTCTGAGTGGCTGCTTTCTTCAGAATGAATAGAAAGTCGTGGTTGGGCCTAGAAGGAATGGCTTATTTCCTATAGGACTATTTTGTATTAGGTAGAATGGAAATCAATAAGTCAGTGCATTGAAAATAGAGCTGTGAGCTGCTGTCTCTATCCATTATTCCCCACTTCTAATTTTTTTTAAAAAAAGGAAGTCTCTGAAAATGCTGGGGAGGAGTTTGGGGATGGGCAGGGAAAAATCAAGAGAAGAAAATCAAGAGAAAGGGGTCAGGTCACTTCCAGATTCAAATTTTAGAACTTTGGATTTCAAGACATGGCCTGGACAATAATTGTACTAGCAATCATCTAAATTTTATTTGCATTTCACCCCCACCCCACTCCAAAACTCTATTGTAGAAATAATCTTCTAAAGCTGCACAGCGGATGGTGTTCCTGGGAGGTTTCTGTTGGAAGGCTCACAATGGTAAATAAAAATGAATTAATACAGCATTTCCCTTTTGTCGGCAAAGTATGCAAATAGCAGCTTGACAGCGCCTTAGCTGTATTAAAGGCTTTCCTGTTGTATCCTCAAAGGCTTTGCTTCTGGAAGCAGAAGACTTTAGGCAACCTTTAGCTTCATTTAGGTGTAATGCACATTCCCTGGCTAATGTCCTCCTGGCTCAATTCCCTGCAGCCCTGGTTCTGGCTTCACACTTCACGAATTTTATTTGCAATCAATAAATAAGCCCATTAACATCAGAGCTTTGTATTTTCATCATATATCATAATTTCTCATAAACCGTTTCATTATAACAGGTCAGGTTCACCAAGCGTGTCTCGCTCATCTTTATTTCTCAGTAGATATCTGAGGAATACAAGGAAAGTATGCATACAATGAATTATGTGGAAAGAGATGCAGGATTAGAGTAATGACTAAATCATTAAATTGTCATCTTTGTCATTTTTCTTTTGGAAATCCTTACAACTGTGTAATTCCAGGGCCCAGCATGTTGGTTTAGCAATAGTACTAGCACTTAGACTTATATACCACGTCGCAGTGCATTATAGCCTTCTGTCAGTGATTTACAGAGTCAGCATATTGCCCCCAACAATCTTGAGTCCTCATTTTACCAACCTCGGAAGGTTGGAAGGCTGAGTCAACTTTGAGCCAGTGAGAATCAACCTGCTGGCAGTAGGCAGAATTAGCTTGCAATACTGCATTCTATCCACTGGGCCATCACTGGTCCTGGTTTATATAAGCTTTTCTTTCCAAAGCAGTTTAGAAAATCTTACTGTTTCTAAAGGGGGCAAGGATACAAAATGAGATATAGCATCCTCCAAATTAATCATCCCACGAGAAGCATAATTTAATTTAAGCACAAATGTGGGAAGGCTTACCAGTTTTCCCTCAATCTTGAATTATCCAAATATTTTTATTATGAACAGAAGATACAATATGCTACCAATTGATCATTTTTGTTTTTTTAATTGGTACTTTAGAATAGCTGGTTTAAAACATTTTAGCTGAGTTAAGAGTTCAATCCAAGACAAAGAGTTTTGTAACTCTGATGCAGTGTTGGCCATGTAAGTTCAGAAGACCTGCACTATGCTGTTCTACCTTTCCAACTTTGGCAAGAATTGTACCAGGAATAGCAATAGCACTTAGACTCATATACTGCTTTAGAGTGCTTTACAGGCCCCTCTTAAGCAGTTTACAGAGTCAGCATATTGTACCCAACAATCTGGGTTCTTATTTTAGCCACCTCAGAAGGATGGAAGGCTGAGTCAACCTTGAGCCTGATGACATTTGAACTGGCAAATTGCAGTCAGCTGGCAGTCAGCAGTATTGCAATCTAACCATTGTGCCACCGAGACTTATCAGCCCTTCAAAAGTCTAGAACTACTTTATTAAGTAGTTAACAACAGAGTC
Source organism: Natrix helvetica (assembly GCF_964273705.1). NCBI lineage: Eukaryota > Metazoa > Chordata > Lepidosauria > Squamata > Natricidae > Natrix > Natrix helvetica. Next base: position 60,432,187 of record NC_138548.1, read on the forward strand.
TCATAAGCTTACCTGTGTCTTTCCTTTCTACTCTCTTATGCCCCAGGGAGTCAAAGGAGCAGAGGGTGGCTGAAATGAACAATGTTTGTTCTGCTCCTACTATTTTCCTCCTGGATTCCTTTCCCAGGTCATTTTCCTGGCTCTCTACAATGGGGAAGCACTCTGCTGTTGTGTAGGTCCTTTGAAACAATTGGAACATCTGCTAGTATTGTCTCCTCAATTAGATGGAGGAGGAATTACCCTCGGGTATAACCCACAATCTTGATTCTCTCTTCCATTAACCTGTCATGTGAAATCTAGATTCTGGCACATATGAGATAGCCCAAATGATTCAATTGAAGGATACGTTCTGTCTATGAAGCCCTCTGGTCATGTGAGTAGCGACATTGCAGAAATGAATAGTGTCTGAGAAGTTATTTGCATACAAGAGCTACTACATAACAATCTGGTTGGAAAATTGCAGCTAGAATTAACATTCCTAGCACTAGGCTCTGATTCTTCTGACTGATATCCTGGGTGAGGTTATAATTACGTAGCAGAAACTAACACATGAGATGGATATATGCTTATTCTTGGGTTACGCATGACTGCTGTGGTTTTCATGGTTCCCAACATACTGTTGCAATTATACGCTACAGAGTACATACAGCTTCTGCATGGCCACAATGTTCTTAACCAAATCTTAGACATTATAACATTGGCAACCATTACCTATTATCTAAACACTGTCACTATGAATATTTAAGAAGAAACAATATAAAGCAAACTTGTTCATATCCTCATTCAATTATTCATTTCTGAATTAGTTATTTTTTGATATTTAATTATTTATCAATAGATCTATTTTCCAGGCACATATCAACTGCTTGACAGAAAGGTTCAAGGTGTTGTTTCAGGTCAAACTGATTTAAGACCTATTTAAATTATTGCCATGGAGTTTTCCTCCCCTGTTTTCCAGTCATTGTGATGCCAGATTCATTAAATTGACCAATTTGTCAAATTTCGTTATTCTTCAAAGAAAAGCACATCAGGAATATGTTCACTTTTTATTTCTGTATATACAACAGGAAGAAAATTGAAACGTTTAATTTCGCTAGTGGACTGAATTGCAAAACCATTAGCAAACTGCCACTGTCACTGTGAATCTAATTTTAGATTTTGGGTTTGAGATTAGTCTCCCCAAAGACTTTTTGAACCATTCTATATCTTAAATACTTCTTTGTCGATGTTTCAGATAATTAAAGTACAAAATTTCCCACGTATCTTAGTGATTTTGTTATTATATTTCTTCAAAAAAGGAAATGATATCAGCTTGGGAACAAATATCAATGATCTGGATGAGGGGATAAATGGGGAACTCATCAAATTTGCAGATGACACCAAGATCGCAGGAGTAGCCAACACTCCAGAAAATAGGCTTAAGATACAGAAGGATCTTGACAAACTTGAACATTGGGCACTATCTAACAAAATGAAATTCAATGGTGAAAAAAAGTAAAGCACTACATTTAGGCAAGAAAAACAAAATGCACAGGTACAGTATAGATGATACCTTGCTCAATAGTAGTAACTGTGAGAGGGATCTTGGAGTCCTAGTGGACAACCATTTAAATATGAGCCAGCAGTATGCAGCAGCTGCCAAAAAAGCCAACACAGTTCTAGGCTGCATCAACAGAGGGATAGAATCAAGATCACATGAAGTGTTAATACCACTTTATAATGCCTTGGTAAGGCCATACTTGGAATACTGCATTCAGTTTTGGTTGCCACGATGTAAAAAAGATGTGGAGACTCTAGAAAGAGTGCAGAGAAGAGCAACAAAGATGATTAGGGGACTGGAGACTAAAACATATGAAAAACAGTTGCAGGAACTGGGTATGTCTAGTTTAATAGAAAAAAGGACTAGGGGAGCAGTGTTCCAATATCTCAGGGGTTGCCACAAAGAAAAGGGAGTCAAACTATTCTTCAAGGCACCTGAGGGCAAAACAGGAAGCAATGGGTGGAAACTAATTAAGGAGAGAAGCAATTTAGAACTGAGGAGAAATTTCCTGACAGAACAATTAATCAATGGAATGGCTAGCCTCCAGAAGTTGTGAATGCCCCAACACTGGAAGTCTTTAAGAAGATGTTTGATAGCCATTTGTCTGAAATGATATAGGGTTTCTTGCCTAGGCAGGGGATTGGACTAGAAGACCTCCAAGGTCCCTTCCAACTCTGCTATTGTGTTGTATTGTATTGGATTGTAAGTTGTTAGGACAGTACTATAAGTACTATGTGTCCTTGAGGACACATTGTGGAGACAATACTTCCAAAGGGTGTTTCTCTTGTGCTGCTGTTTGTGTATCACCTGGTTTCACATAAGACTGAAGCTCAAATGACCCATGAGACTATATTAGTGCTTAATCCTGATAATGGTTCCTATTTCCAACTCAGTTACATAGTTATTGTTTAAGTTTCCCTTGTGACCTCTTTATAGATTACTTAGCAGTGTGGGAGTTGCTTTTCTAAAGTTTCTTCTGGGTTGCCTGAAGGACTAGAATGATTTTTGGTGTTGCTACTTTTGGGGGCACTTTTTACTAATGTCATACAGCTAGGAAACGAGCATAACAATAAAGTTGTCACTACGTGATAAGCTCCTTGTAATCCCAATCATTTAAACACTGGCATTACAGGGGTAAAAAAAATCACTGTACATAGTGCCAATTTCAAATTTTAGCTGATCCTAAGAGTGAAAAGTGTGAGTTGGTAAGTGAAAGAATGCAAAACATCAAAATAGTGAGACTAAATTATCATCAGAAGATTCCTGAAGAACAGATGACCTTTCTTAATTAAACTTATATTCCATTTCTGCAAGCCATATACTTATTTAAACTTGCTTTTATGTAATGTCAGAGATTGTAGGGTAATGTTGTGGTCTACTAGTGGCCAGCAGCAGATTCGGACAGTGAGGAGGTTGGGGAAGAACATGGACCAGTCCTGGAGTCTGAGGAAGGCTCTGATGAGTGCTCTGTGCCAGAGGCAGAGAGGGGGCCAGAGCTGTATGCCAGTTATCAGCTGCCTTCAGAGTCAGACATCACTGAGGCAGAGGAACAGCTGGAGACTGTTCCCAGTGTGTGCATGCACAGAGTTGCCAGACGAAGGGAACAGCTAAAGAACAGGGATAGACTTGGGAGTAAGGCCACAGGTAGACGATGAATGGCCCCTCCCACAGGAAATAAAAGGAACGAAAGGGGAATGCAGTTGCAGGAGACAATTAGTTTGTTTAATTGGTTCGTGACTCTCTGAGACTCCTTGCCAGGTTTTGCAGATATTGGCCTGGCAGCTCTCTATGCCAGATAAGGTCTCTGTGTAAACCCTCCCTTGAAAGACTTTGCTGGATATGAATGAGCAGAATTCACAGTAAATTAATAAAAGGGGTTTTTGTCGGGATAAGGAGTTTGCTCCATGCTCTTGGGCAGCCTAGGCCAGAACAGGTAAATCATAGATTCAGAAACTCTGAAAATCATCACATATAAGTTACCTGAACTTTATGACCAGCGAAGTAGCGGTATTTCACATCCCTTCTATCCTATGTAGCTAGTAAAAATCACAAACTCAAGGACATTTATATAGAAAATGAACAGCCTGCAAGCATGTTCTTCTTTTTTACATGTCAAAGCTTTTCCATTAGCTGATATAAAATCCATGACATTGCTCTTGTTATGAACTCTGATATCTTAATGTAAATGGCTAAGTCATCTTTGCAAAACTGTCAGGAAGTCTACCAGTATAAGGCCAAAGTATATTTATCTGCACTTATGCAAAATTATTGGTTTGCTTTGGGCTGAAGACTATAATACAGCTCCTTTGAGTGTCTTTCCAAACTAATATTTGCTGTAAGAAAGTGGCAATGTAGGATTTAGATACAAACACTAAAAAAATCACTCTGAAAATGGATTAAGAAAAAAGCACTAAGAATTCATTGTTCATTTGGTGCTAAGAATTCATTGTGAGCAATAGAATGCAATTCTAGTTCTTAAAATAATGTTAAATAGCTTTTCCCCCCTTCCCCTTTCCCAATACATGTAAATATTGAGTGAAAGGAAACCTATGTTTTCAAATTCTGTCTAAACTGCAGTATGTTGAACAAGGAAAATGAGATATTATTCTTTTTATTGGTCTACTATGGCTAGGCACCAAGATGGCAGTTTATTTTCTTTTAATTAAAACAAGCATAACATAAGATAAGAAAAGCAAATAATTACTACCAGTTAAATAAAGGAGTCCACATTACTCACCTTTATGGTTAGGGAAATACACCTCATAAGCCTTTTCAGCCTTCCAAACTTCCAAAGTTAATCGTTCTTTTCTCTCTCCTATTTGTCTAATTATTTCAGATCCAGCTGAGCTTCCAAGGATTCCACAGGCTTTGGAGAGGTCTTGTCCCCTCATGGTTCACTAAGGCAGCCATTAATACTTCTTATACTTGTATTTCACAATACTGGAAAGCCTCAGCCGTCAAATTCTAATGTTTCAGTTGCTGCCACTAATACTTTCCAATTCAAATAGAAGACTAGCTTCCCTTATTCTCCAGCAAAAAGAAGAAGAAAAAGGATGACACTGAAAGGATGGAACTGAACACTGTAAAAACGAGAAGCACCAACCCTGTTTAGGTATTACAAAAAGGGTTAAACTCAGGGGGGAGGGGATTCAGCCAGTTCGGATTGGTTCGGGTCAACCAGATGCTAATTTTGCATCTGGTTTGCCAAACCAGTTGTTACAAGGACTGGCTGGCTCCGCCCACCCCTCTCCTCTCCTCCCAGGAGTCTCCACATGGCCCATTAATCATGCATGCAGAGGTTCTGGGAAGGCAAAAAATGGGCCTTCTGGAAGTTCCGGAAATCCAGAAATGGGTCCGTTTCTGGCTTCTGGAGGGCCTCCGGTGCCTGGGGGAAGCTGTTTTCACCCTCCCGGAGGCTCAGAGCAAGCCTCCAAAGCCTGAGGAGGGTGAAAATCCCCCCATCATGGTGCAAGAGGTCAAGTAGGCCATGCCCACCATGGCCACGCCCACCCAGAAACCGGGCAGAGAATCAGTTGCTAACATTTTTGAATCCCACCATTGATCAAACTTCAGTTGATAAGAATGTATGCATAAGTCCTGGTGATTCTTCAAAGAGATGTATGCCTTTTAGCAAAGTGACTACATTTACAACCATTTGTTGCCCAGTCATTTCAAGGTTTTTTTTTGTGTATATAAGCTAATTTCCCCCCTCTGGATAATTATTGAGGAACACCCCCCCCCTTTTCCTATTGTACAAATGCAGTATCCTATAGTTTTCTCTGGTCTTAATTTTTATAGTTGTATTCAAATAAATACTTGAGGTTCTTTTCATATCAAGAAGCAAATGATGGGAAGTAAAATTTAGTGTGTTTGGAGCCAAAAAACTTCAATGAAAAATAATTATATTAACTGCCAGAGTATGAATATTTGTGAACTGGAATAGGACTTAGTAACAAGGTCAGCCAATGGGGGTTGTTTGCTGATTTAGACAGCAAGGAGCCTGGGTATGGCTTAGCTCTGTAGTTCTGAGTCTGTGCTGAGCTCTAAACTAGTCTGCTGCTCTGAACTGAAACTGTTCTCTCCAATGCCTATGTTTGGAAAAACCTGTTTGGGTATTGTATACTTATTTCATATGTTATATTTTATATATACAAAGAGAAGTTAATGAATCCTGGTGAATCAGTCACCTGTGTGTGATTTCTGGATGTGATTGCTGCTGTAAACTCTGACATTAACTGCAGATGATTTATCAAGCAAATACAGATAGTCCTTGACATGCAAGCATAATTGAGCCCTAGATTTCTGTTGCTAAGTGAGACATGTGCTAAGTAACTTTTGCCCCATTTTACAACCTTTCTTGCCACCGATGTTAACTGAATCACCACAATTATTAAGTCAATGACATGATGGCTGAATCACCACAATTATTAAGTCAATGACATGGTTGTTAAGTGAATCTGGCTTCCCCATTGACTTTGCTTGTCAGAAGGCCGCAAAAGATGACTCCGGGATACTGTCATAAATATGAATCCATTGCCAAGCGTTTCAATTTGGATCACATGACTATGGAGATGTTGCAATGGTCATAAGGATGAAAAATGGTTGTAAGAAGAGATGGTATCCAGCCAGTTCTGACAGGTTCTGGAGAACCGGTAGTGGAAATTTTGAGTAGTTTGGAGAACTGGCAAATAGGCTGGCCATGCCCCTGTTGCCTCCCAGCTGATCTTCTTTTGTTGCCCTGAACAGGAAAACGGAGCTGGAAAGCAGGTTAGTGGGGTGGGGAGGGAATGGGGATTTTGCAGTATCCTTCCCCTGGCAAACCCACAAACCACACTCACACCCACAAAACTGGTAGTAAAAAAAATCGAATCCCACCACTGGTTGTAAGAAACTTTTTTCAGTGCCATTCTAACTTTTGAACAGTCACTAAACAAACTGTAGTAAGTCAAGGACTACCTGTATAATAAAAGGTGTTGCCCCACAACATAGGTTCTGCTTTAATCCTGCACAGAAAACTGGAACAGTTACGTTCTTAAGGTGGTTTCAGGGTTTTCTCTTGTTGTTAAAGCAAATATTTAAACATTTATTTTATTGAATTTTAAGACACCCCATCTTTATGAAAAAAGGGAGGTTGAACATTCTTTACTGACCCACCTTTCAATCGCAGAATTGCTTTTAATTATTGATATTTAAATATGAATTTTACTACAAAACTTTAAACATCTATAACATTTAAAGCTAATATCATCTTTAATTCCTTTTTAATTTAATTTCCTTTTCTATTTAACATATATTGTACCCTAATGTTACACCCAGTAATAAATGTTAACCTCATAAACTTGGCTAATGTACTGATCAGACTAATGGAAGGTTGTTGTTCAGGCAGACAGAAAAGTTATTGGGAACAAGAGTGCTTTGACCTCATTTCCTATGTGTTTTGTAGACCTCTGGGGAATCTGGATTGAGTAACAATCTAATACAGATTAAGTTAGAGACAGCTGACGTAGATCCACAGAAGGATGCCCTTTCTTAATAAACTTGCTTCCTTTTTTCTGGAACTACCAATAGAAGTGGACAAGAGTGAAGAACTAGACATAATTTACTTGGACTTGAAAGAACTTTCATACACCATATGATAGATTCATCTCTGTGGCTGGGGGTACAGCATTGATGGTGAAATAATCAATTGGTAATCACATTGGTTCAGCAATAGGCAGATGATGATAACAGTCACAAATCACGTAACAAAGAATAATATATATCATGGGATCCATACACTGGTGGATACCAAAAAACACCAGGAAAATGTAAGAATATTCTGGATAACAAAATGCGGCTACATTTATTGCATTAAAATGTTGCTGATTTTCAAGCCCCACCAAATTATTAATAACTAATCCATCTTCTTATGCAGAGGTAGGTAGTCTTTGAGTAGCCAGCTGATATTTAATGTGCTTTGTGGAGTGGGGCTAATGCCTGCAATAGGTAGAGTAATTGTGCAAAATAGGCCAAGCTTATACTGATGGGGTAGTCTGAGTTGTTCTATGTTTTCCCCCTTTGATGGGAGGTTTTTTTCCCCCTTTTGATTGAACTGTCTTAAACCGAAACAGCCAGTTTTAGGGGTCCCGATCTCAGAACAGCAGGTATGTATCCTGCCAATTTTCAGCATGATGCCTGGTTCCAGTGGCATTCAAGGGAGATTCAAGATGCAGTATCAAGGCTTTTGGGGCCACATATGGATAATCTCTGATTTAGATTAAATTCACATAATATTGTTGTTTATTCTAAAAGGAATGCCCTCATTGAGCTAAGCCTGAGACTAGATGGTACTATTTCGGAGAGCAGGTAGATTCTACTCACTCCACTCTATCCTATACCTTTTTATTTCCTGCTGAATTGCCTATTTATGGCACAAAAATGGTCAGAGTCTTCAGTGTTAGATCCTCCCCCATTGTTTTTGTACAATTTCAATCTTGTTCATATTACCTTATCACTCATGAATGATGTTACTTTGACTATATAACCATCAATGTTAATAAAGTAATGAAAAATAAAAAATAAAGGAAGCGAACCTCAAAATGGTTTGAGGACTGGAAAAGAGCTGATGTGGTTCCCATCTTCAAAAAAAGGGGGAAAAACAGATCCAGGAAACTACAGACCTATCAGCCTGACCTCAATACCAGGAAAGATTCTGGAAAAGATAATCAAGCAACAAATTAGCAAACACCTAGAAGCAAACAAAGTAATAGCCAAAAGCCAACATGGGTTTGTCAAAAACAGATCATGCCAGACTAATCTTATTGCATTCTTTGACAAAGTGACAAAATTAGTGGACCAGAGGAATGCCGTCGATATAGTTTGCTTAGACTTCAGTAAGGCATTTGATAAAGGTAGACCATAACCTACTACTAGATAAAGTAGAAGAATGTGGGTTGGACAGCATCACCACCAGATGGATTCGTAACTGGCTGACCAACAGCACTCAACGTGTAGTCCTCAATGGAACTGCATCTACATGGAGGGAGGTATGCAGTGGAATACCCCAAGGCTCTGTTTTAGGCCCAGTACTCTTCAACATCTTCATCAATGATTTGGATGAGGGAATAAATGGGGAACTCATCAAATTTGCAGATGGCACCAAGCTCGAAGGAATAGCCAACACTCCAGAAGATAGGCTGAAGATACAGAAGGATCTTGACAAACTTGAACATTGGGCACTATCTAACAAAATGAAATTCAATGGTGAAAAGAGTAAGGTTTTACATTTAGGCAACAAAAATGAAATGTACAGGTACAGTATAGGTGATACCTTGCTCAACAGTAGTAATTGTGAAAGGGATCTTGGAGTCTTGGTGGACAACCATTTAAATATGAGCCAGCAGTGTGCAGCAGCTGCCAAAAAAGCCAACACAGTTCTAGGCTGTATAAACAGAGGGATAGAATCAAGATCCCGTGAAGTGTTAATACCGCTTTGGTAAGGCCACATTTGGAATACTGCATTCAGTTTTGGTCACCAAGATGTAGAAAAGATGTGGAGACTCTAGAAAGAGTGCAGAGAAGAGCAACAAAGATGATTAGGGGACCAGAAACTAAAATATATGAAGAACGGTTGCAGGAACTGGGTATGTCTAGTTTAATGCAAAGAAGGACTAGGGGAGACATGATAGCAGTGTTCCAATATCTCAGGGGTTGCCACAAAGAAGAGGGAGTCAAACTATTCTCCAAGGCACCTGAGGGTAGAACAAGAAGCAATGGGTGGAAACTAATCAAGGAGAGAAGCAACTTAGAAATCAGGAGAAATTTCCTGACAGTTAGAACAATTAATCAGTGGAACACCTTGCCTCCAGAAGTTGTGAATGCCCCAACACTGGAAGTCTTTAAGAAGATGTTGGATAGCCATTTGTCTGAAATGGTATAGGGCTTCCTGCCTAGGCAGGGGGTTGGACTAGAAGACCTCCAAGGTCCCTTCCAACTCTGCTATTGTATTGAATCTTAGTAGCCACATATGTTTTGCAGCAGATGAGGCAACCAAAGAGTTAGACATTAGATAAAAATTTATGTCAAAATATAAAAGGACATATAAGCTAACATAAGGCATTTTTGAAAACCCCAGAGTCTATTTCATTCATCTTAGTACTAAGAAAGACAAAGACACCAGAAACATGAAAGAGAGAGGTTATAGAAACATGAAGGAACATTCAATAATACACAGTTGGTTTTAGGATTCATTAGTGCCAGTGTAAAATGTTGGTTTAACTGAAGTCCCCCAGGGCTTCTGGAACAAATGCCATTTCATGATGATGTAGTCCATTGTCTCTGAATGGTAAATGATTTGTATGTACAGTAACTTTCAGTTTACATACCTTGTACTGAAACAACTTCCTTGTTTAATGGACCCAGCGTAAATCTGAACGTGCATAAAGAATTTTACAGTATGAACCCAGCTTCATCAAAAGTTATTTCTTCTTCTATTATTATTAGAATTGAGGTTGCATGTTTACATTTTTAAGTAAAATGTTAACACTTTGGGTAAAATTGAGGACTTCATCAGCACTTAGAATACTATTGATTGATTTTACTATGTTTAGTTATAATGCAGAACAGAGGAACACCCAAATCAATAATCCAACAAGGAAATGTTAATTCTGCTTAGGAAATGCAACTTATTGTGTCCTGCTGCTGTCATTTCCTCCATATTTAGAAGGCAGATAAAAGCCAAGTTGTATTCCTGTGCTTTCAGGAAACTAAAACTAGCTTACAATGGTGTGTTGCTGATCAAATAGGTTGAGAAAATTGGGTGAAATGCATGTAATTATCTTGGGCAAACCTAGATTAAACATCAGGGTGAACCTTCCTCCTTGGAAATGGAAAGCCTACTTTGTTCTTTGAGGATTCTTTGAGAAAGGTCAGGGCTTGGAAATAAGCCTTTCCTGAGAATATTTAGGGACAATCTCAGCATGTCACTATAAACATATCACATTTAAAAACAAAACCTTAAGAGAAAGGAATAAGTTAAAAGGCAATATACTATTCAATTTCAATTGCCATATGCATAAGTTAAGACCTGTGTTCTTTTGTGCCCAATATGTGCATTTTTGTTTCCCAGTTTTGGTTGCATTCTTACTTTAAAAATGTTGGTATCCCATTTCCTTGTCAAAAATCAGGCTCTTATGAGCACCGTATGAGCCTTATCTTAGTACCTTTTAAATGACTTATGTTGATTTTCCTCCCATAAAAAAAAAGAAACAAGAGCATTAATGAAATCACTACATAGATTGCCTGTTAACCCACAACATAGTAGACAGTCCCAATGCGATTGTTTTACAATCACTGCACTACATAATCACTATACTACACAATCACTTTGTAGTGATGGCAGCAAAAAGCTGGTTTTTAATCTTCTGATCCCCCCCCCCCCCAGTTTGATTTTTCAAAGATGTTGAGGCAGGCCTGTCTTGTTTTTCTTGTATTACTTCAGCCTGGTTGTAGAAAATAATATATCAGCAGCATCACCCAGCAACAATTCAAAATCAAGACTCAGATAAAAGGAGATCTGAGCTTCCAGCCAAACTTAATTGTAGCTCAAATACCAGAAATTATTTCTCTAGTGTTTTTGAGTGGTAACAGGTAGGAATGGCTTTTGTTACATCTGTATTCAGGTGTCTGTCTGTCGACCTCTTGTTCCCAATCCTATAACTTGCTTATGTGAAAGCATATCTATTAATGGAGTTCTCAAATAGCTTTTCATAGTTTCTAATACTGTGAACCCAGTGAGTAGTTATCACTTGTGTAGAGAAGAGAAGAGAAGAGAAGAGAAGAGAAGAGAAGAGAAGAGAAGAGAGAGAGAGAGAGAGAGAGAGAGAGAGAGAGAGAGAGAGAGAATGAATATCAGACCAGAAACAAATTCAACAAGAAGACTATAACTATATTTAATATAGTAGTTATAGTGACATAATCCCCTTCCTTTTATATTCCACTGAGTCAGGGAAGAGCCAGCTCAAGTCTCTTCTTAATACTATCTCTCTTCCCAGGAGTTAAGGAATGCTTCTGTTCTTTTTCATGATGTTACAAATTCTGAATAGTTGCTTCAAGACAATCACCATGGGTCGCTATTGCAGAAAGTGGTTTCTCTATAACCAAGATACACTTTTTTTAGAGATTGGGAATGGGGAGAAGATTGAGATTCTAGAAAGAATAGCAAAATAATATTTTCGATAAATAAATAATATAGAGCAGATTTGAAAGAAGGAATTTGCAAGGATCTGCAAACTTTGCTTATGACATACCTGTAGAAAGCAAGTTGCACACCTAATGCTATTATTTTATGACCATCAGTTGAGTATGAAGTAGAGCAAGTCATGTGCAGATAGTTTGTGAATGGTCAAAGATATCAATTTTACTGTGATGAAGGCTCTACCTGCTTTATTTGTGCCAAATGTGCTATACAAGTAAAAGGAACAGGGGATCAGTGCTCATAGTTAAGGCTGCCTTCTTGACCTTTCAATCTCCTTTCTCAATCTCCTTACTTCCAAATTCTGATCTGAGATATATCTAGGTAATTCATACACTCTCCAAAGGCTTATGTTCCTTTGTTTTTTCCACAATAAGACTGTTGGCTCTAACTTTTTTGTTGTTATTGTACTGCTATAAATTATATTCATTTTAAATATTATAAAGTATAAAAAGCAATAATACTTTCTATAAATATGTTATTGTTTTGAAATTTGGTTGTGACTACTGTATATCCTTTGCAGGTCTTTGAAATTTAATGTACATTTCAGCACAATTTCATCGCAAATGTAGTTAATCTCTACACTTGGAATCAGATGCTGCATTGAGAAGCAAATGAATTTAACCAGGAAATGTAACATCTAACTCGAGAGTATTAAATTGGCAAGTCAAAAATGGAGATACTGGCAGGCCTGAGATTGCAGCTTCACAATATTTCTCTGGCAATCTGAAGACTAATTGCAACCTTTTTGCCCAGGAAATTATCTGTAATGACTTGGAAGAACAGAAGAGGTTCTGGTAGCAAATATAAGAAATGTTCCAGAACTCAATGCCCATCATAAACAATCTATGAGATAAGGAGGCAAACATACTCACGCTTTGCCCTCCCTCTTCTGGAACTCTGATGGTCAGCTGGTGCTAGACCACATGGTCCATTTTTGACCATGCAATTTACTTTTGACAAGCCTGAATTTCAGATGTTTATATTTACATATTTAAAAATGTTAATTAAATATGTAATGTTTGATGAAGCTCTTGGAGGAGACCTCAAATTATTTGCAAATGTTAAATACCATGCAGAATAGACAAGCTAACCAATGGATTTCATATTCATACTAAAATTTAGATAAAATTATGGGAATTCATAATTTAAAATTGAAGTAATTACTTGCTAGTTCTTAATTGCAGAAACTCTGCAATTGCAGAGTTTCTGCAACAGAAACATTTCTCTTAAAACTGGAACCTGAGCGTTAAAAAGCCTGATCCTAGCCTAAATATACAAAAAATATTTTCTGCTTTATAGAATGGCGTTTACCATCATATAATTGTAGATAAGTTTATAGCCTTAAATGTCTTTAGCACAGTGGTGTCAAACTCACAATGGCACCTTGTCATCACGTGACATATCACAACTTTTTCCCCCTTCTCTAAAATGGGGATGGGGGGGGGCAGCATGTGATGCATTTGGCCCACGGCCCGCGAGTTTGACACCCAATTTAGTACATTATAATTCTGATAACAGCTGGTTGAGATGAAGATGATTAAAAACCTCAGTCCATTAATGTACAAATGCAAGATTATCAGGATAGCATAAACAGAAATTATTTAATTCTTGAAGACACACATATGCATTATAGCACGTGTCATGTATTTATCCTCCAAAATGTATCAGTTATAATTATGTGGAAACAGCCTAAATCCTACAAATAACTAAAAAGTTCAGAAATAAATTATCCTGCACCCTAAAAAGCACATCAGATAAACAACCTTCTAATCTCCTTTTCCTGGGACATACTGATAATCATTTCGTGAATAGCATAGGGGCCAGTCTCTTGTTTCAATAAACCTAAGAAAATCAGCAAGTTGAGAATTTAGCTTCAACTGAAAATCTAATAACTTTACTTCTGAGCTCATTTTTGTTTTCTTTCATATTCAAAATTGAACTTCCACTGCAAATTTACTGTTAAAATAATTTTCAGATTAAAATTTCAGTCCATTTCCCAGAGTTGTGAGGCTAATGGGAAAGGTGCAGTCGGTAAGTAAAATTCAGCAAGAATAACTTTTGTCATACAGACAGTGTGTATAAACCAATGTACCAGGAACATTGCCCAAATCAGTGGAATAGAATAGAATAACAGAGTTAGAAGGGACCTTGGAGGTCTTGTAATCCAACCTCCTGCTTAGGCAGGAAACCCTATACCATTTCAGACAAATGGTTATCTAATCTCTTCTTAAAAACTTCCAGTGTTGGAGCATTTACAACTTCTGGAGGCAATTAATTGTTCTAACTGTTGAGAAATTTCTCCTTAGTCCTAAATTGCTTCTCTGCTTGGTTTCCACCCATTGCTTCTTGTCCTGCTCTCAGGTGCTTTGGAGGAAAGCTTAACTCCCTCTGCTTTGTGGCAGCCCCAGAGATATTGGAACATTGCTATAAGGTCTCCCCTAGTCCTTTTCATCAAACTAGACATACCCAGTTCCAGCAACTGTTCTTTATATGTTTTAGCCTCCAGTCTCCTAATCATCTTTGTTTTGCTCTTCTCTGCATGCTTTCTAGAGTCTCAACATCTTTTTTACATTGTGGCGACCAAAACTGAATACAGTATTCCAAGTGTGGCCTTAGCAAGGCATTATAAAGTGGTATTAACACTTCACATCATCTTGATTCTATCCCTCTGTTTATGCAGCCTAGAACTGTGTTGGCTTCCTTGGTAGCTTGGTGGCTCATACTTAAAGTGATTGTCCGCTAGGACTCCAAGATCCCTCTCACAGTTACTACTATTGAGTAAGGTACCACATATACTGTACCTGTGCATTTTGCTTTTCTTGTCTCAATGTAGAACCTTACTTTTTTCACCATTGAATTTCATTTTGTTAGATAACACCCAATGTTCAAGTGTAGGAATTCATATGGACTGAAATATTACATTCCACTTAAACATCAACATATTTGTAGCAGCTCTTGATATTACCATTTCAATCTGTTTCACTATCATCCAAAAATGTTATGATACAATCACGTTATCTTTTTGAAGTTTTGGTCAATTGTTCACTTTAAATGACAATACATCTGTATGACTTTGAGCCCAATTTTTGTGTGTGCTTTCACCCTGAAGTCAAGTCCCGTTTTTGTGTTCTGGCAAACTCTTCTGTCTCTCGTTTCTGGCTAATAAGAATGTATGAAAACATGAGGTATTTGTCTTCCAATTTACAGGGTGAGGTATAAAATCAAATGCCTAAATAGAATATGAGTGACAAAGAGTTTGAGCGTATTGATATCATATATGAAAGAATAAATCTGTATTTTTGGTGATCAGCATAGACAAGCTGCTCTCTGAAGTCACCCTTTTTGCCATGGTTAACATTTCAGACCTATTATTCAGCTTTGATAATGTGCATAAAATGCTCAGTATGATAATGAGTTGGGGTAGCTGAGAATTTAGGATGGTGGCACATCTAGTGTAGTATTTGGATTAGCATTGTTAGCCTGCTTCTACATAGGTCACTTTGAAAAGCTTATAAACTTTAAAAATAATCTATTTACATCCTCTTTTTTTTAGATTTTAAAAGCTTTCAAACAAGGTACCCTGCTTAAACAAATACTACCAGCAATAATTTATCAGGATGATCGTATGTAAAAGAAATGATGCCAGATAGTAACAAATCCAAGAGAAGTTTATTATGAAAATGGCACCTGCAGGATGAAAAAAATTAAGTTACATAAAGACAACCATGTATGACATGTATGAGAATCTACAAAAGTATAAAAAGAACCCTGCTGTAAATGAAGTATGTACATTTCTGATTTGCAGCATTATCAATGATCAATGAAAAAAAATGTTTCGAATAAGCCAGGCACTCAAGAAGTTAGATTCGGTTAGGTTAACACAAAATAAATGTACCATAGCTGTCATTTTTAAACATTTTAATTTTTTTTATATATATTGTAGAGTTGGTAACACTGCTAAGATTTATACGAACAGAATCCCTTTCCCCTTTATTCAGCTACTTGGCACCAGTCTCCTCATAAAAGATTTCATATATTTGTACAAGAAATAGTTAAAAACACAGACACAGTCTTTCACAGGTAATGAAGTTTTTTTTTCCATTTTGTAATTTTAAACACTATGGATTTAGACAGCAGCTGTGATTATCTGTTAGGTTAAATCACCAGAAATCATTTTGACACAACACAGAAACATTTATAAAAAATAAAATAAAATAAAGCAACAACAGCTGTCTAGCTGTCTTTGTAGCCGATAGGTGCACTCCTTTGATTGTTCAACAGCTAGAACTTCCAAAGCAAAACCCAAATTAGCTTCTCTTGGCCTTGGAATCTACCTAAAATCTTTCAAATTAACCCTTTACAAGCTCATTATCAAATTTTATGACTTACAGCGCCCTTTGTGGGCATCACTCTATCCCACTCTTTCTCATCTCTACTTCTCCAATTCAAACCCCACTGTACTTGGCTTCATTTCAACACAAAGGGTCATCCACTATGTAGAGAACTGCTGAGCTAAAATACATCAGCAATAAATTGCACAGGTATGCAAAAATATATATTTGACAATCCAAAGCTCAGCTTTGCTTTTGAACCACATTGGTTGAGCACTCCAAGAATTTTCTGTCTCTTTCTGTATTATTCCATTAACCAACTTGGGAGAACACCAAAGAAATGCACCCTCTACTTACAATTAGAGCACAAGGGACTCTGGAAATGTTAACAACTGAGGCTATATGGCATCACTTCATTTAATATGTCTGAGTATCATCCTTTAGTGCATTGTGTGATGCACACTGTATGAGCAAGACATACCCAGAACTCTTCTGTGGAGAAAAATGGCTCCATTACCTTGAGCTAGTTAAGAGTCTTTTATCTCTGAGAATGGAACAAAGAGAGAAAGAGTTAGAAGAAGAAATTGGGAAGAAAGGTGAAGGTTGGAAGTAAACAGAGGGAGAGAAAAGTCTGAAAATACACACCAGCAAAGCAACAGCAGAAATGAAAAGGTATACAGACAGTGGAAGGCCACCACACAAAAACCACTAACCCCCAAGAATCACTGGTTCACTAGGACTGTAGGAATGGGACTTTGCCACTCCAGACTAGAGATAAAGCACAGAGAAGACATAGGACAAAACAACTACATTAGCTTAGTATATACTGCATATAGTAACACACATTGAAACTGCAATGAGACTGACAGCCAAGGACACTTACACATTGTACACATTACAGTTTTCACATCTGTTATTAGATGCCTTAACAAACAGCTGCCAAAGATGGAGTGGAAGAAGAATTTATACTTGACAGTCATTTGGAGTGTTTGACACTACATTGATTTCTGGCAACAAAGACAAAATAGACTTCTTTTCTTTTGTTTTTACTTAATGTGCAGTTTTTTAGTTGCAGTTATCTAGTTCAAGCTTATTAACCCATTTGTTAAAACATATTGGCTTCAACGCTAGAAGGAGGAGGAGGAGGAGGAGGGGTATTACAAAAGAGAAAACAATGAGCAAAACATAAAAATAAAGATACAACCTTCCCTCTATAACATTAAGCATACATGTATATATATGTGTGTGTGTGTGTGTGTGTGTGTATGTACAGTATGCATACACACACATACACATATCCACACACATAGATACAGACACACAGACACACACACATTAACTCACTCACATTCACTTATTTGGAAGTTGTAAAATTAGCCTCAGTTCTACTGAGAATAAAAAAATAGAAAGAGAAACAATATACACCTTTAAAAAATCTTGTCTTTGAGTCAATTTCACTGCATTTTCTTGTTCTTTTTAGCACATTCGCTCAACTCTCTAAAAGAAAAGTCTTCCAGATCCATTTAAATTTAATATGAGGCTTGTTAGTTTGGAGGTAAACAAATTAAGTCCTGCAGCAAATGTTAATGAGGGCTTTTGTCTTAACTAACCAAGGAAACTGCAGCACCTGACTATGGACTAGCACAGAAGACATTCTTAAAAAAAAAAAAAACCCAGCCCACAAGCTGCATATTGTGTGAAGACATTACAGATTAATAAATGATAGCACCATGGTTTTAGAAATTAAGTTAATGTTTCTGTAGTTAACATTTAGTCCATCTTCTTATTATTCTAATCACAGGCCAGAAATTAATTTTTTAAGAACCCAAATTATTGTATGTGCAAGTAAGAAAATCTTAACCATAAAAAGTGAATTAAACTCTGCATAAAATTCTAAAATACTATCCCCTATTTTTTTTAAAGGAATTAGGAACAAATACCCCCCCTTTTCATTTGACTTAGTCAAACAGGGCACATTGTTTTATGCTTGTTTCTTTTAATCTTGATCACATCAAGATCAATTTAAAGTAAACCCAATGGTTGTCATTCTTACAATCTCTTTACCACAACACTGAGTATTTTATGGCAGAGGCATACGCATATTAAAGGCATCTTAATAAAGATGCAAAAGGAAAAAAAATACACATCTTGGAAGAAGACAAAATGGCAGGCCACTGATACTTCAGTTCGCTGAAGGCCAAAATTAAAAGTATCTTTCCCATTAAAGAATAAGTCAAGTTAAAGAGAAAGGGGATGAAATGGGGAGCATCATATGGAGAGAATAAGCTGACCTGCTCAAATTCAAAGTGCTAGGATTAAAGGTCTAAATTAAAACATAGTCTATGCCTCGGAGTTTAACACTGAACACAGTATGTGGTCATATTTCAATCCTCCTTCCGTTCCAGTGTCTGTGCGGCATGGATGCCATTGCTGTACACCGGAAACGGAAGAGTCGAGAACAGTCCTTCGGCAGTTGTGAACACATTCCCTGCAGGCATTTGGGTCAGGCTGGCTGCGCTCACAGCACTTCCAAACGGTCCTGACATGTTGAGTCGGTGGACGTGGTGGTAGAGCATTTCCATTGGTGTTTTAGGATCTAAGCCAAAACTGGGGCTGTTAACGTCCACAAAGTTAACAGCGTGAGCGTTGGGGAGGAGATTGCCCTGCATGGCTAAAGTAACTTCAGCTGGGGCATACCGGATCGTGCCAGTGGTATAGACCCTCTGAGCAGCCGTGCTGGTGGCAGCAAGGGTTCCAGTTACCCTGTGAACCAAAGGAAGGACCACATTGCCTGCTTGCAATCTCTGTAGGGCTTCCAGATCCCCCGTATACAGTAAAGAATTGGAAGTGCTGGGGCCACCCGGATGCTTGTCCCGTGGAGATGCTGACAGAGGTGGGGATAAAGGGTCAGAGGATACAGGAGCCAAGGCGGAGTTAGATGAGGTGCTGAACTGAGATTTGCGATTGGCAGGATTTTCAGTCCCTGGTGGGGTTAGAACAGAGTCTGGAATGGAGACATGTAAACTACTGCTGGCTTGGGGGGAAGGGAAGTGCTCTGAGTTGGGGGGCTTGGTCATACTGTAAGGTGATTCATTCCTTGAGATTTCCCTGTTGGGTGGGTAATTCCAAATACTGCTATCATTATCAAAATTGATAGGTTCTGAGATCTCTGTTTTGATTTTGAGCACTGAGGCACTGTTTGGCGGTGAGAGCAGCTGGGGCTGATCCACCAATGCTGAGTCAAGCCCATTTGGGCTTGAGGTGCTTGAGAGCCTTCTCCGGGCCACGCTGCCTCCTTTCTGCTTTTTCCTTCTCTTCTTCCTTTTTTGATGCTTGCTGGAAGACTGGGCATTTACTTCTCCTGCACTGTCTGAGTCCTTGGCACTGTCCGAGGTCAATGACTCACAGTTCTGTAACCGCAAGTCTGACTCACTCTCCACATAGCGCTCCACCTTAATCTGCATAGACCCAAGCGTGCCAAAGCTATCTTCGGGGGCCTTTTGATTCTCAAAGTCAGAATTCTCAAAGCTGTCATCACTGTCTCTGCTGTCCTGGTTGCTGGAGCTGTTCCCATCATCATTACAGTTCATTTCATTATCTGACTGATTGCCAGACTTCTTCCTATCTGATTCGGGATCTTCGCTGTTTTCTGAATGGTTTCCTTTTTCATCCGACTTTGAATTCTCATTGTCCTCTGAGTAGAAAGAAAAGTGAAAAACATCATTAGGAATAAGAATGTAAGATTTAGTGCCCACTTAGACTCCTGGAGGCTGGTGAAATATTATTACTAGCAATATTGCTGGCAAAGACATTTTCTTTTAGGTTTAAAACGACAGTGTTACCAAGAATGAGCTGAGCGGCATTTGTCTGTTATTTAACTCCCACCAGTTCAAAATTCTGTTGTTTAAAAAAATGAAAAAAAAACATACATGCTCAAGCTGAACCTAAGACTTGTGTTGTTGTTATTATTTCTCCAGTAATGACAGTCCTGTGGACAGGCTGCTAAATATGTGTACGATCAGAAAAACTATATATAAAGAGTAAAATACCATGCATGAATAGCACCAGAAAGATTATCATCCATATAAAAGCCATTATTTCAGTACAGGGCAGACAGTTAAAATTAAAAGGGCCTAGAGAAGAGGAAGATCTTGCTCTGGAAACAATAACATTGGCATGTGGATGCAAGATGTGCCTTCATACAAAGAGCTTTTTATAAGTGAACTATAACAGGTTAGAAGGCTCCTTCTTTGTAAACATCTGCCCAATTTCAACATAGGAGGAAGCAGGAAGTTCCTTGGGATACTCTGCACCCAAACTATCCAAGGCTTAGCAGTGCTAATATTTCAAATAAGACTTGGAATTGTTTCTGCAGCTGATAAAACATTAGCATCATATTATTTGCCAGTCCTAGCTGCAGCTCAGCTTTAGACTAACTAAATATTCTGAACCATCTTCAAAGACATCCTCCCATAAAATGCTTTGCAGTAATCCAGCCAAGAGATTAACAGAGCACTAATAATAATAATAATAATAATAATAATAATAATAATAATAATAATAATAATAATAATAATAATAATAATAATAAAATTTATTTCTTAGCCGCACCCTCTCCCGAAGGACTCGGGGCGGCGTACAAGAAAACACATAAAATATAAAATAGACAATACACACACACTAAACAGATACATGTACATGGAGGAGGGAAGAGATGAATAAAACAATTAAAAAACACAGTAAAATCTAAAAACCCCAAAATTAAAATTAAAAAAACCCGTCAGGAGCAGAGTGAACAAACTATGGTTGAGCCAGGCCAGCTATTTGGAATAGGTGAGTCTTGAGCTTTATCCGAAAGGCGCGGAGGTCAGAGGTAGTCCTAATATCCGGGGGAAGGTCATTCCACAGGGCTGGGCCCGCTACAGAGAAGGCTCTGCTCCTAGACACCGCCCCCCGACAATGTCTGGTGGACGGCACCTGGAGGAGTCCCTCTCTGTGCGAGCGGATTGGTCGCAGGGATGTATGAGGCAGGATACGATCCCGCAGGTATCTAGGTCCTGAGCCATGGAGCGCTTTAAAGATCGTTATCAAGACCTTGAAACGCACCCAGTAGACCACAGGAAGCCAGTGCAGCTCGCGCAGGAAAGGTGTTACATGGGAGTACCTTGTACTCCCCATAATCACCCGCGCGGCCGCGTTCTGGACCAACTGTAGTCTCCGAGTGCATTTCAAGGGAAGCCCCATGTAGAGAGCGTTACAGTAGTCCAGGCGAGACGTCACCAGCGCATGAGTGACTGTGCGCAAGGCATCCCGGTCCAATAGGGGGCGCAATTGGCGCACCAGGCGGACCTGGTGGAACGCCCCCCTTGCCACGGCTGTCACATGGTCATCCATGGACAGCCGGGCATCCAGGAGGACGCCCAAATTGCGCGCCCGGTCCACCGGGGCAAGTTGTACGCCCCCGATGGCCAGAGATGGAGTTACCTGGTTGAACCGGGGGGCCGGGAGCCACAGCCACTCCGTCTTGGAGGGGTTGAGCTTGAGTTGGTTGTCATCCATCCAGACCCGTACGGCTTCCACACACCGGGACATCACTTCGACGGCCTCGTTGGGGTGGTTCGGGGTGGAAATGTACAGCTGAGTATCATCAGCGTACAGATGGTATCCCACCCCAAAACCACGGATGATCTCACCAAGCGGCTTCATATATGTGTTGAACAGGAGCGGTGAGAGGACCGACCCCTGCGGCACCCCACAAATAAGGGGGCTTAGAGTCGACCTCTGCTCCCCTGTCAACACAAGTTGCGTCCGGCCGGAAAGGTAGGAGCCGAACCACCGTAAAACGGTGCCCCCGACCCCCAACCCCTCCAGTCGGTGCAACAGGATACCATGGTCGATGGTATCAAAAGCCGCCGAGAGATCTAATAGGACCAGGATAGAGGAACAGCCCCTATCCCTGGCCCTCCAGAGATCATCCACCAACGCGACCAAGGCCGTCTCCGTGCTGTGCCCGGGGCGAAAGCCGGACTGGCGCAGGTCTAGATAATCATTTTCCTCCAGGTGTCGTGGAAACTGATAAGCCACCACACTCTCTACAACCTTCGCCAAAAAGGGAAGGTTGGAGACAGGACGATAATTAGCCAGCTCCATAGGGTCCAGGGAAGGCTTCTTGAGCAAGGGTCTCACCACCGCCTCTTTCAAGGCGGCTGGAAGAGATCCCTCGCCCAGCGAAGCGTTCACTAGGCCCTGGAGCCAGTCGCGTGTAACCTCCCAGGATGCCAGTACAAGCCAGGAGGGACACAGGTCCAGCAAACATGTGGTGGGTCGCAGTCGTCCACGCACTCTGTCCAAATCCTCGATGGCAACCAAGTCAAACTCCTCCCAGATTGGTTTCTCAAGACTCGCCACGGACGTCTCCACTGGGCCACTGAAAGGGACCCAATCCTTCCGGATTTGAGCGATTTTATCCTGCAGGTATTTCCCAAATTCCTCTGCCCGACCCTGTAGAGGGGCCTCCCGCGGCCTCTGAAACAGAAGGGAGCGGGACACCCGAAACAGGGCGGCAGGGCGGTTCTCCGCGGATGCAATGAGAGCGGCACAATATTGCCGTTTGGCCGCTCTCAATGCCACAAGGTACGTCCTTAAATGGGCTCGTACCTGTGTTCGGTCAAATTCGGAACGGGAGGATCTCCAACGACTCTCTAGGCATCTCTTGCGGCGCTTCATCACCCTTAGCTCCTCGGTAAACCAAGGGGCCAGGGTGGATCGGTGCCGCCGGAGAGGCCGCAAAGGCGCCACCCGGTTCAAGGCCCCGGTCGTCGCATTGTTCCACGCGACCACCAGGTCCTCTACCCGAGGGCGGGTCAGGGCTACAGGAGGTGGCCCAAGCTCCATCTGGAACCTGTCTGGTTCCATCAAGCGCCTGGGGCGGAACCATCTAGTATTTTCCGGTTCCGCCTCCCCGCAGCGGGGGGTAGCTCTAGGGAAGTCAAGTCGGAGGAGTGAGTGGTCTGACCATGACAGCGGAGTGATGGTTAAGTCTCCTCCTCCCAGATCACTCAGCCACTGGCCAGAGACAAAAACAAGGTCCAAGGTGTGAACTCCCTTGTGTGTCGGGTCCTGAATCAATTGAGTCAGGTCCATGGCTGTCATGGAGGCCATGAACTCCCGAACCCCCTCGGATGCTCCTCCCACCGATGGCAGGTGGGAGGATGCTCCTTCCACCGATATGCTGGGCTCTTGCTATGCAAATAGGGACAGAGCTGCTGAATGAATCTGAGATGACAGTAGCTGCTCTTAAGCAATGAGGTCATCTGGAGATCCAGCCAACAGTGATAGATATAAGAATACTCCTACACAATAGACTTGATTTTTCCAGAGTGCAACAACCCCAAACCAGCATAGTGTTTCTTACCCATTTTTATGAGAATTTGTAAGCTCCATTTATAAGTTATAATTGCAGTTTCTAACTTGGTTGTAATGGTATGAATAAATTTAAAAATAAACTAAGAAGAACCATGCTTCTATGATGCCAAAAAGTTACGTACAAGATGAACGTTTACGTACCCGAGTTATCTTTTGAATCTGATTCAGAATCAGAGGTCTCAGAGGATTCTGAGGTTTTTTCTGGCAAGTGTGGAAGTTGTGCAATATCCATTGGAGTGTCCTTATACTCTGGATCGCTAAAAGAGACGATACAGTCCATGTACACATATATATATGATAACTTGGGAGTATGATAGTTCCCCCCTTTTTTCAAAATTCTTTTGAATGCGTGAAACAATAGAAAGCATAGAAAGGCATTCATTCTCTCTCTCTCTCTCTCTCTCTCTCTCCCTCCCTCCCTCCCTCCCTCCCTTCCTCCCTTCCTCTGTCCCTCCCACCCACACCTTTTTTGGCAACTAAGTAATTAAAAACAATACAATACAATAAATTGCTAACGTTAATCAAATATAGCCATGCAATGAAATGTAATACAGTTTTTGAGGTTTTAGTTTGTGGGTTTTACTTAGAGAATTTCCATCTTGGTTTTTCACTATTAAAAATAATCCTTATGTGGACAACTAAGCACAACAGTAATTATATATCTTGGTCCTTCACTCTTAAAGCTTTGGAGAATTTTCATTAATATTACTTTAAAAATATATATCCTTTTTGTTCTGGTATTATCCATCAAAATAATAACTCTTTGTTGAGTAACCAACAAATACATAAGCCTTGCTTTCTGCTATTTCTATCTTATGAGTGAATTGTATATTACCGTCTTCAGTATATGATGACCCAGTGGTGGGCTGCTGCCAGTTTAGTTTATTAAATTAGTTTAGTTTATTAAATTTATAAACCGCCCCCTCTCCCCGAAGGGATTCGGGGTGTGTACAGACAATAAATATACAATAGACAACAAAACAAAACACAAAACCCCAGACAAAACAACTTATAGAGGACCAACAGCAACCCAGCCCGGTCAAAATAATAATAATAATAATAAATTTGGATTTATTAGCCGCTCCCTTTCCAAGTAGGACTCGGGGCGGCGTACAATGGAGCATAAAACATAAAAAATATATAACAGCACCAAACGTACATACATACACAACACACATACATACACGGAGGAGGAAGCAAATTACATCAATAGACAGTTAAAAATCGGCTTTAAAATACCCCAATTGTAAAAACCCAATAAAAATTAATATTTAAGAACAATTTAAAAAACAGTTTGGAGGAATGGGAAAAATTACGATTGCGATTGAGCCAGGCCGGATAATTGAAAGAGGTGGGTCTTCAGCTGTACACGGAAGGAGCGGAGATCGGAAGTAATCCTAATGTCACGGGGGAGGTCATTCCATAGGGCTGGGCCCATCACAGAGAAGGCTCTGCTCCTGGGTGTCGCCCCCCGGCACTGTTTGGCGGACGGCACCCGGAGAAGTCCCTCTCTGTGTGAGCGAATTGGTCGTAGGGATGTGTGGGGCAGGATGCGATCCTGCATATAACTAGGCCCTGTGCCATGGAGCGCTTTAAAGATCATAATCAAAACCTTGAAACGCACTCGGTAGACCACAGGCAGCCAGTGCAGCTCGCGCAGGAGAGGTGTTACAGGGGAGTATCTAGTCCTCCCCATAATCACCCGCGCGGCCGCGTTCTGGACCAACTGTAGTCTCCGAGTGCATCTCAAGGGAAGCCCCATGTAGAGAGCATTGCAGTAATCCAGGCGAGACGTCACTAGCGCATGGGTGACTGTGCGTAGGGCATCCCGGTCCAATAAGGGGCGCAATTGGCGCATCAGGCGGACCTGGTGGAACGCCCCCCTTGCCACGGCTGTTACATGGTTATCCATGGACAGCCGGGTATCCAGGAGGACGCCCAAATTGCGCACCTGTTCCATGGGGGCTAGTTGGACGCCTCCGATGGCCAGAGATGGAAGCACCTGGTTGAACCGGGAGGCCGGAAGCCACAGCCACTCCGTCTTGGAAGGGTTGAGTTTTAGTCGGTTGCCATCCATCCAGGAAGGGGCCCCGTAGACGCACGGAGCTCAGAGGCTGACCGCCATCCTCCAGGAAGCTCCTCCCACTTTGAGCGAACAGGTAGTTCCGATGATCAGCTGGGCCCGCCCTCCTACCCCCACCCTATCCTTTCCTTCTTTCTGGCTCAGCTGATTCACATGGCACAGCTGATTTCCGAGCTTCTGCATACCGGGGGCAGCCTTAGAAGGTAAGCAGCTGAGCTTCAAATTGCTGTATTTTGAATGCTGTGCGCAAGCTCGTTAGGCACGCAAAGTGTTCACAAAGTGTGTGATCACCAAACTGGTTGTTAAACCAGTTGCAGCCCACCACTGTGATGACTTCATCATTTATCTTGCATAACTCACAGAGGAATTGTTATTTACAATTTCTGGACTATCACATGCAAACTGTGTCAGGTTATATATTGTTAAGTCTCTTCCAGGGGTGGGTTCCAGCTTCTGTTACTACAGGTTCGCTCAGGGATGTGCTTCGGGCATGCATGCATTTGATGTGCACTATGTGCCCATGCGCAGTAGTAAAAAATTGCTTCTGCACATGCACAGAAGCAAAAAACAAGTTGGCGGTGCCTATGGAACCGAGGTGTGGTCTACTGAGTTACTACCTACTCTGCTGAACCGGTCTGAACCAGTAGGAACCTAGCTCCGGTCCCTTCCAACTCTGTTATTCTGCATTTCTATTAATGCCAGCCCAGTAATACTTCTCTACAAGCAAGCATGGAAACATGAAGCAAGAACATGTAACAAGATTTAAAAAAACATTTCCCAAAGAACTAAAACCAGGAGGATGGTTTGAGAAGGCGGTAGGCTGCCTTTACAAGTCCCTCTTGTTTTTATTGGAAAATCACTTATACTTTGCAACTCGTATCAGAGGTTAATCCATATAGGAGAGGAGACAGGATGCTCCTATGTTATCAGCAAATACTATGGAGATGTGTAACATGTAGGTAGATTCCTCAAGCTGCGGGTCTATATATGTGCTAGTCTTTAATTACTGGGAAACTATTTCAACTCTGATTTTCATTTATCATTATGGCTGGAAAGAATTGGGCTCAAAAGCAGAATGCCTCTTGCTATGTTCAATTCTCTTCCAACAAGTGCTTGGGGCACTAAGTAACATCTGATTCCCTCTTTATCTTCAATTAAATCACAGTGAGGGGAAAGACAGGTTACAGTCCCTTCTCTGGGAATAAAGGAAATGTGAATTCTCTCTGAGCTCACTCCTGACATAAGGACCCAGTCTTTGCAAGAGGAAAGAGTTTAAAAAAAAGGAATCACATGGCCCATTCCACACACCCCCAATAATTGCTTGTAAGCTCCCACGTCTTAACCCCATTTAATAGAAATAAGACTTATTTAAATCAACAAGAATTCTGAGGACATAATTGAAGTGCACAATATTTCCCATTTTCTTTACATAAGCACATTTATTAAATTTAAATGTCTCTTATTATTTAGTATCCTATGACTATCACTAAGTGTTGTATCTTATGATTCTTGATGAATGTATTTTTATGTACACTGAGAGCATTTGCACCAAAGTCAAATTCCTTGTGTGTCCAATCACACTTGGACAATAAAGAATTCTATTCTATTCTATTCTATTCTATTCTATTCTATTCTATTCTATCCCATCCCATCCCATCCCATATAATAAAATAATATGCTCTTTTGAGTTCCATTATTCAGACAACAAAAATAAAATTCAGGCATTTCCCATAAATCATCCAGATAAAATAGGAATAATCTTTCTCTACTGGTCACAGTGTGCATTCACCAAGATCTAAGTTCAGAAAGGTCTTAATGTTGTATTTCTCAAGGAACAGCACACCTAATATTTCCCTGTATACAATTCAGAGAGCTTAAACATTCGGCATTTAATCAACATGTCTAACATGTCTGGAAAACAAAGGGCAGTGCATTTAAGAGTTTTACGATAAATTCTGTACTGACAATTGCAACAAACAATAAGGGCCTTGGCTTCCTAGCACATAGGAACATTAGCATCAACCTAAGAAAGGTTGGCTATGAATCAACCCTGATTAAGCTAAAGCTTTACCTGGATTTAGCAGAATCCAGTCTGGCAATCTATCCTATGACCATGTTTCTATTATTCATTCGTACACATTAATTATAAGCAGTCTCACATTGAGTTCCTTGCATTTGTTGTTACACACTAGCCTTTCAATATGTTTCCTGTAGTCACAACAAAAATGCCAATAACTGAAGTGGCAAAAAGATATACCTCAGAAGGTAATTAACCCAGATGATATTCTTCTCATTTGCATTCTTGGCATTAATAGCGATAGTGGCACTAGACTGTATCCAAATGTAGCCCCCACTTTTCTGCATCCAACGGTAGTATTTTGTAACACACTGACCCTTGTTCAGCACTGAATGGAAGAAACAAAAGGAAAAGGAAAATCATTGGCATCGCACTTATACACAATTGCTCTGTATTAAAGCACACACCACACCAGTAGAAAGACATGGAATGATTTTTGTCCCCTACATTTCAGAGAAAGCACAATTATAAGAACAATTAAATCATTTCTGGGAGGCCTGGAAGAGTTGAAGGCAGTGCCTTGATTTGTAGTTTGATTTTAATCTGCTATTGGCAGCTCAACTAAGCAAGGGAAAAGCAATTAGAAGCAGAATTTGCTGTGGCTCATGAAGCACCAAATCTGTGGACAATTCTCTCTGTTTCATTTGTGTGTGCGTATGTGTTTATCATACACATGTTAAATTTCTATGTGATTTATTTATAGCTGCTAGGTAGTAAACCTCCCCGAGACTCTGGCTATTTGAAAGGTTTGGGAAGATACGGTACCCTAGTTCTTTGATCATTTCTCTTCATTGCAGGTGATATCAACTACTGAACTTACACATCTGTTTCTTTTGATCTTGTCAAACAGAATTTACAGTCTTCAGATGAACCAAATCTCCAGTGGTCATAGGAGGAATGTCTGTAGAGACTTGGCTTAATACCAGAGCAAAATAAATCAAGCAAGGAACTGCTGAAGAAACTGTGGCCTAAGGGAGTTGTAGAATCAAGCATGTTAAAGCAAGAGTTATTTGCAATGTTGAAATAGAACCAGAAATGGAAGAACAAGCAAAATGTATAAGTTATGTGAAATTTTGCTTAAAGATGCTTCGTAAAAGGATGTTTCAAGCCAGTATATCCAAGCCAAATGTTGTAATACTGTTTTAGCTAATTTAAAACTCTCATACAGTAGCATGTATGCTGAAATAAGGAAGCAACGTGTCTTGGCAGAAATACAATGTGTTCAGTATTCTTATTATTCCAGCTTGCATTTCTTCTTCTGGGGTGCATTTGTTCTCCATCCTGTAAATCTTGTGCACTAGAGGGCAGTGTGCATTCACATACATCTCTGCTTTTGGCATGTCCTTGTCTCCGTCTGCTAAAATGAAAAACCTCTAACTGCTGTAATAAATTTGGCTAAATTAGCTGCTAAATGGTTATCTCAAGTAATATGTATTTGCATTAATCATCTTGCTCTAAACCAGAACAAGCCAGAGTCCTAAAGACGTAGTAAATTCATATTGTCCATTTAATTATGGCTAATAAGTGCTTCATATACAATAGTTTCATGAAGTACATTTTGATTTTTTTGGGAAGAGGTGGGGGAAATAGAAGAAAAGAAGTCACTTTGAAGACAGGAAAAACTGTGGTTAGTACTGTTAAACTTTCAACTTAAAAGTTAGACTTTACCTTTACAATTTGGCTGTACCTTAAGATTCAGAGAATGATATGCAAGTACATGTAATGCCATCTAAATTTTAAAGCCTACTGTACCCGAGAAGATACAAGCCTAAATCCATATTAGCATCACAATCTAGAAAACCTTTTCCTCTCTTTGTAAAAGGAACACAGAGGCAAATGCAAAAGTGCGGGACAGTTTTTTCTTCTGTTTTTCCTTTTTCTTTCTACATACTTTCTCTATTATCTCTGTGAAGGTTCGCTATAGCTATCACTGCTGTTCAAGATTCCCATCTCAAGCAGATAGGCTGCCAAAGTTCTTAGGCTTAGCTCAAAAGAATTCGCTCAGGGGACAGCTAAAGCTTAAGGTGCTCTTCTCTTTATCCAGAGAGTCTGTGATGCACTGTGTAAACTACAATAGCAGTTAGTCAACCCTTCTAGCAACCCAACCTATCAATTCCAGGCCGCAAAGCCACCTCTGGATTTATGTTGGACTCAAACATGTTTATAGCCATATGCATTCATCTCCTGAGCTCAAGGCATATGGTACAATATGGCTCTGGGGCTGAAGATAGGTGTGAATGAGCTCTGTTTTTTCTTTAAAAATAAGATACACCTAAATTCAAGATGAACTTGGGGCTCTTAGTGGAGGCGAATTGCAGTATAATTGGACTCAGAGGATGCACTACTTGATAGTATTTCTTCAATGAGACTAGCAACTTCACCCATTTTGAGGCAAAAGAAAAATAAGGTGAAGGCCACTGGCTCCTCTTTAGCTTTTAACTGATTGTTGTTTTGCCAAGGGAAGTTTCTGCCTGCAGCTATTCTATGTCATCTAAATAGTATGACAGGATTTAGGTTCGTTGGAGGACTAAAACATTTGGTGGTTTAAAGCCTTTTCTTCTTCTCATCTGCCAATTCTTGTCAAGGGCCAACAATTGAAAAGGTCTTCTCATAACATCCAATTTTGACCTTCATGTATTCCCTTGACCTCTTTTTACGTTGGTGCCTAAAGCAGATTCCCTTAACTTGCTTGTGGAAGGGCAGTTCTTTGGACTTGTTTGGGGTTGTTTGAGGGTAGCAATTTTGTCCTGTTTAAAAACAAGTTTATCTCAGAAATTTCAGGTGTTGCTCTCATATTTCTCTCCTGCCCTTTCCTTCCCTTCCCTTCTTTGGCATTCAGCATTTATGGTACACCACATTTATTAATTACTTATTTTTTCCATATGCATATGTATGGAAGAGAAAGACAGATAGACATTTTATTTTGACTACAATGTTCTGACGTTGCAATAAATTGACTGAAAGCTTGAAAGCTTGAAAGCTTCGAAAATTCAGTCAGATCTTTTTTTTTTTGAAGAAGTGGCAGACATTTGCTATTTGGGTTATAGTGTTTTGTAAACAAGGTAAAGTTGACCAGATTGATGCATTAATCAAAATGAATTTTTGCTTTTGTGTATTCATGTTTCAGATATAATTCAATGCTAAACTGCAAAGATAAGCAAGAAGGTGGAAACATGTGGACTTTTCCATCAAAACTATGGTTTTGAGACTTCAGTTTTATGCAAATACTTTTGAATGTATGATTAGTTTAAGACTGAGAATAAGGAATAGGGGAATCTTTCTTTAAAGTTTTACTCTATTAGGATATCTCAGTTTATAAATTTATTTTAAAAAGTTTAATAATAAAGAATTATTATTATTATTATTATTATTATTGTAACAACAACAACAACAACAACAACAATAATAAGTATAATCTATTGTTAACAGATTAGCTGACTGCATTTCTGAGGGAAAAAATGAAGATGGAGGTATTGGGAAATGTGTTTCTTTCTATAAACTTAATACTTTTACTATTTACATTTACAGTTGCCATCTTCTTGGGTTAAGCCAAGGCATATTTAGGATTATATTATAAATCATTGATTCTCATGCTTTTTTAAAAAAAATACAGTTTTAAGAAAAAGAAACAGAGGCAATATTAAAATAAGTACCCTGTCAGGGTTAACCAATTCTAAAAAGCACTAGTAAGAGATCTAAAGAAGACAGAAGGTTCATGCAATAATAGCAAAACTGCATGGATTAAATATTCTTTTTGAAGGATTCTTAAAGGCCTAATAACCTCTTCCTTCACTAATGTATTCCCTGAAAATAAAGCAAATGAAAGAGTGCAATTTGCTGGTTGTAAATTATTTTGTTTCACCTGGGTTAATATAATTACAAAAGAACATTTTGGCATTTTACTCTACCTTAACACATGGGAAATAAGTTTTAGGGAAGGAAGTATCTCTCTAATGGCAATTTTTCATAGTAGTATGAAGAATTGTGAACACAGGCCAACCAACCTCACACACGAAGTCACAACAGTGGTGCAATTAAAGATAAAAAAGCTGACTGGGAATTATGAGCGTTTAGTGAAACACTTGTGGAAATGAATAGATTGGGGAAGAGTCCTTTGGAGAACGGGGTAACCAATCTGATTCTACACCTAACCCATTCTGCAAAAATAAAATAGCTTTGCAAGTAACCTTTTACATTATTTATACATTGCAGTTTCTAAAAGCAAACCACTGGATTTATTTTAGTTTTTATAGTACTACTATTGTTTAACCCATGGTTAAGCTACATAGTAATAAGATATGATTATAGGATATGATTATATCAATAGTACAAAATTTAATTCAATAGTTTGCTGTATATTGTATGCGCAAAAAACAAATCTAATTCTATTTCTGAATTTTGTTTAGAGAAGGAATAGAAAGAGAAATGTAGAAATTCTTATATAAAATAAAATGAATCAGTACAATTTCAAGATTTGTTTTTTTAAAAAAACATTTTCGCCCTGGTAAAGCTGTTCTTAGAAATCAAAGAAAAACGTCTAAACAGAGAGTTGTGTTTTATAAGAAGGAAGTAATTTAATTCAGTTTGAAGAGGAGATGAAAAAATCTTGTAACAAATTGTGTCTTTTAAAAAAAACAAGCATTCCATACAATACAATGTTTCTTTAGGTTACAAATGACTTTGAAACTTTGAACATATTGCGCATTTTGGTTCACTAGATAGTAAACATGAAAAAAATGAGATCAGTTGATATAAGGTATCACATAAACACTAGTTTTCAAAAGCCCTCATTACACCAGGAAAAAAAGGGCGGGGGGAGGTGCAGGATTTACTACTTTCACAAGAATAAGGATGAGGCAGAGTGATTCCCAGGTTGTCCTAATATGAAAATACTGTTAATTTAACGAGAGAGAGAGAGAGAGAGAGAGAGAGAGAGAGAGAGAGAGAGAGAGAGAGAGAGGAGAGAGAGGAGAGAGAGGGAGAGAGCTCTGCATTTAGTACCACAGTTGAACACTTAGCTGTTAATATCGTTTTTCTTTTTACATTCACAAAACTGGCAGAGGAAACATGAAAAGGAATACTGACTCTTTAATCTCTTCTTCTCCACCTAAAGCCCAAGGCAAGCTGACAGAGTAACTTCATTCTGGAAACAGTAGTGTGGTTTTTTTTAAAAAGAAAATTTCTGGATTACTTTTTCTTCTGCTTTTGAAAACTGTGGACTATAGGGGAATAAACCTGGCATTGACTTAAAACAAGAACAAGTATTTTTCATCTGAAAAGTTACAGTCCTTGATGCTTACAAGAAGGTCATTTTCAAAACCCATGGGGAAAATAGCATCACAGATAGAGTGCACTAAGTGCCTCACTTGCTTGAAACAGAGACAGCATTTTTAAAATATCAGCTTTCAGAATTATCTGTGTCTTTGATGACATTTTTACTACAAATTCTGCAATTAAGTTAAATAGCAAAGACTGCTGGAGATTATTTAGCAAACTCTTAGGATGTTTAAATAGAATTATGCATCCAATGAATCATGTAACACTCACTGGCTCTCCAAAAACAGATTGGATAAGTAGGAATGGATGGGTGGGTGGGTGGGTGGGTGAGTGGATGGATGGATGGAAGAAAGGAATTATAGTTTTTCCTCTGACACATTCTCACAGAATCTTTAGTTTAAAGAATCCATCTAAATATAAATCTGGCTTCACTGAAGGAAATCATTCATATTTTTTGCACTGGTTTTCATTCACATCTTCCCCAAGAAACCTTTGACCAAATGATACTTATTTGGTACCATGACTAAAATTTCCATTTTTAACAAGAAATCCTGCTAAATAATTATTTTTAAAAAATCAAAGTTCATTACTTTTTATTTATATTCTAATGTAACTATGTGCACAGTAGATACTTTTATGTATTTATATTTAATGTGATTTATACTTACAAATTATCTCTTTCTTCTTAATTGCTTCATAATTAACACAGCATCCACCAGGTAACACACACACACACACACACACACCATGATAAATATTTTAAAAACACCGATATGTCTTGTTTAGAGTTCTTCATTTCATAGACTGTGTTCATTATTATTACTAGTCTGGTTTTTATTATTATACTTATTTCCATTTTCTATTTCTATATCTCTATTTTGTTATGAGGATATGCAATGTATGTGTAACAAAATGTAAAATACCAGGTATTTGAGAGCATGCTATCAAATAGAATAATTAGATGTTGGAATATCTAAGGAAAAAAAAGAAGCTACATTTTTCCATTCAGCAATACTATATGCATTAAATAATTCAGAATGGAACAGGCAGAATTGTAGATACAGCAACATGATTTTAGATCATGATTCTACACTGAAATTAATGGGGTTCACAATGAATCTTACATGAACTTGGCACCAAGATTTTATATATATACATGTTTAAAAGTTCAAACAGATGCTGCAACTATTGCACAGATATTCTGATATATTATATATAAAGATATTCTTTATACATACACTATATTGCCAAAAGTATTCGCTTACCTGCCTTTACTTGCATATGAGCTTACTGTAAGTGACATCCCATTCCTAATCCATTGGGTTCAATATGACGTCGGTCCACCCTTTGCAGCTATAACAGCTTCAACTCTTCTGGGAAGATTTAGGAGTGTGTTTATGGGAATTTTTGACCATTCTTCCAGAAGTGCATTTGTCAGGTCATACACTGATGTTGGACGAGTTTACATGGCCTACCACTTTGTGGCTGAGTTGCTGTCATTCCCAAACACTTCCACGTTCTTATAATACAGCTGACAGTTGACTGTGGAATATTTAGGAGTGAGGAAATTTCACAACTGGATTTGTTGCACAGGTGGCATCCTATCACAGTTCCACGCTGGAATTCACTGAGCTCCTGAGAGCGACCTATTCTTTCACAAATGTTTGTAAAAACAGTCTGCATGCCTAGGTACTTGATTTTATACATCTGTGGCCATGGAAGTGATTGGACCACCTGATTCTGATTATTTGGATGGGTGAGTGAATACTTTTGTCAATATAGTGTATATACACATATAATATAAAGCTAGGTGAGAATTTTAAATAAGGACATGTCTCTCTATAAAATGCGTTTTAAATATTCTAGAACATTTATGTTTTCTCATGTTCAATGACTCTCATATCTTTCAAAGTGACACACCAGTTAATTATAAATACATTTCATTGGTTTTTATTGGCCTGATCCAAGTAAGACTAATTCTAGATTCAACCTCAATTCCTTGATTTTAATGAATTAACTAAGCATGATTAAACTGAATCCAAACCATACAATATCGCATTTGACATGCTAACAGACACAAATATTAAAAACTAAGAAATTATATAACATAATGGGAATTAACTAATTTTCACTTAAGTAGAGAAGAATTAGAATTATGTGATAGAGATTAAAACATCTAATACTATCTCAATAGCACTTCCAAATTGGCTGACATTAGAAATTTACATAAATTAGACATAAACATTTTAATATTTTAACTGAGTTAGTTACTCTTTCATTGGTAAAGTTTAGACTTAATTTATGTTTATTCATTATTCTGTTTGTGAATTCTGGAAACATTTGTAGAATGTTGAATTGGGACAAGGTAGTATCAGATTCAATTCCTCATTTTGCTGTGGAGGTCAGAGGGCAACTTTGGAACAGTCCCTATTTAGAGTTATATTCAAAGGCTGCAAGACTGCAAGTTAGTTTTCACACACAAGCTTTGACTTCTCAGTCTGGCAGTCACCCACACCTTGGGAAATACACGGACATTGCTTCAGATGGCAAAATCTCTGGAGCTGGAAATGGTTTCAAGAACGTCTCATGATGCTTTTTGATTTGAGACTGCAGTACTGCAACATCTGGCATTACAGATCTATGTTAGAGCTGAATATATGCAGGTTAATTGAACAGTGCAACTTTTTTTGCCATTCCTCCTCCTGTAATTTATATTTGTTTTCCATTGTTGGGCTGGCTTTAAAGTTAGCATGTTCAAACACCATCTAAACACAAGACACAGTATCAAATAATATCAAAGCAATCTCTTTTGCTTTGGTGATTATCATCAACTTGTACAACAGTTGACATTCATTTGTATATTTTAGCATTTCACAGAATGCTATACCTTGACTAGAATAAGTTTGATTTCTTTTATGATTGAGGATATTAAGCACTACAAAAGCACAGAAATTTCAGACTGATTAGGATTAGAATTCCTCTGTATCCAAAGGCTTTGTTTTTCTCCCTACAGTTTTACTAATTATGTGCTACTTGACTTTGTGTAATTTTTCCCTATTATGATAAGCAAAACTTGTGAAGTGAGATTTTGCCGTTGAGAATGATCAGCTATTCCATCTATTTTAAATAGTAAATGTAAGATTATTAAAAGATATGTATTCATTTAAATGTGTGTATCTGTGAGCGTCCATGACTGTATCTATACACGCACAAAGGTATAACTTTAAAAGACTGGTTTTTTTATCTTGGAAATTGAACCAGCAAACAGTAATAACTGAATAGAAATTTTCAAATGAATGTACACAAAAGCCATTGTGTATTTGTAACTGACTGCAGAGGGGGAAAAACGCCTCAATATTGAAGGGCAAAATTCTTTTGAAAATGAGAAGCAGCATGAATAAAGTGATAGTAAAGCTGCTTTTTTTAAAAAAAAATCTGGATTGTTTCAGCTATTGGAAAATAAATTAGAGCATATAAGAGAGAATGCTCCCAAATGTAGTCATCAGAGACCTTTGCTTTATGGAAAACAAACTGCTCAGGCTGCTGTTCTTAAGGAATTGTATTTCTCATGGCTGTAAATCAAGTCCAGAAGAAATGGGATGACGTTTTCTGAGCAATAGCTGAGGGTGACAAGCATCTTTTTGTCAGTGTCAGGTTTATGAATTTAGACCTCAATTAAGATTCCAAAATGAAAAAGCACATACTATATCTGTAGCTACACAATCGAGTGACAGTTCCCAAAAGCAATATATATCCATTTTGAAAATCCTGATATATCATCCTATATTTGTCCAGAAGTATATTCATAACATTCTCTAGAGGTCTTAACTCCTCTACGTCCTGCTTGGATTTCCAGTCAGAAAATGTTTGGTATTATTCTTAATAGTGAATGTTACTATTTTTTTCCAATTAATTGAGGAGATATATGCTTCTATATTATGTGACAACCTTTTATTTTTTGAGTAGTAAATGGACTTGCTAAATCAAAACAAGGCAACAATATCACCTAATACCCAAATAGGGTTAGAATAGTTTTTTTCATATATTAGTGGAAAGAAATATGTTTATTACTTTTTCCCCTTTTTTACTGATATTGGTGTGCAGAATTAAAAGGAAGTTTAAGTGGACTCTTTACATGGAGTGGATGATAAGGCCCCAGTCTTCAAACAGCTTGCTTCACAGTAAATCCCAATTTATTTATGATTATCCAGTGGGAGCACTTATTATTGAAATGAAACAACAGTGACATGCACAACCTCCGTTATATCAGGAAGAATTGCATGCAAATCAATTCTACTATTTGGACAGGTAAATGTGATGCTAGGAACCTACAAATTATATTAGTGAAATGTCTCAAAGGCTTAGCAAAACATTTAAGTTGCATCATAAGTAGATGTATGCATACATAGGCATACACACACTATCTAGAAAACCATACATCAAGCAATAATTAATACTGCAATTGTTAAAGCTATGCTATCACTTTTTTGAAAAAATAAGCACATTTATTTATACTCAGGATTTAAGATGGAGATTCACTGGCAGATTGTATATTGCTAGGGCTTTGCCAGTTACATTACATAGAATAGAAGATGAACAATGAAAGTATATGTCCATCAGCAGAATACAAGCATTTAAAACACAGATTTAAAGACAATTACTTAAAACTTTATGTACTAAATATATAGGAAATGAGACCATTTACCATCCAATAGACAAAGATAGAAAAATTATAAATATCACCAAGAAAATGAATATTGGGAACATATGACAAGCAATGAGAAATGCAAATTGCTTCAATTAATTATAAGATTTAAAACAAATGCAGAGAAATGCAGAGTTGGAAGATAATGCATATACTGGCTAAAAAATCTAAATATGCAGTTCGGCAAAAATAGAATGTCTTTTTTTTTCAGACAATAACAGGAAAAGAACAAATAAAGTTGATTATTGACAACCTCTAGTAGGAGACACTACTAAAAGATTAGATAGACAGAAAGGCAGACAGATACCACCCAGCTAACTATTTTATAGGCTTTCTGAACTAATGGGTATTTTTCTTTCTCAAATGGTTATCCTTATGATGTATTGCATTACAAATCCCAGAATTTCTAGTTAATACAACTGCTGATACTTTTTTCTATAAATACATAGCCTTATTTTGGAGCACAGTCCATGTCAACCTGAGAAAATAATAAGGAGCAAGCAGATGAGTCCTTCCATTGCTTGCAAAAGGAATGAATTAATTTAGATGATGTTAAAGGCGGATTTACATTTCCTTTGAGCTGAATTGGGGGGGGGGAGGTTGCAGAGGATCCTCCAAATCCACAGACCCTTCTGGGACCTTCGTCCCTGACCCCCAATTTCCTTTTCACCCACCCTTCTTTCTAGCTGCAGAGGCAAGTAGACAGACCGCTGGGGAAAACGATGTTAGATTTCTACCCCTGAAGTTGAAGTCTACTATCTTATTTCAAGGGAGGTAATCCATTACATTTAAGTCCTATGGTTTTTTATTTTAACAAATGAAAGGAAAGGAAGGAAAACAGAGATCATTTCATTGTAAGGATATTGCAAAGTGGTGTGGTTCCATCCTTTGAATGCTCTGCCAAGGAGTTTGATTCTTCTTCTGCTAGTTCTTAAAATCCCATTACATTAGAACATTTTATAGAAGACAAAAGATGTCTTAGATTTGGATTCCTTCTAGCTTTATAACAACTTTTCTGCTCTTTTGTTGTTGTTGTAATCAATGCATATTATTGAAGGACTCTATACATTAATGCAGGGCTGTCAAACTCCCAGCCTGCAGGCTGGATGCATCACACGCTGGACATGCCCAAGTCCGGTTTAGCGAAGGGGAAAAAAAGTTCTGATACATCATGTGACACCACCATGATGATGTGAGTTTGACACCCCTGCATTAATATGTTTTTTTTTAAAAATGTTAATTAAAAAAACTTGGATCAAATGTGACTGTGTATGTAAAATTTGTGTTTTATTGTTCTTATTATTTTCTTGTTTTGCTGTCTTGCCATCGAATATCTCAAGATAGGGGTTGTTTGGATAAATAAAGGAAATAAATAAATAAAATATAGAAACAGAAATATGAGCATAAATATAAGAAAGGTTAGAAAGAAATGGAGGCAAGATTATTGACTGCAACAACTGGAGAATGGGCTTTTAAAAATGCAGAAAATGTATGGAAAATGGCACCTTAGTACTCTGATAGAAAGCATCACGAAAGGGGTTTAATGTAAACAGAGCATTGTGATACAGTCATAGAGAACTATGATATAGTCATAGTTATAACATCATAATTCAGTGTGGAATGTAAAAACACAGACCATTAAATAAAAAAGCAAGAAAAAGTTTAACTTGAATATGGTTAAATAAGAGAAACAGGATAGGTCTCAAAGTACTAAAATTATGAGAAATTCTTCTAATGCTAAAAAACCAATAGTCATTTATTTATTTATTAAATATGGTTTCTGATGAAAAATTGATTAGGAAGTATTGCAGGTATTAACGAAGATAATTAGCTGTTAACAAGGCTGGTTGGAAGCTGGGGTTATCAATTCCAATAATAAATCTAAATTCCATTAAAATCCTTTAAGTATATGATTGATTCAGACTCTGATTTGGCAATTCTGAAAATCTTTTGTTTTGCTGAATTCAGAAGCTGAATTGAAGTCTTTCTATTTCCCAGAGTCAGCAATGATTTTTTTTTACTTTGGCAGAATTGGATAAACTTTTCAGCAACAAGTTTCAGAGTGCATGATTAAACTATACTCAAACAGATTCAACAAAATTTGTGACTAGGGGTTGTTCTTTTAAAAATAGGAAATTGCTGAACTGTTTTTTTTTAAAGGAAGGTATTTATTACATTGGCAAAATTGCCTTTCCTAATGGAATCATGCTTTCATATTTCTTAAAGTATTTCTTGTTTCTAACAGATCCTAATATTTGTTAGGAAATTGGTCTACATGGCAGAGTTAGCCTCATCTAACAAGCTTTCAAGATTTCAGGTAGAAAGATCTGGGCTTAGTGGAAGAAGACTTTTTAATCAGTAAAAAAAATAATTTGGTTTTTTCCATGTCTTGATGGGCTTCTTTCAATAAACATGTTTAAGTGAGAGTTATGATAACTAGAACAGAATACAACTTTTGGGTGCACTAATCAACTAGCACCAAAGCCATATGAAGCATACCAGAATAGAAGCAGGTAATACAACTGGGATATACTTGAGGGCAGAGGCAGAATGCTTTGGACATTCAACATTTCCAAAACCATGTTAGATATGTTCCTTGCGCCTCAAGAGCCTGGCAATAAATAAATCCAGCACCAACCCCTGTTTCCCATGCTATGTTTCCCATGCTTAACAATTGCAGTAGCTCTTTCTTTCCTCAGTGGCCAGTTTGCCTAATGGATAGTTGAAGATGGTATCAAGGCAAAAGGATTTGCTTCCTAATGATAGCTGGACCACTTCTGATTGGCAAACAAGGTCAGCCATGCACTGTGACATCACAATGTAAACCCTGCCCCTTTGGTTTCTGCATCACAATGCTATATGCAAGTATACAAGAGGCAGGGCCTGCATCATGATTCATTTGCCTACTTTGACCACAAAACTGGGGACAGTTTTGCTGCACTCTCTCCATCCTTAGGTAGGACAATATTATTTTATTCTGTTGACCTGCTCTAACCACAATGGGTTTTGGGTCTATCCCCCATTAAGGTAACTTTTAACATGTCAATACAATTAATTGCTTTATTTTTGTTATGCTATGTCACATGAACAGATGGCTGTCCTGACTTCAATTTTTATTTCAAGACTTCTCATGCGCAAAAACAATCTCTTCACATTGTGTGTGATCACAGTTACAGTTTGATTTGAACTTATCATGGCTTACATTTGAACATTCACCAATTGCCTTTCGTGACAGAGGAAAATATGGATGTTATAACTGAATCATCTGGAAATAAAATAAAAGAGAGAATACAGAGGCCCACAGATTGGAATACAAGAATTAGTTCAGTTGCACATTGTAACAGTAAGGTGGTATTTTTTATAAGAACAGAGCACTTACGGTCTAAATGACTGTGCCTGATCCCTTCCACATCTTCAGCATGAATGAAGTGGTAACATCTTTTCCCTACAATATCTACAGGGGTCAGATCCATGTAATCGCTAATCCTGTAAAGGAAAAATAAAGCCTATAAGCCAAGAGAGGAAGAAAATACAACAACAATGAAATGCTTTCCATTCTGATCCCAAACTTGTGTATCTGTCCTCAAAACCATCCTTTTAATGACAATTTTGTATTATTTTGTTGTGTTGCCTCAGAAGGTAGAATTAACCCCAACCCATAATTTAGTTTTATCTACCAAGAATAAAACCCTAAATGTAATTCCAAAAAGAGAGACCTGTAGCCCATGTATAACATTCTTGCTATTTGTTTTCTTTTATGTGTGAGTGTGTGTATGCATGTATTTGAGTACGTCTTGATTCTTGGTGATTATATGGACAAGTTGTAGCTGTTTTAGAACAATGCAGTTGTTTTAGAAGCATTTTCAGAAGTGGTTTAAATGCTCTTTTTATTTGGTTGTGTTTACTTCCTAAGACTGAGAGAGAATGACTGACCCAAAATTAGCCAGCAATTCTACTCTAGCATCTTAGGCCAGTTTGGCTTCTTTTGTTCTCAAATAAACACATCTGTAATAAAACCCAAATCAAGCTAAGATTCCCTCCCCCCTCCCTCTGCTGAAGTCAATCCATTTGTTTTAACAAATGCAATCCCAAATTATCTATAGGTCCATATTTAACAACATCCACAAAGAAGAATTCCTTAAAATACAAAGCTCATTAAAAGAGCAAGATAATTCAAGGTTATACAACAACATAAGAACATGTTATGCTTATGCAAAATGATTAGAGGCATCTTTCATTTCAGCAGATTGGTCCTCTATTGAGCATTTTCATGAAAAAAAGCTCTTCAACTGTTTCCTGGCACAGAGTCCAAACTGACATTTCAAGCAATATAATTTAAATGCCGAGACATACAGATGCCTGAGGGTGTTATCTTTTTTAGTCTTATTCAGCTGGGAGCTCTGCTTTCACTCCTAGCTCTTTTAACTGGGACTTTGTGGTTTACACTGTGCAGAAACTTTTAAATCCTTTCAGTAGCCTTTCCTGCTCTGTGCTGTGCTCTGCTTCTCTCTGTATGTGCGTTCCTCTTATTGATTGTCCAGATGTCAATGTCCTCAGGCATCTGTGTTAAAAAAAATCCTCTCAAATTGAAAATTAGGAGGGCGAATTAGCCTGGTCAGCTGGGTTCTTCCTTTTGTTTGGAAGATGTAACTCTTCGTTATGTTTTTAAAATGATGTTCTAACACTCACAAAATGTATTGGGACTATATGAGGACCTTTTGTCACCCACGTTCTGAGAAAATTCTTTGCAAGTTTGTTCTTGAGTGGCAGATGGGAAATACTGGGGATGAATTGGAGTTATCAGAGTACATGTAGGGTTCACACACTCCGAGGGATGGCATGGAGCTAGTCTCCAGGGTTACTCTGAGAGATAATACAAACTTAATTTGATTTTTGTAAAAATATAGCAAATTAGGGAGCCGCCTGTCAGGTTCTTTCGCTCCTCAAGAAAAATAAAAAAATATGCTACTGCTAGTATTTTCCTCCAAAATAGATAAATGGACTCCCCCCCCCCCCATTTTGGAACTAAAGATAAAGATGGAGACAGATGTAAAAGATGAGAAGTTGGGAACAATCTGCATAATATCCAGGTAGGCTATACCTCCATTTTATTCCCTGTATCATGGAAAAGAGGCAGGACCTACTATATCGCTCTTCTACTCTCTGCAATACTCAAGGTTACTGTGTAGCGTCTTAATATATATAAAGTTTTTTAACCTGTGGTCCCTAAATAGGGGTTCCAAGAATAGATTCCAGGGGTCTGACAAATCAAGTACAAAAGATGGTTTT
Source organism: Natrix helvetica (assembly GCF_964273705.1). Classification (NCBI taxonomy): domain Eukaryota; kingdom Metazoa; phylum Chordata; class Lepidosauria; order Squamata; family Natricidae; genus Natrix; species Natrix helvetica. The sequence continues at coordinate 60,475,148 of NC_138548.1, forward strand.
TTCCCCTTCAATTTCCTTCCTATTACTTGAAAATTCTGTGGGGGGAAAATGTCAAATAATGCTTTTAGAAACTGCTTCTCCCCAAACAAGTGTAGGCAAAATACTGTTCATTGGCAAGCAAAATAATGGACATCATTGCGGTGTTAGGACCTCTTGAAGAACTGATGATAGGAATTAAAGTTGATACCATGTTTCTTTTGACCCCCGAAATAATTTCTTGGCCTTATTTTCAGGGAGGTCTTATTATTTTTGAGGTGCAGGAAGCGGCGAGTGTGGTCACCTCATGGTTGCTGCTGTGTTGCAATATTTTCAGGGAGGGCTTACTTTGGGGGGAAGGCTACATGCGCTCAAAAGCCCAATTGGGCTTATTATCTGGGGAGGTCTTATTTGGGGGGAATAGGGCAGGAATTAAGGAAAATATGTACTATTATTATGACTAGGAATATCTGTCTTTGTTTTCACCAAATCAGACTTAATTTTAAGATGCCAATTTAATTTTTCCAAGTATTGATTATAATTGCCTTCATACAGACTGGCTATTATAATATGGTTTAGTAATAATACTTGATGTTAAGTGGGTGAGGAAGTTGTGTGTTTTCAAGTGTGGTATAAAGAAATCAATCTTGTACGTATGTGTTTAGGTACAATTTTCTAAGATGGGTGTCTCAAAGGAGTCCTTAATCTAAAAGAAGAACTGCTATTGCACACATTTTCTTCTCTTCTTGTTGACTAAGTAACAGTTTTCTATGTGAGAAGAGCTGTGTTGAAATACTGTGATATTGTATTATATATTTATATTTATTTATGCCTGTAAAGCTGATGGTCATCTTTCTAGTACATGAATTCGGGATATTCTTGCATTTGATTAATATATTAATTTAGATTCTACTGTGTTAAGGCATTGTGACTCTGTGCACTTAACTGAACCAGCTGAAGATTGATATGATAACACTGACAATTCATTACAAATAGAGCTCCTGAGCATGTGATTTCATTCATTACACTGAGTTCTGCTGATTCACTGCTCATCTGTTTTCAGCACAGCCACTTATCTGATCTGTTGCAAGCATGTAGAAAAGCCATTCATAAATGGCTGCATTGAATCTTTTTAAGGCAAGATGACACTTTTATAGGTTGAATGCTGAAAGACTATACTTGTATTTAGATAACATATTCATATATAGGGAATTAGAAAAAGGGAAGCAGGATTGTTGTTCCTCAAGTGAATGGATCTTGTGCCCATTGGTAAAGGTGCCAAATGCGTATCCATTTTGAATGCACAGAATCGTTTACATGACCAAATACATGCATGTAGGTCAGGGACTGGAACCAAAGATACAACTTTCTCTTCTTTCCCCCAATAAGTATTCACTGTATTTGGCTGGTCATGAGAATAAAGTAACAGTTCATTTCACTAACAGTTCAGGTTCTCTTTAGAGAGGGAACTCGCCTTGCTAAAAGCTGATTTGCATTTTTACTAAGAAATGGAAAATGATTAATTTGGAGATTTCTAAAAATGTTTTAAAGGTTTTATGCATTTTATGTTGGAAATCCTTACATTGGTGGCCTTGTAATAAACTGTGGTTTCTAGGCTTCCATCCTCTTGCCTGTTGACAAGTACATCTAAATTATCATTTTTAGATGTACTTTTCAACAGACAAAAGGAAGGGAGCCTAAAAACCACAGTTTATCGCAAGGTCACCAATACTCCATGCTTTCTGAATTTCAACAGCAACTTCACACAAAAATAATTGCATCAGAACATGATATGGCAGGGTGAGAACCCACTGTAGTACCCAGCAAGCCAAGCAGCTGGAGAGCAGGTACCGACCTGAACAATTCAAGTAGAATGGATACCCACAATCATTTTTCACAAGATGTCTGAGCAACACAGTGGGGAGAGAAAGGAAGAAATAAGATACAAGACCACCCACGTGGCACACCCTGCTATACATCAAAAACATTGCAGAAGTTGTACAACGCAGCTTCCGAGATCTGCATGTGGCATCGCACTCTGCCTAGAGGCTACCATACAAGGACAAATTATGCATTGTGAAGATCGCTTGGAGATGGGAGATATTTCCAATGTAATGTGCCGAATCCCCTTGCATGGATTGTCCCTGTGACTATGTAGGACAGATGGGGAGGAAGCTAACCACCAGATTGCAAGAACACATGCGAGTGGTCAGACAAGGAGACCCAAACTCATTGGTAGCCTCACACTGCAATGAACAAGGACACACATTCAATTTTGCAGCTACCAACATTGTTGGTAGGCACAAAACAGCCAGGGAAGTGATTGAAGTCTAGGAAACAGGCCCCTCATTAGTTAATAGGAGTGCTGATTTACCACCAGCCTATCGAGTGCTTGGAAGACAAGGGCTGGGCAGCGTAAGCTAATAACAGCTAATGACTTAAAAGCCAGGCATCAACACACCCCAATCAACATCTAAAAAGCCACTTACAACAGGCACTATAAATACCATATGCAGAACAGCACACACTCTGCTAGAGAGAAGTTCCCTGAAGATGGGTTCCAGCAGGAATCTGAAAGCTCGGAAGACTAAACTTGGTCCTGGTGACTGACCCAGATTGGATCCTGCAACGTTATCCTGTGACATGTATATTTGCCTTCATTCGTAAACAATTTTTGCTTTTACTAAAGACGTTCCTGTTACTCTGATATACTAGATCATCTTTTCAAGGGCAATACTTCCGTCAATATGATCAAACATACATATCCACTGACTTAAGGCTGTTTCTTGAAAGGTTCAGTAAAGCAACAGATGTAGAATTCATTGGGCTAAACTGTTATTGCCAGCACTTTTGGTTTTAATAGAGAAAATAAAAGAAAGCATGTATGAAAAAAAAACCTTAGTAATATTTTGCAACTGATTAAATTCAATTTAAAACATCTGGAGTAGATCCATATTCTCATTCTGTCCTGCCTGTTTCCATTTTTTAACATTAAACTGAGCTGTGAACAAGAAAAACTGTGTGGCATTTCCAAATTTGCAATCAGTACTAATATTTCTCACTGCTGCTTCCTAGGAGTGGCAGTCAGAAACAGAGGATGGTTTTATTACTGAATCAGAGGAAATGTAAGATACCGGAAACATTATGTTGGCTCCAAGGAAAAGATTCTCAGGACAACATTTAGTCTGCTTCAGGAGGAACTCTGAAATTATACACAGTAGTATGTTTGTCTGAATAGAGGCTGCATACACTGTAGGGTGGGAGAAATAGATTCTTTATTTTCCTCATTCACTCTCATCTCTACTCTCCAGAGTATTAGCATTCCATTGTGGGAAATGCTAATCTGAAGAGTATCAGAGGAGTTTTGCAGTCAGAAAACTGACATTTAAATTGTGATTTTTCTTTCTAGTTAACTCCCTAGGCAACGATCAGTCAATCAGATTCCAGTTCAGTTTTCCAAATCTCAAAATGAAGCTCTCACTTTCTGCGTACTGATCAGAGGAGCCCATACATCTGCATTATCATTATTGTCGTATGAAACATATGCTCTAGTCCCCATTTCAGTAGAGCATTCTGGAAGAACAAAATAAAATAGCCAAAATGCAATACCTATTTTCACAGTAAATAATATTGAGGTCCATGTTTACTCGAATAACAAACATGTGGCAGTCAATTCGGACTTCATTGATTGTAGGAGGGGGCAGGGCATGAGCAACGACAACAAGCCCCATGATTTGGCTCGGGACGGTCCGCCCATGAGACAGCGACACTCTTAGTCGTAACCTTCCTGTTATATGGATCACCTGCAAAACAACAAAGAGTCAAAGCAATTCTTTCAGCAGACAGTATAATTTCTATACAGAGCACTTAACTCTGCCAGAATTGCATTTAGACACTGCCAGTATTTGTCTTAAAACATATTAATACTGTCTGTGAACATGTCCTGAATGTTCTCTCTCATGCTAATAAAGAAAAAGAACATAATAGCTCAATGTTTCAAATGCAGCACATCTAAAAGCCAGAGGAGTTTTCAGTTACTGATGGTTAATTTTCAGAAGGACAAAATGTAATCTGAAAAGTTGAAAGAAAGATCTACTGTATAAAGGGAGGCTGGAAAAAAAATGACCCTTATTTGGAAATTATAACTCTATTCTAGTAATTCTATTGTGTTTAATAATAATTTCTAAGCTATATTTAATACACTAATAGCAAGTTAAATAAAAAATTACTGACATTTGTAAATAGGTTTTTGTGCTTTTGATCCAGCACACTGAATAATCAGGAACAAATCAGTAAGTGAAAGAGTCAAGCTATATTTAATACACTAATAGCAAGTTAAATAAAAAATTACTGACATTTGTAAATAGGTTTTTGTGCTTTTGATCCAGCACACTGAATAATCAGGAACAAATCAGTAAGTGAAAGAGTCAAATCAGGTTGAAGTTACAGAATTATAGCATCGTATTTTTGGCCTGTGAGAACATAATTTTGTTTCATCCCCATAAACTGAATATTAGGCATACGTAATAGGTATGTTTATTTATAGAGCAACCAATGGATCATAAACACGCACTCCAATTTTTATGTTTGAATGTGCCTTCAAGCCAGTATTGACTCCTGGAGATTGCCTGGACTAGTCCCTGCAATTTTCTTGGTGAGATTTCAGACTTTGTTTCCTCTTCTTGGTCTGAGAGAGTGCTTGGTCCAAGGTCACCCAGCTTTGTGCTGAATGCAGGTGGGCACAAAGAGTTTCCTGGTTTTTAACCTGGTGCCTTAACCATTACGCCAAACTTTCTCTTTTATCTTCATTTAAAATAAATAAATAAAGGAGGAATCATTATCCTGTTTCATACCTTGATTTATTACATATGAAAATACAAAACATGAGCATGGAATCAGAAGTCATACAAATGAAGTGTGGGAATCAAAGAAAGACAAGAGAACATCAGACTGGTACCATTCTCAAACATTAATTCAGTTTCAGTTCATATCACCTGCTATCCTACCCTTTGGTAGACCAATCCACTTTCACTGAGAGATGTCAACTAACGAAAGATTCTTGGTGTGAATCAACACATGGTAGTACAGGCTTTTTCAGAACCATGGAATGGAAGAAGTATTTGCAAGCCAGCGTGCTGGGTTTAAAGCAGCTAAAAGGATCTGTAAATCATGGACGGATGAGGGTTTCTAAGCAGGAATAAGGAAGTGACTGCTATAATATGGGAAATTCTGAAAAAAGATTAATAATGGGATGAATAGTGACAACCAAGTCAGTGACTAGCCTTGATTTAGGAGTTTCTTACGTAGCAGGTTGTCCCATTTTACAAATACCTACCTAATAAGCAGCAGGGTCAGAAACAGTGAGTACATCTGCAGCAAAAAAAATTAGTGGAGGTAATAGCATTGTCTTCTAAAAAGGTTTTTTTTTGAATTATTTAAATTTTCAATTTTGGAATAATATTCTGCATATTCTGCCATTTTTATTAGATAATGAAATGAATGCATACTTCCAGGTGAACATACGTATGTCAGTTGAATGATGCATTTGTTTTCTTAATGGTTGCTCCCTAACACTGACATTTGAATTCTAAAATTTATTGGGCTCCTGTGAGACTCTGAACTGGCAAAGATTCTATTTAACAACCTGGTCTTGAAAAATGCTTTATAGCCAAAGATCTTAAATGAACAGAAACTCTGTGTAAATGATACTGCCTTTAAAAATTGCCCTGAAGGGCAAGTTTTGCCATTCTGGTTCTTGTAAGGAAATAGAGCCAATATTGGTAGGAAAAGCTGCTCTACATATTTTTGTCAGGTTAATCTTTGGTCTTTCCCTAGTGCCAGAGTTTTATTGATTTTAAGTATACTTATATGATGAGATCAAATTGTGTCCACATTCAGATCCAGCTTTAAAAGTAAACACTACAGGATTGCAGCATACATGAATTTTCTCATTTATAGTTTAATATAGGCCTGCAAAATATGGAATGGTCACAATAATTATTTCATAAGTAGGATATCATGTACTTTGCTGTATTTAATGAGGACATTGGGAGAATACAATAACATTCAGGAATAAGCAAGCTGGTGCTACAGGTGTTTCAGACCAACATGGATAATGGAAGGGGTTATGGGAGTTAGACTGAAACATTATAAAGTGACAAGGTTATGCATAACATTTTTACTAGAGTTTGTCTTCACATAACTTTGTCACATGGCATGAAAAAGTTATAAAGTTCAATTAAATGAACTGAAAATCAGTGCACATGGCAAAATATGATAATATAATTTAAGACTAGTTTTGACTCTATATTCAAATTTTCAAACTATTTTCAAATGAGATTACAATAATATCTGTACAACAATTTCTGCACTGTATTAAATATGATGTTAGGGGAACCTGGGGAAATTTGCTCAAGCTATTATCTCTATTCACATATTACCACAACTATTTATATGCCAAAACTGGTAATAAATACTTTAAGGTATATAGATGCTAGTTTATATCCTGCCTTCCCTTTAGGAACTCAAATAATTCTAGAGTTTGGAAAGCTGCAGACTTCAGACCTCCTTTCTCCAATACCCTCTGTGTCTTCATGACTTCTGCTCTGATTTAGCAACATGGTATTTCCTGCTGCAACTTCCAAAGCAAATGAGCCTCTGTTTATTGGCCAAGATGCTTGTAATTTAAACTCCTTTTCTGGTGATAAAAATGTAAAAGGATGAAATAATTTATGTACTAAAAACTCATGGCTATGTAACTTAGAGGTAGGCACTAGAGATTGTCTTCTTTTTGGGAGATAGAACAATCCCATCAGAGGTAAACAAAATCAAACTTTATAAAAAGAAAGAAAAATATATTCCATTCTTTTTGATTTTAGATTTTAAGACACAGTATCTCTGTGTTTTAGAAACAAATGAATAAATGCAGAGGAAGGAAATGCAGACTTGCCATAATCAGGATTTTAGCTTAACAGAATAACAACAATATGATACAACAGGACACGCAAAGGAGATTCTCTAGGAATAGCACAAGATGGCAATGTCTGCCACAAATGGGAAAAAGTCTATTAAAGAGATTGGAACAGAAGTCAGTTTATAATTTCATAATGCAAGTGTCTACTGTACACAAATATTATAGCTTAATATTAAGAACAGTGGTGGTGCAGTGGTTAGAATGCAGTACTGCAGCCATCTATCCTTTTGAGGTTGGTAAAATGAGGACTCAGGTTGTTGGGGGCAATATGCTGACTCTGTAAAACCACTTAGAGAGGGCTGTAAAGCACTGTGAAGCGGTATATAAATCTAAGTGCTATTGCTATTAATGAATACACATTTCCTATCTTGTACAGATAGTATGAAAGAGACAAACACTAGTACAATATAATAACCTAGTATAACATCCACGGTAAATCTTTTCATCTCTTTCCAGAGATATTAGTTTTCTGCATAGAGTTTCTTTATGTCTCAATTCTTGCTGGATTTCCCATTTTTCAATGATTACAATAAATTAATTCTAAGGCTGCTCTGGAGAGGGAGAACTCCAATCTTTTACTCAACCCCAGTACTGTTTTTTCCTTTGTTGCTTCTTTCATTTCTACCTGAAGATTTCTTCATTTGTTTTAAAAGGATTCAAACTTTCTCTCTCCAAAAGAGAATGTCTAGGTATGTCTCTGTCTATATGACAAACTGCATCTCTCCCTGTTGATGTTGTTGGTACTCTTTTTACAGGTGGATTAGTTATCTGGGACTCTACACTTATAGCTTATATTTTATAACAAACATACATAGTACTTTTTCCTTCTGTTTTATCTCACAACTGTAACTCTGCAAGGTAAGTAAGACATAATGATTGGCCAAAATCTTCCTTGCAGCTTCCATGCCTGTAAGTGAATTTGGGTCTAAGCCTCCCCAGTCCTACTCTAATACTTTGACCATTTAGAATTTGAAATATATGTAGCCTGAGTTTCACAGAGGGGAAATAAAGATTTAAGGGGGGGGGGGGAGGAAGTAATTTAAAATCTATTTTTTTTCATTAAGAAGCTTCATGGGCATGAAAAAGAAAAGGTGACATTTCACTTACTTCAATTGTTAAAGAATCTTCTGTACCTCTTTAATAGCTACGCTGACCATGAATAAATCAAGACAATAACAAACAAATATCATAATTCACAATCATTCAGTATCACTCATATAAATGTGTGATTTTTGCATTTGTACTTAAATACCTTTTTCATTCTTAACTTTGCAATGAGTTGAAATCATTGGTTTATTTATTTTAGAAAAAGGAGTTTAATCTTTGTAGTTCATCCAATTAAAGACCTTTATGATGAGATGCTAATACAGAAATTGTCAGCACCATCTTCAATAAAGATTTTTTGGGAGATAGACATTTCTTTCACTGATATATTTTCAAAGTGGAATATGAATCAAGAGAAGTTGGTTGCAAATAATCGGTGCAGATTATTAATGTTGACTAGAAGCTGCAAAGCACCATTTTCCATTAGCAAGTTTTTAAACAATCAGCTGCACAGAATGTCAAAGAGAATTCAAGCTATGAAAATCAGCTTGAAACTATTATTTTTCCATAATGTTTTTAAAAAGACACCTAAATTGTTAATTAAAAAAAAACAGCAACAGTGGCACTGATAACCACAATATTTGCATTTTCATCTATTTTACTTGTATATATGAGATAATTATTGGCTAACTTTATATACAGTATAATGCATCTTCAATGACAAAGTTGCTTATGAATACTTTAACATACAGTATTTCTAGAGATGAAACTGTAAAAATACCACTAAAAACAGCCCATTGTGGTGAGTCCTCATTAAATAATGAAGACATAGTTAAAGAAGATTTACAGATGGGACATTTACAATACTATATATTTCTTCCAGCTAGGCCTAGTCAGGAATATTAAGTTATCACTATTTATTTTCAGTTTTCTGGAAATGAATTTCAAATCTGTAAATGCATGGAAACATACTTATTTTTAGTGACTAACATGAAATAAGTAAAAAACTTGAAGCACACACTTGTTTCATGAAAGTTACTATTTGCTTGAAGTGGGTTAACATCAAAAGGTAAAACGTCAAAATGCCATTTTGTATTGAAAGTCTACTATTAACCTCTTGCAAGTATGGCAATAATGCTGTTTGCAACTTAGAGTTTAATGGCAAACATATTTGAAGCATTTATTTACTCAGGGTTAGACTTTTTCTCTACTGAATCATCTCTATCTTTCTCTCTCATCTCCATCATCTACCTATTCACCCTACCTGCCTACCTACCTGCAGTGGCACAATGGTTAGAGTGAAGAACTGCAGGCTACTTCTGCTGACTGCCAGCTGCCTGCAAATCTCACCAAGCTCAACGTTGACTCAACCTTCCATCCTTCCGAGGTGGGTAAAATGAGGAACCAAATTGTTGGGGGCAATATGCTGACTCTGTAAGCCGCTTAGAGAGGGCTGTAAAGTGGTATATATAATTCTAAATGTTATTGCTATATCTATCTATCTATCTATCTATCTATCTATCTATCTATCTATCATCTATCTATCTATCTATCTATCTATCTATCTATCTATCTATCTATCTATCATCCATCCATCCATCCATCCATCCATCTATCATTTATACTCTGCCGTAAGCCTAAAACATTATTTCATTGCTAGGCTCCATTCAAAATGATGAATGTTTATTTAATTATCCAGGATGCATTATGAACAATTTAAACATTAATAGTTCATTTAAAATAATAAACATAAAATAAGCCTTGATTATACTTAAGTATCCCCCTCCAAGAGTTCTGTTTTTAATTGCTTTTGGAAAGAAGTTAAAGCAGGAGCTTCAGAAAGTGTCATAGTAAACATGTCAGAGTCATTGAGAATCAGATGTCATACCAGTTTAATAATTTATATTTGTTATTATTAACCAATATGGTTAAATTACATGGGACTCAATGGAAATAAATAGGTTGAAGAAACAATTATGTATCTCTCTTATGCTTTGGTAAAGGCTTATAAAAAATGAAGGTAATAAAATGCAGCAGTTGTAGTTGCTAACTTCATTGTCTCTTTCAATGATTTTTTGATCTGAAGATCTTTATATCCTGTTTATGAATATCGTTGTGATCGCTGGTAAGTATTTATCAATGAACAAGATGAGCAATATTTTCAGTGATCCATACATTCGCTCCAGGCCGCTTGAAAGCATTTTAAAGGTGTGAATAAGGTGAAGAAATTACCAACCCAAATCTTAAATTATATTCAAAAATCCTCTCAGGAGTTAAGCATAAACAATGGGGCTACACTACTTTGCTGCAGAGAATTGCATTTCTATTAATATTGGACTCAGATCCTGAAAAGGCATCACATCAGTAGTAGTAACTGTGAAAGGGATCTTGGAGTCCTAGTGGACAACCATTTAAATATGAGCCAGCAGTGTGCAGCAGCTGCCAAAAAAGCCAACACAGTTCTAGGCTGCATCAACAGAGGGATAGAATCAAGATCACGTGAAGTGTTAATACCACTTTATAATGCCTTGGTAAGGCCACACTTGGAATACTGCATTCAGTTTTGGTCACCACGATATAGAAAAGATGTGGAGACTCTAGAAAGAGTGCAGAGAAGAGCAACAAAGATGATTAGGGGACTGGAGACTAAAACATATGAAGAACGGTTGCAGGAACTGGGTATGTTTAGCTTAAGAGAAAGAGGGACTAGGGGAGACATGATAGCATTGTTCCAATATCTCAGGGGTTGCCACAAAGAAGAGGGAGTCAAACTATTCTCCAAGGCACCTGAGGGTAGAACAAGAAGCAATGGGTGAAAACTAATCAAGGAGAGAAGCAACTTAGAACTGAGGAGAAATTTCCTGACAGTTAGAACAATTAATCAGTGGAACAGCTTGCCTCCAGAAGTTGTGAATGCCCCAACACTGGAAGTCTTTAAGAAGATGTTGGATTGCCATGTGTCTGAAATGGTATAGGGTTTCCTGCCTAGGCAGGGGGTTGGACTAGAAGACCTCCAAGGTCCCTTCCAACTCGACTATTGTATTATTATTGTATATATGGCTAGATGGCAGGTTGATTACTGTAATTTCATTTATAGTCCATTCTGCCTTTCAGGAGGTGATATACATGGACTTCAATCTGTATTATTATTACGGTAACTCTATAAAATTGATTTGATTATTAGTTTGTGATTGAACTTAGGATAATCAATGAACTAATGTTGAATAGCAACTTGTACTCATGCTTTTGTAGCTTTATTTTGGTTTATAAGCAGTTGCACCAAGCTAGTTAATCCTTAATTGTCTCCAGACAATCCTCATTTTATTTTTGAAGGACAGTATCTGCTAGCTGCAACGTTCGTCTGTTTTGAAATGTTTCTTTTTCTATTTCATATAAAACAATTTTATAACAAAACAAAGAAAAATTATCACTTTTTGAAAATAAATGAGATGAAATTTCTGTTACAAAAACTGAATGTATATTGCAAAAACTGGATTTATGGCAATCTAATAGGCATAATAGGTATTGCCATGGCATCACATATCATACCATTTTCTTATATAACTCACTGCATGTGACACTTGAGTAATAATTCTTCACCATCACCCCAGCACATCAGATCAGACTGCTTAAAGTTTTCCTTTCAGTATTTGTTAGTAATCTTACATGCCATTTTTTTAAAAAAACCACATACCATATTTTTCTGTTTGACAACTTAAATAACAAATCTACTACCAATGCATTTATTTTTCAGATTTAAAAATATGGCTGTAAGCTTTTCTATACTGGCCCTTCTGTAAAAGTAGGTTAAGAAACTGAACACGGTCAACTTGCAATAAACATTGGTATTATTTTTTAAAGCACTGTTGGCACAAGAAGTATTCTACTGCAGATTGCTTCAAGAAAGCTCTTGGCAAGTATATCATCAGAAGGAGCAACACTTTAATATTTGCCCAGGCAGTTAAATATAAACTGACACCAGGAACCAAAGGGTAGGATCTACAAAGTAAAAATTATTTCTGTTTAACATAAGTCTCCATAACAAAGGAATCAGCATTAGGATTCATGGTTCAGAGTGCTGTTATACATAAGAAATTAAGACGATCTCAAGAATCTGTTTGATATAATACAGCAAATATAATGGTGGCTGAAGCTGCAGTCCACCAAACATTTACTCCATATATATAAAGATTGGGTTAGATCAATTTAGAACTGATGGAAGAATCTCTTTGATATGACCTCTACAAGCAGATCATGTGCAGAGAGATTTAAGATGCTGAGTATTACAAATACAAACTGATATATCTAATGGCAAGTTATTAAGGTGTCATCTTAGGGTGACTGAAACTTGTGTCTGCAAATAGATTAAGAAATCTGATTTTCTTGCAATTTAAGTTATGGCTTAAATGATTTGCATTAAAAATTACTACAGCCTCTTCACTCAGAGGCCAATTGCAAATCCTTGATGACATCATTTGGAATCCTTTTTGTTGCTAACAAATAGATGTTAACCTCAACATGCCAGAATTTGGCTGTTGCTTGATAATATTTTAGTGTCGTCCACATTGTATATCTGCAGAAAATCATAAGTATAAAAATATGCCATCATTGCCGTGGATTAATAGGTTGCAGATACTCTGTCATATAATGCTTGTTCCTGAGTTGATCTTCTAATGTGATTCCAGTGATGATATTGTAGATTTAATTTTTATCTATTTTTATTGCTTTATAATTAATAATAAAAAAGAGCAAACCCCAAAAATAATAGAGCTAGTGACACACACACATTATCAAAGAAAAAAAGGAAACAAAAAAAATGCTATAACAAAAAAGTGAAGAAAATATGACCAAAAGAAAAGAATTATAGTAGGTCATTATAACAATTATAATTACAATTCTATATATACTTGTTAATGCAAATATTGAAGAATTAATGCTTTCGAGTTCTGGTGTTGGAGAAGACACTTGAGAGTCCCTTGGATCACAAGGAGATCAAATCAATCAACCCTATAGGATATCAACTCTGTTCTTTAAGGACAGATACTGAAGCTGAAGCTCAAATATTTTGGCTACCTAATGAGAAGGAGGACTCATTGGAAAAAAACCCTGATGTTGAGAAGGATTGTGGGCAAAAGGCAAAGGGGATAGCAGGGGATAAGATGGTTAGATAGAGTCATTGACGCAATGAACATGAATTTGGGCAAACTCTGGGAGATAGTGGAGGGCAGGGCGCCTGGGCTGCTATGGTCCATTGGGTCACAATGAGTTAGACATGACTTAGCAACTGAAAAACTACATTGCAAATCTTATTTAAGATATATGCACTATATTGCCAAAAGTATTCGCTCACCCATCCAAATAATCCGAATCAGGTGTTCCAATCACTTCCATGGCTACAGGTGTATAAAATCATGTACCTAGGCATGAAGACTGTTTTTACAAACATTTGTGAAAGAATGGGTCGCTCTCAGGAGCTCAGTGAATTCCAGCGTGGAACTGTGATAGGATACCACCTGTGCAACAAATCCAGTTGTGAAATTTCCTCGCTTCTAAATATTCCACAGTCAACTGTCAACTGTATTATAAGAACGTGGAAGTGTTTAGGAACGACAGCAACTCAGCCACGAAGTGGTAGGCCACGTAAACTCATCCAACATCAGTGTGTGACCTCACAAATGCGCTTCTGGAAGAATGGTCACAAATTCCCATAAACACACTCCTAAACCTTCTGGACAGCCTTCCCAGAACAGTTTAAGCTGGGACCGATGTCATATTGAACCCAATGGATTAGGAATGGGATGTCACTTACAGTAAGTTCATATGCGAGTAAAGGCAGGTGAGCGAATACTTTTGGCAATATAGTGTATGTCTCTGATACATTTATGCAACTTTTTAAACCCACTGTATTCTGTATAAATGAGGCTATGTTACATACATATATTCATACATACATACATACATACATACATACACACACACACACACACACACACACACACACACTGGTCTTGTTGTATTCGGGTCTTTTCCCATGTAAGATTGAGATTGTCTTGGCAACGTTTTGGCGAGGTCTCACTCTCCATCTTCAGGCTGGTGTTTTCAGCTTAAAGCGTGGTCGGAGCTGCTGTCTTTCTATAAATATTGGTGTGTGTGTGTGGAATGCTGGCTTTGTTTCAGTAAGTGGATTGATTGGCTGTGTGGTTGTATCATGATTGGTAGTCAACAAACAAGCCCCACCCACCATCCAGGCTGTTACAACACAAAACAACAATGGACACACAGTCAGCACCAATCAGCACCAATTTACCAATCATGATACAACCACACAGCCTATCAATCCACTTACTGAAACAAAGCCAGCACTCCACACGCACCCACCAAGATTTATAGAAAGACGATAGCTCCGACCACACTTTAAGCCGAAAACACCAGCCTGAAGGTAGCGAGTGAGACCTCGCCGAAACGTTGCCAAGACAATCTCAATCTTACATGGCAAAAGACCCGAATACAACAAGACCAGCATACCTTCACCCGTGAAAATGAAAACAAATATCTTACCTCTACAGGGAGGAAACCTTCCTGCTCACCAGGACCTACAAGTAACTTGAAGTCCGAAGAGCCACCATCTTATGTGACCTCACATTCCTACGCAACTGCCGAGACAAAAGCCTGATCCCCACATGCTTCCAACTAAAATTCCATTCTAAAACCTCAGCCATTGAAAGGATCCTGAAAAGAACTGAATTAGCCCTAATCAGAAACAAACTCCACAGGAAAAGATTCCTACTAGACCAAACCAACTGGGACCTCCTCACTCTTCACCTCAAACTCAGCAACAAAATCACCCAGCACTCTGGGACAAATCCAAACAACTAGCCTCCTGTAGAGCCGAAATGGAAACCTCCTACAAGACAGACACACACACCAACAAACTCCGCAGACTAGAAAAACAACAGAACCCCAATGCCCCTCCACAGCAACTCATGAAACAAACAGTACACAACATATTAGACAAAACCCTCACCACAGCTGAAACCAATGTCCTTTCCAGAGGATTCAACTTTGCAATTGCCCCTAAATGCATCCCCACTGAAGACATCATATGCGGAGTTGAAGCTACACTCACCAAAATCAACCCAGATGAAGCCAATAAAATCAGACTTGCAGTCACCAATGTCCTTTGCTCCAGTAATCCACCCAGAAGCAACTTACAGCAACAGCCACACATCCAATCAATCCACTTACTGAAACAAAGCCAGCACTCAACATCCCCTCACCAAGATTTATAGAAAAACAGCAGCTCTGGCCACACTTTAAGCCAAAAACACCAGCCTGAGAATGGCGAGTGAGACCTTGCCGAAACGTTGCCAAGACGATCTCAATGTTACAAGGGAAAAGACCCGAATACAAGACCAGCATACCTAGACCTGTGAAAATCTACGAAAACAAATATATATATATATATATATATATATATATATGTATGTATGTATGTATGTATGTATGTATGTATGTATGTATGTACGTACGTACGCACGCACGCACGCATGCAGTCAGGTCTTCAATCAATTGACTAAAAGGGACCAATACTGCAGTATCAGTCTTTTGGCCATAATAAGAGCTTGGGGGTTGGGGTTAGGTTTAAGGTTGCATTAACCAGTTGTCTATACTAAGTATGTAATTCAAAAGAATATTGTACTATACTAGGTACCATGTACTATACTAGGCATGTAATTCAAGAGAAAATTATCTTCTATATATTTGTTTTTGTACGACAATTATATTTATATAATTCACTGCTTGCTCCCAATAGCATACATGATATTTATTGTTTAAGACACAGTATGTTAAAAATCGATCCTCATCATGTTAGTCCAAAGTCAAAATTCCCTGCTTCTATCTAATTTTTCTCTATCACCATCTTTTCCCCAATTTTCAGTTGGGTTTCCCCATAAAGTCAATTTGGCCTGAGAAAAAGTATCAAATCTTTTTTTAATTAAATATTAAATTCTATAACTTTCTAAATGACCTACTTATTTCCAGAGATACTAGAATTCTGCTGTGTTTAGATCCTAACACTATCCATCCAACCAAAGGTACTATATCTGTATATTCCAAAGTTGCTCAAATCAGAAAATCAGAAAAACCAGTTTATTGGCTTCCACTATTTAATGCTTGACAATATAGTAAGTGTGATGATATAGCTGCAGATTCAGAGAACTGAATCCTCCTGCATATATCGATAGATAAGAGTCATTAAACCTCACCCTTTATATTTATAACATATATTCTGAGAAGGAAATTCAGTTTATATATCTGCTTGTCTCGTATTCTCAAAACACATTCTTTGTTTAGAAAATTTCTATGGGGGTTCTTCAATTCTGAGAATATCTTTACAGAAAATTCAATTGCCAATTGTACAGATTTAATTTAACTAATCTCTATAATGTGCAACATGTTTTTATGGTTTTACTACTAAATTTTCAGCATTGAAACTCTGACATTTCATTTTCCATAAAGTCTACCTCAATTGAAGTTTGGCTCCTGCTGACCATATGGTCATATTCATGTTAGTTTTCAGCAACAATGTAAAATGATTTATCGCTGTCACCTTCTTAGATGTTTTTGAATCTAGTCTATAGTCCTGGATGGTGTCTCATCCTAGTACAAACCAGATTTGACATCACTTAGCTTAAGATCACTCAAGATGACTTAAGTGCTGCCACCTGCTGTGACTTGTATTCTTGAATCATTTATGTCAATTAGATGGACAAAGGTTGTCTAATTGTAGATTGTGTCACAGATAATAGAGCTATGAATTATCCTAAGTACAACATTCTTTTAATCCATTAAGTTCTCTACCATTGTCCTGCAACAGATTGATTCATAATCTTTGACTTTTCTAAGACTTTTTATTATATCTTTAAACTTCATTGCCCCATACTATGAAAGCAATTGCCAACTCTCTATCTCTACACAACCTGTTTAGTGTTGATAGATTTACTTTTTATGATGATGAATTCCAGCCAAGTCACTAGTATGAGTCACAATGTGCATCCAGCCAGAAGATGACTTTGACTACCATAGTTTGGTAGCACATCTTCATTTTGGTTTATCATATGTACAACTGTTTCTTAATTTCAGAACACTTAAATCTTCCTGTAAATTAGCTTAATTCATGCAAGTAATGTGTAACCTTGAAAATGAATTTCAAGATCATGTTTGAGGGTAGCCTTCATCTACATGTTCCTTATTATTCCAGTGTATAACTTAGTGCCTGCTTTCTGATGCCAAGTCATTTTCTAAAGCATTTTCTAGGTGAATGCTGGCTCATTAACACAAATCATACTCAGTTCCGATCAACATTGAAATCCAAGGGAAAAACCAACTTTTACATTTTTGATAGGATACACTTCTCTTACAAACCTCAATCTATATTTTACTTTTTATAGGAAAAGTTTGAAATTCCTTTTTAAAAATAGCAGCTTATTTTCAAGAAACCTGAAAGCTTTTGGTGCCTGAAAGCGGTAGGATTCTAATAAAGAAAACATCAGCTCTAACGCTTGCGGCTCAGAACAATTGCTCCTGCTGTTAGATCCTTTAAAGTAAACTTAAGCTTTATGTAAAGGCCCTTTCTTTATCTTCACCAATACAAACTTTTGCTGAATTGTTATAATCATATTTGGGATAAACTGTAATGTGTTTGGGGTACATGTACATATAAGAAACAATACTGCCAGACTTTCAGACTGTGGGAAGAAAAAGAGTAAATACATAAATGAAATAAATCAATACTAGATTTTCTGTGTGCCTAGGCAAAGACGTCTCCCAGAAAAAAAGCCAATATTAAATATTCTTCAGAAGTGTAATATCTCCTATTATGGGAGTCAGAAATAAAAATCTTTTACTGGTATTTGATGTAGCCTTTCCCTACCCTGATTATCTTAGGTGATTCTCAATATGGTGGACAAAAGATAGATAAAACAAACCAACAAACAAATTACATTAAAGTGTTTTCTCCATAGAAAAAAAAATGAAGTTACCTATATAGGTAATTATCTGCCATAGGCTTAGTTTTTCTCTGTGGTTCTAGATATTAAGAGGGTGTTTTTTTTTAAGAAAAGCTGAACTTTTATGTTATAATTATTCCAGCAGTGGCTCTAAAAGAAAAACGAAAGTGTCAGGCTTAAGCAAAAGACAACACAGTGAGATCCAATTGAATCCAGTTCTTTATTTGCTTACACCTAATAGACAGAATCTTGTCAGGCTAAAGCTATACATCCCTGCGACCAATTCGCTCTCACAGAGAGGGACTCCTCCGGGTGCTGTCCACTAAGCTATGCCAGAGGGCGGCGCCGAGGGGTAGGGCCTTCTCTGTGATGGGCCCAGCCCTCTGGAATGACCTCCCCCCCGACATTAGGACAACTACCGATCTCCGCTCCTTCCGCAAGAAACTCAAGACCCACCTGTTCCAACTAGCCGGCCTGGCTTGAATTATAACTACATTCTCCAATCCCCCTGGACAATTTTAAATTAATTCTGACTTTTTAGGTATTTTAATTGTTTTAATCTTACTGTGTTGTTTTAACTTATGACTATTTATTTATGTATTGTAAAATGTTTTTGTATATACCTCCTCCTTGTCATTTGTTTGTATATTTAATTGTACGCCGCCCCGAGTCCCTTTGTGGAGAGGGAGCGGCCTATAAATTGAATAAATAAATAAATAAATAAATAAATAAATAAATAAATAAATAAATAAATAAATAAATAAATAACCTTCTAACCTAATTGATATACTGTACCTTGGGAGATTCTATTGATGTGGCTAGCCTGAACCTACCGTATTTTTCAGAGTATAAGATGCACCGGAGTATAAGACGCACCAAGATTTTGAAGAAGCAAATTTTTTAAAAAAGTTTTTGCACTCTGCAGACAACCCAAAAACGGCCCGTTTTTCATGAAAATGGGCCCATTTTTTGTACAAAAAAGGGCATGCGTAGCCTTTAGGAGGCTTGTAGCGTGCTCCTAGGTGTTGGGGGGGGCAAAAATGAGCAAAAAAGGGCCCATTTGTTGTGAAAATGGGCCTGTTTTTTTGTCAAAAAAAGAACATGCATAGCCTTTAGGAGGCTTATAGAGTGCTCCTGGGGGCCAGAGGGACAAAAATGGTCTGTTTCTCACTCCCCAGCCCCCAGGAGCACTCTGGAAGCCTCCTAAAGGCTACGCACGGCCAATGTTTGCAAAGGGGGAGGGTTCAGTAGGCCAAAAATACTGTATTTAGTGTATAAGATGCACCCAGATTTTCAGCCTCTTTTTTGAGGGAAAAAGGTGCGTCTTATACTCCAAAAATATGGTATTCCTTTCTCCCTCCCTGATCCAGTTTAGGACTGTGCAGTCTCTTGCCTTGGGCCCTTCACTGGAATAGGCTGCCTTCTCCCTGGGAAGTCACAGTGCTACTCCTGACATTCCACGCACCAACTTTTTCAGCTGCACATTCCATCACAGAAGTTTCCTGGATTGCATCTGTCAAAGTTCATCTTTTGTTTCCCAGTGGTTTTGAAAGGCAAATAGATACGCATACCTGTCCTTGAATTGTAGCTGAGCGTAGCCTGACTTTTTTGAATGTACAGAAAGATTAAGAAGATGAATGAAAAGGAGACATGCTGCCATGATGGGTACTCTCAGAGAGTTATTACAACACTAGAAATAAAAACTAATTAAAACAAGATAAGGAGAAGAGAAAAAGAGACTCATCAGTACAACATTAAACAGGTACTCCTTTATTTTTATGGATCTCTGTGTTGTGAGTGAGTTAAATGTTTATTTTGTAGCAGTTTTACGTTGTATTTGGATTAGAGGAATACAAGATATCCACTATGCAAAAAGATACAGCAAGGCCTTAAATTGAGCATAATAGCAGATGCTGACTAGTGTAATGAGGAAATGAATGATCGTCAAAAATAATATGGAGTTTCCTAGTTTTGTTGTAACCTGTCTTTCCAAATACCTTTAATTTCCAGAAATAAGAAATCAAGAGAGCCAGACTTCTGCACAGCTATAGACAGACAGACAGACTTTAAACTTTGACACTGTTTGGGATTTAAATTGACTTTATGTAGGTAAGCATTTGCTGCTAAAGCAAGGACCCAACCCTATTCAATCTTCTTTCCTTTTCTTTTGCCATACCTCTCTTTCATTTCTTACTTTTTTTGAAAATTGGATTCCCAACCCTTTTCAAGAGGCAATTTCTTGAACGAATGACTATTTAATATATGAAGAGCAATCACATTAGCTGTCTTAAATTAACGAAAAGCTATTTACACTAAACTGAAACACATTTTGTTTCTCACTGGTCCTGCCCACTTTTTTTGTCTTGGCTGTGCAATGTCCACCTTTTGAATTGCGTCTGAAAGCAAACAATTTAGACCGAGTATGAATCTTGGCCAGGAAAAGGTTGTGCACTTCTGCCTTTAACCCAATCAAAATCCAGGTAATTGGTTATGGAAGAAAAGGCCCTTCAACTGCTCATAATCAACAGTTTTCATATTCTATGTGTGACTTTGGTAGGAATTTATGAGAATTTGACTTGGGAAAAGATGTAGCTGCAGGAACATCTGTTAGGGTTTGGACATTCAACTCAACAGCAGCAAAAGCTGGATAGTTCCCCAAAATATTATCACCTACAAAAGTAAGTAGGTGAATAGTTGTACTTGTTCTTTTCTGAAGTGATTAAGGATATTTTAATTAGGTATTAATCAGTAGGTGCTAGAGGTGGAATAATAGATGGAGAACACATTCTAATGGAAAAAAGTGGTTTAAAATGTCTAAATGGTTGTTTTCTCCTAGCACATTAAAACACTGTAGTGGAATACTTTGATATTGTTTCTAGGAATATTCAGTTTATTGATGGCATCTCATTTCTCTACCAACCAATTAAAAATAAAAAAAAGTTTTATTATGCTTCAATGCAAAACTTTATTTATAACATGAAATTTTATTTTTCATTTATCTAAGGATTTACTCAATAGAAATCTTTGAATTAACTTTGCTATAGATTTGTATTAATATTTGAACCTCTGGTACAGGAATATTTTTTAATACATGAACTATTGCTAAAGGAATCTATGTCCAAAGTGTAATATTCAACTTATAGTTAACTAATTCCAAAGAATTTTCCATGGAAATTACATATAATTATGTTGGAAATACCAAATTGTTTCCTGCAAATCTACAATGCTTATTTTGATAGCTCTGTGAATTACTATTACTATACAAGGACTCTGCCAATGTATATGACATGCATTTGAGAAGAATTTAGAATTAAATCAGAAGTATTTTTTCTATTTTAGGTTCTACAAGAAACTTAATTCATTAAAAAGCTTATTATATGAGTAATATAGCTAAATAAAATGTATTTTTCCACCTAATGCATGCTTGAGTAGATTTTATTCTTTAATGCGTCCCTAAATATGTTCCCCAAACTAGAGGAGTTTTTTGGTATCATAGGAACTTCAAATATAGGTTTTTAAAAACTTATTTGATAGATATACTTGATAATTAAGCCCCAGATTTCCATTGCTAAGCAAAGATGCTGTTGAGTGAGTTTTCCCCATTTTATGTCTATTTTTGCTACAGTTGTTAAAAGAATTACTGCAGTTATTAAGTGGATCACATAGTCGTTAAATGAATCCAGATGCCCCATTACTTTTGGAAGCCAACTTACATGATCACATGACCCTGGGTCATAAATACATGCCAGTTGCCAAGTGTCAGAATTTTGATCACATAACCATGGGGATGCTATAACTGTTGTAAGTGTAAAAAACTTTTTACGTCTCTTATATCAGTGCCATTGTACCTTTGAATGATCACTAGTGTGGTCATTAAATGTCTCTATATTTGACTACCTGTATATACGGGTAAAAGCTTGATTAGCATAGTAGGTCATAATCAGTGGAAGGATTCAAAATATTGTACTACTGGTTCTGTGGGCGTGGCTTGGTGGGCATGGCATGGCTTGGTGGGTGTGGCAGGGGAAGGATACTGTAAAATCACCATTCCCTCCCACTCCAGGGGAAGGTTACTGCAAAATCCCAATTTCCTCCCGATCAGCTGGGACTCGGGAGGCAGAGAATAGATGGGGCGGGGCCAGTTAGAGGTGGTATTTACTGGTTCTCCAAACTACTCAAAATTTCTGCTACCAGTTCTCCAGAACTGGTCAGAACCTGATGAATACCACCTCTGGCCATAATCCAATCAAAGTATTTGCATTCTTAGATGCAAAACCAGGGCAATCAACAACTGGAGCAAAGTCAGAAAGAACCAGCCAAAGAAATTAATCTGGAAGAACTTCTGGACTCCTCTAGATTCTAGGGAAAACAACATTTGAGAGTATGAGAGTTTGTATGTAGTATGGGTCTTGCAGATTTTAGATTTTTGAAGAATTAACAATATCTGGGCGTTGAGGAAAGACACTGTTACCGTATTTAAGTCTGTGCCAGGCAACCTCCCAATATTGCCACCAACTGTTGACTAGTGCTTAACTACTTGTCACCATTCCTTCCCTGGGGTTCGTAGGTTGCATTCTGGACTCCTCAGGGCCAATGGCTTGAAACTGATGCCTTGAATTGCAGACTTTAGGCCTTGCTTTCATTTTGAATTCCCCCTCCCTCTTCTGAGCTCTTTCTGAGCATTAATTTATGACCCAAGTAAATTAAAGGGGACATGATTCCGTATGCACGGAATCCTGTCTACATATTTGAGCAATCTGTATAGCTTTGCTCAGGGTCTGTAATAATGATTACCAAGCCCATTCATAAACAATATGTTCAAGCCAAGATGTATTCAAACAATTTAATGAACATCTGTAGGTCAGGGAAGAGGTCTGCCATTGCATTAGTGCGTCAACTGTAATGTTTTATCCCCATGGTGCAAGGATAAAGTCCCAGTAATAGTGAAGAGTTCAAAAATAGCTGACAGCTTTGCTGATTATATCACTGTTGATTTCTTTCTTTCTACATATGCACACAATTAGAAATGTGCATATGTGTTTATAATGGGCTTTAATTGCCTATTCAAGCCCAAGCCATCGACTACCAAAATACTTTAAAATACTTTGAAATATAACACAAGTAGAGTCAAAATTCTTTCCTATCCACCCTTCTGCTTTTTTGAGAAAATCCATGTCACTCACCCTTTACCAGCTCAACTCGCTGATTATGGCAGCTAAGATCCAGGGAATAAGGGAAGGATAAAGGAGGATATGCTGGTGCTGACCATAAGGATAAAAGCCCTGGTCTAGTGGAATTTTCTAGGGATGGGGGAATAAAAGGCAAGGTGGTGTCACAGCAACACACTCAGGGTTCTGCTGCTTTGTATATGTGTGTAATGTACAAAACCACCCCTTTATTTACCTTTACCTTTATTTCAATTTTTATACCGCCCCCTCTCCCCAAAGGGACTCGGGGCAGTGTACAGTCAAATAAAACAAATAAAATGGAATACAAACATACAAACATAAAAACATAGAAGAGGAGGCAATACGACACTGTACAAAGTAAAGTAGATAAAAACAATATTTCAACAATCCTAAAAATACCCAATTAAAATTACCCAGTTAAAATATATCTGCCAGGAGGTATAATAATATAATAATAATAATACCCAGTATTGCTGGGAGTCAGGCAGCATATATATTGATTGATTGATTGATTGATTGATTGATGATGATGACGATGGTGATGGTGATGCCTTGTTTGCAGTGCTATGACTGTCACTTTGCCTTTTGTGACCCACAGTGGATACTGATGACTCCTGCTAGTTTTGTTTCCCTTACTACTCATTTCCTCAGTGCAGTGGCTGGGGAGAATCATGCAACTAATGTATTGCATTAGGCTACTGCTTCTTTCAAAAACTGCATCACAAGCATATAATTTAAAATGTTCCATCCGGAAAACCAGCCAAAAATTCACATGCTTGGCTTTTTCAGTAAAGCATTAGAACATAGCCTTTTACTTTGCCTACTGTCAATCAATCTAATCATTTTTAAATTGACTAACTTTACTCTTGCTTACTTAATGTCTATCAATTGATTGTTATGCACCATACAATTTATTCTAAAACAGGCAATATTGTTTTGCCAGAGAGATTACTTTTCTTTTACCAACTTTTCTTTTTACTATTTAAAAATATGCTTCTCCAAAAATGTATTCTAAGATTAATCACATTACAATTGAAATAGAATATGATATTCTAGGAATATTGTCAATCCATTCATGTTCATGTATGTATATAGATACACCTGATTAGATTTTACTATTTAAAAGCAGAATAATACTTAGACTAATACTCACATTAAAACAATAATGAGGATTTAGTACCAAGTAATTTATAGTTTCAGTTTTGCATACCCTCTCTTTGCAAACCACTACATGTTGCCATAACATACAGATCTGCAAAGTCGAATTCAAAACCATCAATTGGGCATGTTTTCCAATGTAAATTTCTATGGGAAACAGGGCTTCTGTGAATTATAATTGTACTCATGAACAGGGAAAGAGATAGTTACACCGTGAGGGGAAGAGGAAAGTAGAAGGAAATAAGTAAGCCTCATTCTGATAATGCCTATGCTCAGTTTTGCTCCCCTTGGAATAAAGAGTTCTGTTCTGTACAATAAATACAAAATAACCATATTTAGTAAGGGACTCCAAAACCCATTAATGTCAGAAATGCTTATAACTAGTGCTTTATTTTAAAAACAATAATTTCGCTACAGGATTTAGTCAATAGATACCAATTAATAATTAAGATATTCTGCAAAATGAAAATTATCAATTTATTTCCAGTGTTGAAACTCTGCAATTAGTACTTTGCAAAAACAAAAAGCAAAAATCACAGGAAATGCTTATAGTTTAGTTCACATAACAAAAGGGCCTGAGTAATTGGAAATGGGCTTTCCTAAAAAAGAGGATTCAGCACATTGTTTATCATTGTTACGGAAGGTCTTACAGTGCATACATTCTAGGAAATCCTGTCACTGAGCCAGCAAAGAAAATAGTTGGGAACACAGGCAGCAATCCGAAGAAAAAGAATTGGTCAGGAAAGCGTTTTTTCAAAAAGGAAGGTGGCCAAAAGAGAGCGGAGTCCAAACCTCCAGTGCAGGGAGTCACACCATCACAGAAGAAATACAGACAGCATAGGAATGAGAACAGCAACCAAAAACAACAAACTGTGGACTGGATAACAAATTCGAGTCGCAAGGAAATCCCTCTTCCAGGGTCAATTTCTTAAGGCAGTGACATTGGGCAAGTGATATAATTCCTTGCACTGGCAGGTTTAAGAGGTTTCTGAGAAATTTTGAGACCTAATTTTGCTTCACTCACACTCATTGAGAGGTTTAGGTTTAGGTTTATTTGGATTTATATGCCGCCCTTCTCCAAAGGACTCAGGGCGGAGAGGACTGGAAGACTTCAGATTTGGTGGCAGAAAGGACAAAAGAAAGGATCCTTGAGAGCTACACAAGCTCAACTTTAGACAGCTTTAATCTGTCTGAATTTTGCCTACAACTAGTCAAGGCAAGAGGATCTTCTCCTTAGCAGCATTTCTCTCATTCAGCCTTTTTCTAACCCCAACTTTTCATGGCACTTTCTAGTTTGCACCCATTGTCATTTTTCCCCTGTAGCCAAGAAGGGTTTCTTTCCTTCCTTGGGCAGTTCTCTCATCTGCCTTTTCTGGACTGAGTCTCCTTTTCTTTCTTCCTCTGGGGCTTCCTCTGCCTCCTCCTGCTGTAACTTTTGCTCAAGAAGCCCTTGCCATTTACTTTGTTGTTCCACAGCCAGCTTTTCTTGATTTGCTCCTCAACTCACTTTTTCTCTTCTTTCTGAGACTATTCAGAAAATCAAATCCCCCACCCAACCCCCTTTCTGGTTCATATTCCCCAGAGAGGTAATTAAACATGTCCTTATTTTTAACAGAAAACATACTTGCCACAGAAAAGGGACTGGCTGCATGGCTGAGGTTTCTGAAGTCCTACATTGACTTGGATTCTGCCCCCGCCCCGCACTCTCTTCATTTGGTGGTCCCAATCTGCTTTTTCAACTAATGTCAACCCAAGCAGGCCTTGACTTTTTCCCCGTGAGGTCTTTATGACTACTTTCTGAATTTGCACCCTCATCCTTGAAGCTGTTTGCCACATTACTGAGCTCATTATCTTTTTGCCCAGCTCTTGCACACATAATTCAACTAAAGTCAAATTGCCACATTTGCTTTCTGTTTCCCTGCTCATCAATGGAGTTGACTTCTACTAACTCTTTTCTTGAGGCAACAGCCACACTGTGAGCATGCTGAGTTTTCCTGATTATTTCATTCTTATTTCAAATCACCTAGCATGTGTTACTTTCTGAATCTCCTGACTTTCTGGAATTAGGCTGGCCGGACTTATAGAACCACAGCTAGTCCTCAACTTATGACCACAATTGAGTCCAAAACTTATATTCCTCAGTGAGAAATCGGTTAAGTGACTTTTGTCCCATTTTACGACTTTTCTTAACTTTGTTAAGTGAATCATTGCAGTTGTTAAATTAGCAACATGGTGTCAGGCCTGCAGTTATATTCCTTTTTAGGATCTTTAGGATCTTTGGCCTGCCACACACTCTATTATTTCATTATGCTGTTTCATTAGTGTAGTAATTAGGAGGGGAATAGTAAGGAGTAGAATTGTGGAATATGTTGTTGCAGTGACGTGCGGTGAGGGTTATGGCTGGGGAGGCTGGTGACATCATCAGGAAGGCGGGGAATGGGACCATGTGTGCAGACCACGTGTGCAGACCACGTGGTCTCGTTCTCCGCCTTCCTGAGTGAACATTAAGGGGACCGCGGCGTAGCATTACTTCCTCCACCGGCACCAGTCCCTTTCACCCCGCTCAAGCCTTGCCGCCTGCAGCCACCGCCCGCCCTCACTGCTCCTTTCGTTGCTTGCCTGCCCGCCTCTAAGGCACGCCAAAGCCTCCTTCGTCCCCCCCCCAGCGCGCGCCCTTTTTATTTCCCGCGACACCCCCCCCATTTCGGGAAAGCTTTCCCCATTGCCTGGGGGGTGAGGGGGGAGGCTCCTCTCCCCCCACTCCCTCCGTCCCTGCCTCTCTCCTCAGCCCCAAAGCTCCGTCCGCGCAACTCACTTCCAAGGCGGTGGCTGCTCCATCCCGCTCCGGCTCTGGAAGCGACCGAAGATCAGGCTGCGTCGCTCGCTCGCTCGCTGGACTGCTTCGGCGCCATTCTGGCTACCTTCGTCCATCCACGCCCGGGAGATGCGGAAGCAGTCCGGTGGACGAGTGACCAAAGATCTCGCTGCCTCGCTCGCTGCCTCGCTCGCTCGCTCGCCGGACTGCTTCGGCACCATTCTGGCTACCTTCGTCCATCCGCGCCCGGGAGACGCGGAGGCAGAAATATTGTCGGCGCCTCCAGATGATGAACCAGTTGCTTGCTTTCGTCATCGGGAGGCCGATAACATTTCTGCCTCCGCGTCTCCCGGGCGCGGATGGACGAAGGTAGCCAGAATGGCGCCGAAGCAGTCCGGCGAGAGAGCGAGCGAGGCAGCGAGCGAGGCAGCGAGATCTTCGGTCACTCGTCCACCGGACTGCTTCCGCATCTCCCGGGCGTGGATGGACGAAGGTAGCCAGAATGGCGCCGAGGCAGTCCGGTGGACGAGTGACCGAAGATCTCGCTGCCTCGCTCGCTCGCTCGCTCGCCGGACTGCTTCGGCGCCATTCTGGCTACCTTCGTCCATCCGCGCCCGGGAGACGCGGAGGCAGAAATGTTGTCGGCGCCTCCAGATGACGAACCAGTCGCTTGCTTTCGTCATCGGGAGGCCGATAACATTTCTGCCTCCGCGTCTCCCGGGCGCGGATGGACGAAGGTAGCCAGAATGGCGCCGAAGCAGTCCGGCGAGCGAGCGAGCGAGGCAGCGAGATCTTCGGTCACTCGTCCACCGGACTGCTTCCACATCTCCCGGGCGCGGATGGACGAAGGTAGCCAGAATGGCGCCGAGGCAGTCCGGTGGACGAGTGACCGAAGATCTCGCTGCCTCGCTCGCTCGCTCGCCGGACTGCTTCGGCGCCATTCTGGCTACCTTCGTCCATCCGCGCCCGGGAGACGCGGAGGCAGAAATGTTGTCGGCCTCCCGATGACGAAAGCAAGCGACTGGTTCGTCCGGAGGCGCCGACAACATTTCTGCCTCCGCACCTCCCAGGCGCAGCCGGACGGATGTATATAATATTATATATATATAGTATATAATATTATATACTATTATTCCATGAAGAGAGGTGAGGCCCTGCCTCCCTTGCCTCTACTGACCGCACGTCACTGTGTTGTTGTCATTCCTTTCTAGAAGCCCAAGGTCATCTTTTGTCTCTGCACTTCTGCACCTCACCGGAACCAGCTGGCCGAAGAAGATTGGACCATGTGATGGATTTATGAGTGTCGGGATAAGATCATGAACTTCCCAACTGGGTGGAATCCCAGGAAGCTTTTAGATTTGGGATTCCACAGGTGTGCCAACATGTCTGTCTTATTAAATTGGAACTTTAAAGATAGCTCTGCCTTGGACTCTGATTTAATTCTCCATGATATTTGGAACGGTGACACATGGTTGTTAAGCGAGCCTGGTTTCCCCATTGACTTTGCTTATCAGAAGATCGCAAAAGGGAATCACATGACTCTGGGACACTGCAACCGTCATAAATATGAGTCAATGGTCAAGCATCCAAAAGTAAATCACAAGACCATGATGCTGCTGCAACAGTGATAAGTATGAAAAATGATCATGTCACTTTTTTTAAAAAAACAAAAGTTTTATTGGTTTTTTTTCAAGTATTTTGGGGAAAAGGGTACATAAATGTGGGGAAAATTTTTTTGACAGCTACATCATACGGGAAGGTGGTACTTCCCCGGAATCTTACATCTCTTTCATGTTTTATATATATCAAAATATCATTGTTACATTTATATTAGCAGTTATTTTACTCAATTCTTTAGCATCTTCAACCATATTTTATATCACTTCTACATTTCATTATATTAGCAATTGGAATATGTTTTTAATTCATTTCTGTGACCTAAGTTTCATTACTGTCTCCTCTCCCTTGTCTGTTGGCTGAGCCAAGGCTCCTCCACCCTTCGTGTCTTGTGCGCCGTCTCTTGTTTCACCTAGGAGGTCCTTATGTTTTCCCATGAAGGCTTCTGCCTCCACCACTGTGTTAATTCTCACTCTGGCCCCCTCCCAAAAAAGATCATGTCACTTTTTTCAGTGCCATTGTAACTTTGAATGGTGACTAAACAAACTGTGGTAAGTTGAGGACTTCCTGTATACTGTTCAATATATATTTGTCTTTTCAACCAGGATAGATAGATAGATAGATAGATAGATAGATAGATAGATAGATAGATAGTATACATATACATGACAAAAGTTGATATCTATCAGCTTTCTTTTTGGTGAGCCTGTTTAGGAAGATTTCTATCAGAAGATCCCACTCCATTCAAATGAATATCAATAAAGGATAGTATTTGTAGCTTAGGGTTGAAATAAAGGGTCCTTGGTGCTCTCTGAGCTTGGTTGTTTTCTTGCACGTGTTTCTGATGATGCTACCTAGTTTGGGTAGTGAAACATCTGCAAGAAAACAAGTAAGCTGAAAGAGAACCAAGAACCTCTCAAATGAATATATCATAAATGATACTAGCATATCCAGGAATAAACTGCAGCCTCTCAACCAGGTCCATGGATATCAGTGTTACTAGTCAAAGGACATTGAGGACAGTGATCTGCAAATCATACTAATGCAGAATCCATATAGTAACAATTGTAGGGCAATGACCTTATTATTTTACACAAGTATCATTACAATGATATCAACACTCCCTCCTCTTCCCCAATAAATGCCTTAATAGAAATTTACAAAAGGCAAGAATGCAAGCTGAATTCAGACACTGTAAGATAACATGTTTTGTCTTAAGTCATTGTTGGAGTAGTCAGGGTGTCAGTTCATACATTAAGAAATAAAACACTGTTATACACCGCATTGTGATAAGCCAAAATCAAGCCCATAATACTATGGTTTATATGGTGTGCAAACCCAGTTTGAGTGAAATGTTGCAGTGTTATTTTGCTTTTGTTTTGCCATTTACAAGCCCATCTCTATATAATTATAGTTCAGGAAGTTTCAAAACAACATTCCTCTTTCAAAGGAGAAAGCTTTTCTCTCCCCCCCAACCCACACTTCAACTTATTACTTAGCCTAACAGAGAAATTAAAGGTAAGGCAGGGCATTGACCTAATGTTCTCTGTTCAATAGCTCTTCATGCTTTGAAGAATATTGGATGCATTATCTGATAAAATCTGTGGCTAAATATACTCTACAGTTTGCATCTATTTATATGGCTGAATAAATTGTTTTCTCTTTTGCCTCTGCCTGGAGGTTCATTATTTGCAGTTCTTGCAGAATCAATTTGAACTGGCCAAAATCAGTGATAGAATTTACAGTATCATGAATACCCTAAGCACACAGACACAGACACAGACACATATTTGGAAGAGAAGGGGGGCAGCTTTTCCAGTAATATTTATCTATATTAGCATGCAATGCATTGCCAATACAATGGAATTGTCACATTCGTATCATGAGAGATGTAATCCAGATAGTTACACACAGCATGCTTTCTTGAAGATGACTTTCAGTTCAATAAAGCATTATTAGTAATAAAATTGTGCCATAGCAAAGAGACAACATACATTAACTGCCTTTTTGCTTTTCTCTATGCCAATTCTTACATGGAATTCTCCTGTAATAGAAACTATCTATTTTTGTTGAGGGGGAGTATGTATGTATGTATGTATGTATGTATGTATGTATGTATGTATGTATGTATGCATGCTTGTAAAATGTCTACGATTGATAATATGATAAATGAAAAAAAGTAACATTTACAGATAATATATACACTTCGTTCTATTTTCATTCCTGTTTAGCCTGGTGATAAGGTTTTTTTGGGGGGGTAAGTGTTTGTATTATGGACATCACATATTTTATTCTGCTTTGAAAAATACAATTTTGTAAATTTAACATGTTGAAGTATAAAAGAAAAGAAAGAATCCTCAAGAAAAGACAGACGACAGACTATCCTTTTTCAAAATACAATTTCAGAGTAGCATACAATTGCTAATAGGGAGATTCTAAAATGTTTTTCCTTGACAGACAAGAGGTGATAAATTGTCAGCATAAACTTCATCTCTGGCTACTCCTGTGATCTAAAGCTTTCTGGTGAGTTTTGTACCATCAAAGTCAATTTCTTATAACTGTACAAAAATTTATGAATGCATTTGACTATAAAATGACTGAAGGCATCCCATAATGCCTATATTTTATTGTGCATCAGCTCTCTTTTTTAGTACAAGTAAAAGTTGCCTAAATCTT
The DNA here is from genome assembly GCF_964273705.1 of Natrix helvetica. NCBI lineage: Eukaryota > Metazoa > Chordata > Lepidosauria > Squamata > Natricidae > Natrix > Natrix helvetica. The sequence continues at coordinate 60,506,606 of NC_138548.1, forward strand.
CCTGTCTTTTAAATCTATAAACAGGTAGATTAAACATACACACAATTTTCATATTAGTTGATTATATACATAACATACCAGGAGTGGGTTCCTGCCAGTTCTTACCTCTTCTATAGAAGTGGTTCCACAAATCTACCATGCTGTTTAAAACCGGTTCCAGCCCCTCCGCCCATCTGCACCACGCTTGCCCTGCCCGCCACTCACTGATTGGCTGCCTCACCAATCACCCCGCCTGACTCTAAGAGTCCTATCTAAACCTTAAAGTCTTAAATCTGTCAAGTTTGAACACCCCTGGGTTTTTTTTTCTAAAGGGTTAGGGGTGCAAGGGTCTTGTAACTTGACAGCATTAAGACTTGCGTGCTTCAAATGCCAGAGTTTCTGAGCCAACATTTTGGTTGCTAAGCAAGAGAGTTTCACCACATTTTACAAGTTAGCCATGCCCACCCAGTCACATGGCTGGCAAGCCACTCCCACTCAGTCACATGGCTGGCAAGCCACTCCCACCCGGTCACATGGCCGGCAAGCCACTCCGATAAAGCAGGCCACAACTGCAGAAGAGGTTCTAAAAAATTTTAAAACCCACCACTGATACATACATACATACATACATACATACATAATCTTACAAGGTAGTCCTGAGATAATGTATAAGATATTTATCTTATATCAAGAAGAGAACCAATCTTAAGTAGACATTTTCTGACAATTGGAACAATGAATCAACAGAACAACCTGCCTCTAGACATTGTGGGTGCACCAACAGTGGAGATTTTTAACAAGAGATTCAACAATCATTTGTCTGAAAGACTTCCAAGGCCCCTTTCAATTCTGTTGTTCTGTTATTCTGTAGAAGTGTGTGACACCTGACACCAATTTATTGAATAAAAGGAATTGGATGTAGCAAAACAAAAACTAGGTGCTAAATATAGGGAACAGCAATAATGATTTCACTCTGAGACTTGATTTCCAATCATAATTCTTCTGGGCCACTACTCATTCAGCAACCGTTCATAATTATGACGACACTGAATGAAGGGACTCCTCAGGAAACAAAAAACCATGGCAGGAGCAACTTATAGGATCAACTTGCAACCTTCTCTGCCAGCTTTCCCATTGACTTTGCTTCTGACTGTAAATGACAATCACGTGACTACAGCTTGCTGCAATATCATAATTGTGGACTGGTTGTAAGCCCTGCTATAGAGTAGGAGATTTCCGAGATCTCCTAGTCCACAGCATCACCCTACCAAACTACCACTCCCTGCCAGCCTGCACACACTCCCTAGTGCCTGGCCTTGGCTCTTGCTGGCCCCACCTGCAACCCCTACCAGTCCTCTTGCGAGCCCTTGCCAACTGGCCCATGGTCCTTGCTGGTATGCTTGCACTCCTTAGAGCCTGACCATAGAACCTCTGGCAGCATCAGCACACCTCCTGACCACTATAGTGATTGTGTGTGGCATTCCCACCCCCACTCCTTGCCTTGGACTCCCACCTCTTCCCACTTTATGACCTGAGTAGTCCAGAGTTGCTGTTGCTAAACAATGTGATCACACAACACTGTGCTTTATGAGAATATCATTTAGTGATGAAAATTCGCTAAATGGGAAAATTTGGTTGGGAAATTGGGAAAATTCTGGTCCCAACTGCTGTTGTAACCCAACAGCTACCTGTAATAGGCCATCTATTGATATCTTACTTCCAATGCCGTGATATTGTAATTTTTCTTCTCCATTGAATAATGCAATTCATATATATTCTTAGTGTAACACCAAGTGAGTGATTTGATTAAGCAGGTTGATTGGATTGTCAATTGATTGATTATTTGACTGATTGATGAATTTTTTTTGGAGAACTGTGATTACCTCATTCTATACTCCATAATGATAGTCTTGGCAGAATAGCAATAGAGCCATTAAATTGGGTGTGTACCAAATTTATTTTTGGTGAAAACATTATTGGAGGTATAAAGATTTTTCATTTTTTAAATTTATACCTATTTCAAGATTATTTTAGTGCAAGGAGGTTGATTAGAGAAAATATATCCATCATTTTTCAATGTTCATTAAAAATACTTTGGATGCATTTCAGTAATTAATGTTTGCATATTATTTTTATCTCAGTTTATGGCTTTGAATTAAATTTCCCAAAGAATATGATATGCCTAAATGCTGTGATAAAAATGGCTGTTAAAGAGATAAAGATGATGCTTAAATATTCACATTTCTGAGATCGTCCAAATATGAGGAATGAGAAGTTCTTACAAACTGAATTCTTCACCTTCTGACTGAGAGAAAGTTAACTTCTATACAGTATAACATACATAAATAATAACCTCATGGCACTTAGGAATCCCTAAGGAGATTTTACTTTAATACATATCAATAATATATAAGGTCCAAATATATAGATCTTCACTAAAGTTTGTGAAAACTTCAGTGCAGATCTATATATTGAGACCTTTTATATTATAGATAATTGTGTTAAATAAAGCCTCCTTAGTTTTTCCCAATAGGCTGCCTTCATAAAGACTAAACTTTGCAAGAGGTTTTCTATTCCCACCTGAACACCAGACAATCTCTGCATCACTATAACAATTTGTCTCTCAAGAACGTTCCCTCAGAAATGCCTGAAGTTATACGTAAGTTGATGTTGAGAATATAAAAGCAGACGTACATGTTACTCAAAAGGGTCAGTAGTAAAACAATTTATCTGGTCACTTCAGAGAAAGATTTTAGCATCGGCTGAAATTGTGGATTGAGAGTTGATTACGCAGTCAACAATAGTTCAAGTTGTGAACGTACATTTATTCTTATTTATCAGATTTATTTCTTGCTATTCATCTAGAAACTCAAGGCGTGTTAGTCCTAGACTTTAACCACTATTCCACTCAAACATTCAAGTCTTTTTCAAACTTTTTATCCAGTGGTGGGTTTCCATTTTGTTTACTACTGGTTCGCTTGTGTGCATTTACGCGCTCGTGCATGTGACACTTCTGCTCATGTGCAGAAGCATCCAGGCAGGTGGGCGTAGCCCCCCGCCACTTCTACTACCGGTTCGCCCAATCTGGGCTGAACTGGGAGCAACCCATCTCTGTTTTTATTCCAATATTAACTTGGTGTTGTCATTTCTCTCTATTCCTACTGTTGACCCTGCTATTACTGACCAGACACAAACTCTCTTATCTTAAATTTGTATAGAGCAATTAAATATTTAATTATGAAGCTTAGAACTTGCCTACAAGAAATGACACTATATTGTATGTTTCGCACCACATGAAAGCATATTGAGTTCAGCATTAGGGCCAAAGCATTGAATCCTTTAAAAAACAATTTCTTAAAAATGTTCAAAAGTATCATTTACATTTACATCCAAAAGATATTCCAGAGCAAACATTTTCCTAAGATGTTTCTTCTTCACAAAAATTATTGCCTTAATTTTTTTTAAAACTGAAAAATCTTATTTTTCCAGCATTTTCTAGGTTTCCCTGCATTAGCATATTCTTCTTTATATATTTTTATTTTGTAACAACTTAGTTCCTTTCCTTTATTCCACAGTGGAGAATCAACACCAAATGTATAGAGGTGTGCAAAAATAGCCTTGACCAAAGCATATAAGAGCCATTAAGAGGGACATTAAGAAAGAGCAAACAACAGCTCTAAACTGGGAAAGGAATATGCATGAGAAAGAGTATAATCCCATCTTGATTCTGTTTCACATAAGGGAGGTCAGAGGAAAGCCCTGGTAGGCTTTCAAGATATTGTTAGTATATTCTACAAGTTATATTTCTGTAGCCTTTGGGGTTGACACAGGGTTGATAAAAGCTATAAATACAGCCTGGAAGTTTGTTCTCAGTATTATGCACATATTATGCATAATAACAATATTTTATTTTGAAGACTTATTCTATCATCTCCATCAAAGATCAAGTCAAGTTGTCTTAAATCTAATAGAAATAAGCACAAGCTATATAACCAAAGGAAGAATTTGTGATTTTCATATTCTCAAGATCCTGGCACAGAAATTCGGTTTTATATTTGCTCTGATCTGAAATGCATCCAGAATAACAGTAAGCCATATCAGATTGTACTATTTTCAAAGTCTGATTGCTCCTAAATACAGTAACTTTGAGAAGGCTGGTTATTTTAGAGTCGGTGTTCTGCAACATAACCAAAGTAACAAGAAAAGTAATAACAGAATGGATTGCTTAAATAGGTAATAGATAGTTGTGTAAAGCATGAAAAAAGTATTTATTTATTTATCTACATATTCAACTGAATTATAAGGCCACTCAACTCAAACAGTGCGGGTTGGGGTGGCATGAAACAGAAATGCTATATTCAGAGTACATTGGCAAATCTTTATCTCTCGTAAAACAAGAGGAAGCAGGATAGCAGCAGGACAAACAGGAAATTAAGTGAAGGACTGAAAGTGAAAGTTGGGATTATTAATCAAAAAGAAAGTTAAAGCAAGAAAAATAAAATAAAAAACCTATATCCACAGATCACAACATCAATGATGAATGTTGAAAAAAAATGAAAGTTGATCAGAATTGCCCACAACTCAAAGTCAGTCTTGTACATAAGAGTATTTAGGATTATATATAAAGAAAAATGAAAATTCTTCTAGTGACAATAATTTATGATATAAAACATTTCTCCCAATTCATTGGCAGTGATAGAAAAACAGCTATAAACTCCCAATACAGCATTCTTCTCATTAAATCCATGGCATTTATGGTTCCTAAGAATCATCTCCTGTTGTGTTAAATGAGGCTTTCAATTATTTCGTTCTACATGAAGAATTTTTAGGGGCTGCCCCAGATAGTCTGTGACACTAAAGAATGCTGCTGATTTTTTAACCTTGCTATGATACCTGATGGATATACTTCAAAAATATCATCTATGGCCTTTCACTTTCTGTTTGTAAAACTATCCAGCTCAACTATTATGAAGCTCTGGAGAGGAGATTCTGGGATCTGCTACAATTTATCATATATATTTTTAAAAAGAGGGAGAACATCTAACAATATTCAGGAAGACAAAACAAAAGTTTACCTTATATCCTGAAGATTTTATGTGTACACCTCGCTTGGTCAGTGTTGATTTCATCCGAATGAAAAAAGAACGCTCTAGATTGTTGTCAGTTGAAAGTAGGCTTGGGCTTGTAGTTTCCACTAAAATAGACATAACAAAATAATTTATTGATCATTTAACTTTTAGAGAGCTCTTCTGAATGTCATAGGTTCAGCCATTGAGCTAACCTAAGACCAAATGCAAGCTGTGGAAGAGATTTTTTAAAAAAATTGAGCAGCACAGAAGTTGTAGACTTAACTAATAAGCAAATAAATAATCTCTCTTTCACCCTACTCATGATAGAAATAGGGAAAAAGCCAAACTGCTTTAGATGAAAATTCATAGCCTTTTCATAATACTCTGCAAGCAAAATTCTACAGCAGGAAAAAACTTGAAAGAAAACAAACTGATATTAGGAAAGGAACCTATTTATTTTTCTGAAACTATCCCACAAATTTTGTCAATTTAATGTGGCCTTCCTCAATGCCCCCACGAAAACCACCAGTCCATATATTATGGACAATTTTCAAACAATAGATTGTTGTTTTCTCAGTTCAATTGGAAGTTTCCGTCTCCCCTTGCTCTTTCCGTCAAATTGGAGCTGGCTTTTATCTGAGAGTAGGGAAGAGATAATTGTAACATTCGTCCACCTGAACATGAGTAAAAAGGTCACGTACTCGAGTGCTTTTATTTTCCTATCAAATGCGAGCACACTTTTGTTGTGCAAGACATTTAATTGAGAAGCAAACCTCTATGAATATATTGGCAAGAAAACATTTCAGTTTAAGCAGTTTAAAGGACACCAGTCAAGCAGTTTTCATCAAATTTAAAGACTGCTTTTATCAACCAAGGTTTGTCCCTTTTATTTGAAAAGGGTTAGGCTATTGATATTAACTTGCACATATTTACTTTCCTATAGCCATTTTACTTTGGATTTCTACTCTGCTGTGATTAGCCCACTGACAATAATGCTGTTTTTCTTCAGTGTGTCTCAAGACTGTTTTTTAAAGAGAGCATGAATTCCATGTCATTTTAAATGTACAGCTCTTTATCACTCGAGGGAAAAGCAGAGCCATGTTATATTTAGTACTTTCATTTCTTCTGATTAAATATGAATTACTATGAAATTTTTCTCATCATCTAACACGCCATAATACGCCAACAGCTTTTTAATACACTATATAAGCACAAACTTCTGCTCTAAGAGTTTAATTTGCCCCTCTAATCCAATCACATCAACCTTATTTCTCTTATCAGAGATTCCCATTTTGAATTAAATGAGCTCATTAGTTTTAATCAAAAGCAGAGAGATCAAAACTTAAATGTAAATGCTTTAGATCAGAACTGTCAGTCAGCCGTGCAGTTCTATTTTACTAAAACACAAGATCAGAGACCCTTAGAACCATTTTTTTTCCTCATAAGGGATGCTGAGAGCTCCAAGATGCTGTATCCTATTTTTTTCTGTTTCACAAGGACAGATTATACATTTAAGGTTAGACTTAATTTAGTGCATTTCTTCCTCTACTCTAGTGGAAATAGAAAAGTATGCCAATCTATTGTTGGCTTCTTTCACATTTATTGGTGATGTCCTCAGAGACCTAGTGAAGCGCTAAGCCTTCAGAAACCACATCACAAATTTGGCCTTAATGCTGGGTTTCATTTGGTAATATCATGTTTGCAGCATCTAAAAAAATGAAAGTTTCAAAGCAAGGAAATGTATAATCAAGGTGACTAGAACCCTGAAACCACACACACAAAAGAAGATCCTAAGCAGTAATGGCATGAAGAGACTCACTATGAATTATTACTGCTAGTATACCGCACTCAATAGTACAGTGGTTAAAGTGTACATTAAGAAACCACAGCATGTGTTCTTCCTGCTGAGTGAATAAATATTAAAATTGGCTTCACACATGCGGCAGCTACAGTCCAGCACATTATAATCTAACATAAGCAGAGAACAAAATATGTTACAATGTATTGTTAAAAATTATGAACTAAACACATGGAAGTTGTGTTAATTAAGAACATAAGAAGACTTCTGTTTGATAAAAACAAAGGTCTCTTTGCTCAGATACTTCCCAAAAGCATGGCATCAAAGCAGCATTCCCTTAATTGTTTTTTTTAATCACATCAACTTGTTTTCAGATGTACAGTGTTTCTGAACGTGAAGTTCTGTTTTCATGGCCAACAGCCAATAATCAAATTATGCTCTGTGCATTAAATATATTTAGTTGGTGAAGTATGTTTAAATGTTTCATATAAACACTTTCCTTTAAAAACAACTCAAACTAGGTCTTCAGATCCCCCCCCCCCGCCCCTGGTTACCTGCATAATAATGGAAGTTAGCTGCATATTAGTGGAAGTTCTGATTAAGTGAAATAGTTTTAATAATAAAAACTTTATTCTTTTTAAATTACTTAATTTTTTCACTGTCCATTTTATATTTAGACATAGACAGTATCACTATAATTCTGAGGTTTCTGAACGGAGATGGGTTGTTGAACCAGTAGAGGTGGTGGCGGGAGGCTCCACCCGCCCGGATGCTTCTGTGCATGCGTAGAAGCGTCGCACATGAGCACAAGCAAAACGGCAGTAAACTGGTTAGGAACCCACCAGTGTTTTTGAAGTCCCTTTTGCTTTTTAATGGGGATAAGCAATGATTTTCAACAGTCCTGCTTCCTTTTTATTAGCATAATACAACTTAAATAATTGGACTTCATCTCACTAATCCCTTCTTTCCACTGCATGTTTTCGCAATGAATAGAACAATCCAGAAACCACATGGAAAAGATGTAGGAAAAGGGCAACAACATAATTTGGCCATTCCTTTTCTTATGCACTTGACTGAAGTGCATAAGAATGCAGTGATTTTGGGATTTGGACTTAATCAACAGGATATAATGGTACAAGTAATGATACTGTTCTTTTGGCAACCTAGCAGTTCGAAAGCATGGAAAAATGGAAGTAGAAAAATAGTAACCACCTTTGGTGGGAAGGTAACAGTGTTCCATGCACCTTTGGCATTTAGTCATGCCATGGAGACATCGTTGAACAGCGCTGCCTCTTGGGCTTTGAAACAGAGATGAGCACCACCCCCTACAGCTAGGAATGACTAGCACATATGTGCGAGGGGAACCTTTACCTTAATGATACTGTTTGGTGACAATAAGAGACTCAAAATATTTTGGGGGCTTTTCCCATGTAGGAACTCTCCTGTCCTTCTTATGTCTACATTGCAGTTAGCCATGCTATTTGTTGTACAATACCTGGATGCCATTATAGCAATTTCTGCATTTTTGAATCAGCATTAATCGACTCTCCCTTTTTAAACTATTTGCACTTCTATTCTGTATCACACTCTTGTGCATGAGACAGAAATAATGAGACAAATCTTTTGAAGCATGGGGAAGGAAGGAAGGAAGGAAGGAAGGAAGGAAAGAAAGAAAGAAAGAAAGAAAGAAAGAAAGAAAGAAAGAAAGAAAGAGAAATGTTACATGTTACATCAAAGTGCTTGCAACAGGATGGCACTTAGGTCAACCAGAAATTAAACCTCCAAGTAGATTTGAACAACTAAAGTCTGAAAACTCATACTGGTTTGAAAAGCAGGTTTGACTAGGAAAATGATTCACCTAGGAAGAAAATGTGTGTGTGTGTGTGTGTGTGTGTGTGTGTCTGTTTGTCTATGTCTGTGTACATTTGAGAAAGAGATATGTTGTGGCCCAGCAGGATCCGGTTGAGCTGCTGATGGACTCGGATAGCGAGGAACCATATGAGTCTGCCCTGGACGATGTGGAGGCCCCTGTGCAGGGTTCAGACTCAGAGCAGGGACCAGAGAGGCTGGTTGGCCACCAGGAGCCGCCTGAGGCATGTAGCAGTGGGGAGGATCAAAGGCAGTTTGTCCCTGATGCTAGATTGAGAAGGGCTGAGAAGCGGAAGCAGCAACTCCGTAGGCAGACTCACAGAAGATGATTAGCACAGGTGATTGTGGAGTGGCCCCTCCCAAGAGAGATTATAGGTGAGGCATTGGGAGGGGACATTTGCTGAAAACAACCGTTCGAACTAGTACTTAAGAAAATCTATCTGTGTATTCTAGCCGTGTCTGTTTGCTTGGACTATCTGCGTTGCTTCATTTGAATTATCTGGGTTGCTCCATTGAACGTGAGTTGTCTGGGCCCTCAGCCAAAGGATTCGTTATCTCAGTAATTAAACAGTGGCAAACAGCCAAGCCTGTGTTCTGGTTTATTTACAGGTGTGGAGGGGGGGGGTCAGAACTGAGATATAAGGAAGAAATAAGAAAGAATTGATTCCAGTGTCAGTTCAAAAACTTTCTACTATATAACTGTCCACAGCCTACCTCTGAAGGAACAGCTGACAATCTGAGTCTATGATGGGAACTAAGTACACTCTCAATTGCCCAACTTGAATCTAGTTTGCTTTTCTCTCTGAATTCTCTGCTCTGTTCCATCCCAGTCTGATTTCTTCAAGCCTTATTGGTTACAATCTTCAGAATTCCCAATCAACACTAAGGATATGAATAATATAAATTATCATCCAACACGTGTGAAGAGGATCAGCTTGTCAAAAAATGTTCTAGGTTATAGCACCGATGTATTTTCAACCTGTCAAAACTGAAACTATTAGCCAAATATTTTCTTCTTCCTTCTACACTGAAAATTGACCATTGATGTCTTAGGGGACAAATATGAGTCACACCACAAATATCAGAACTTCATAAAGGCATCAGGACCCAAATATATAACTGTTTATAACTTTATAATATTTATAAGTTTTAGGGGTTATCAGGATTTCTGAGAATGCCATTGAATTTGCTAGAGTCAAGGCATAAAAGGTGGAAAGTAGGAAAAGTGACTTATTCTAGAATACATTTTAAGCACTAATTTTATACAATTAATTAAATAATGTTTCACCACTAGGACTAATAATCTGTATAAAGTCAGGATGAAGTATACGCACATGGGATTTTGAAGGATTCAGAATTTACCACCTATCACAAAAATAAATCATTTTGTAGGTTACTGCACACACGAGAAGCAATGCTGATCTCATAAATCAGACCATGAAAATCATACCTATTCCATAACAATAACCATGACAATAAATACAGGCTGAGAAGCACAGTAGTTCTGAAATAATCCTACTAGCTAGAAGCAGCAGTTTAGAAACATACCACAGACTGTGAAGGGACTCAATATTTATTTTAAATAAACAGATGCCACAGCTTCAACCCTGAAGTGAAGAATCAGTACATTAGAAAGTATCTGCGATTATTCTGATATGACTCTCAAAACACACTGTTTTGAGATTTGGATTTGTCAGATAACATGATTAAGATACAAAAAAAGTATTAATAATGTTTTCATATTCAGAAATTATTTTAATGGGACTTATTTTTGAGTCAAGTGGGTGTATTGTAACTTATGGCAAGATATGGGGAGGAGACTTGTAAACTTGATAGGGCATCTTTCATTGTAAATTGGAATGCATTAATATTAATGTTGCTTATTCAACTGCTGTCTTACCAGAAGGACATAAGAAGGCTAACAATGAAAACAAAAACAGCAAAAAACCAACAAACTTGGACAAAAATGAATTAAAACTGAATTGGCTAAGAAGAAAGATAAAGATCATGTTTGTTTTCTAAAGGCAGAGAGGTTTCAATACATTCCATACATTAAGGGCAACACATGAGAAGGTTATTCCCTATGTATCCAATTTTGCTCTCACTTGCCCTCTCATCATCATCATCTTTTAACGACCCTATAATCCCTTGCAGGGTGGAGTCTGGGTAACTGAATGGAGCTAGCAGGGTGTTTTAACGGCCAGATGTCCTTCCTGTTATCAATGCAGAGTTTTGTTCAGATATATTCTCAGTGTGCCCAGAAAGAGGGAAGTATCTGCCTCTACCTAGGATCAAACACACAACCTCCTGATTGTGAGGTGAGAGCTCCACCTCTAGGCCACTGCACACTCCTCTCACAATGTGGTTACTAAAGGATCCTTCCTAAATGTTTTGCATAGCCCTAAGTCATAGATAAATGTTGCCAGGGTCAGTCAGTTTCCTTGTTTTGGAGCAGCCTTATAAATCTTATCGGTTCGGTCAGGATATAGTTTTATACAGTTTGTGGTTGACAAACTATACAATTGCAGAAAATTGCTTGTTGCTGCTATCTATCACTTGTTAATTCACCAACAACTGGGGGAGCACATCCATACTGCAGGTGTGTTGTTTGCGGAGTATAATATGATTCCTAAACAGGCTAAACTCCAAGCTGAAGCCCAACTTTCTATCATCAATAGGCCTCTACATCAATGTTTTCAATCTCAGCCAGATGGAGAATTCTAGGGGTCCATTTTTCTTAAAAGTTGTTAACATTGAGAAATGCCGAGCTAGACCATTTCAGATTGTCTTTGACTTACAACTGCAATTGAGTTGTAAGTCAGAGCAGTTGTAAAGTGGGTCACTATGTGATCACACCCAATTTTGTGACCTTTTTTTTGCAGTGGTTCTTAAGCAAATACCGTCATTAAGTGAACCCGTTGCGAACTACGGGCAAGACAGCCTCTCACTCTCATGAAGATGTAGCTGTCTGAATTGAGAAATGAGATAATGTGGCTTTTGTGTTATAAATACCACAGCATATTATTTACTTATTTCCATGGAATATATACACACAGAAAATTGACCATATTTCATCAGATTTGAATTTCGATAATTTTGAAATTTGATAATGATTAACAACCGTCAAATTATTATCTCCATGTATTCAACCCCAATCATCAAAATGTCCAAAAACAAAATTAAATATAAAAATAATTCATGATATGGTCCTTGATATATCTTAATTGGAGGGGAAATAATCTCCTTTGTAAAAACTTGAGGAAAGGAACTAAAATAATAGATTTTAAACCAAGGAATATAAATGGAAATTAATCCATCTCTTTCATAAAAAGTTCCAAATAATCACACTGAAAGATTTTTGCGCATCTAACAATGTCACCAGAGTAGTTTCAGGTTTCTCAGATTCATTTGTTAAAATATTCACTAATTATCTCATCTCCACTAATCATATTATCCAAAACTTGATGTCCTTCCATAAAGCCAGATTGTGCAGCATGTATGATTGATGGTAGCATATTCTACAATCTGTGTGCTAAAGTTGCAGTCAAGATTTTTGCATCTATATTTAACAAGGATATCGGATGATAATTTGCACAATTTGAAGGGTCTTTCCTAGCTTCAGTACAATTATTACATAGGACTCATCAAAAACATTAAAACAGTAATAAAATAATACGTGATATATAGAAATAAAAATAAGAAGCTCAGTTGAGACTTATTGTAATAGATGCCTTTGTGGCAGAAATAAAACATGAATTTCAAGGTGAAAGGAATTTAGCACTGGATTCCTCTTTTATCACTGAGCTTTCTATGACTCAGTTTGGGTTTTGTATTCTCAGTGCTAAATCATTGGGCTCACCACTGCCCTAGGTATGCTGTGACTGAAACTCTTGAAATTCCCAATTCTGCATCCTGAAGTCAGCTTTAATTCTCAACATCTGGAAGCCAAGTTGGCTGGGGAAGACTGGGCTACGTTCTCCTCTTTCCTCACCAGCATGGCCTTAATACAATAATGCACAATATTTTTTGCAGTTGAAATGGTATGACACATTCCCAAAAATGATTGGAGCAGAAAAAAGGAATAAGCAGGTCCAGGACAAAAGTAATTTAATTTAAAAATGATTAGAATGCAATGAATTAAATGTAGTCCATATGATTACTCATTAAATCTCCTTTTGTGTCATGCTAAAAATTATAATTTGGCAAGATTCAAAACTCTGTAGACTGCACTCATCTATTGGGGTGCAGACTGGACATTCTTGTCTAATATATTTTGTCACCTCACTGCATTAACATTCACATTGAGCTTCGTGTGAATTTAGTTCTTCTAGAAGGAATCTCCAGCTTAGGTTCTAAATAAATGCTTGGTATAAAATATGATATATTTTTCCTGGACTTGAACATGATTGAAATTGTAACTGATTCATGTTATACTACATTATTCTGAAGATGTATCAATGTGCTAATGTGCCAAAATACTTTGTTCTAAAGAAATGAAGTACTGTCCTTTCCACTATGAGAATTTGTTAGCCTTTTTCCAGTGTTGTGTAATTCTTTTGATACTCTAAAGCAGAAGTCCCCAACCCCTGGGCTGTAGCCCGGTATTGGGCCACAGCCCATTTGGAACCAAGTTGCACAAGCAGCAGGTGAGCACATGTGGGCACAGAGCACCGTTTACACAAGCAGTAGGTACTCTTGTGCGCATATGTGAAGCTCCATTAGCACAAATTCGAGCTTTACACCTGGAGGCAGGAGTGCCTACTGCTCATGCAAATGGAGCTATGCATGCTAGTGCACGGGCTTGCCGCTGGCACTGAATCATTTCCTCTACCCCTCTACTCCAGTCCGCAAAGCCAGAAAGGTTGGGGACCATTGCTCTAAAACAGTGTTTCTCAGGCTCTATAACTTTAAAATGTGTGGACTTCAACTGTCTGAATCCCCTAGCCAGCATGCTAGGGAATTCTGGGAGTTGGAGTTCACACAATTTAAAATTACTGAGGTTGAGGTGCATTGCTATAAATTACAGAAAAGCCATGGAGATACTTGTAAGTCATTCCAGCCCCACTACAAATACACCCCCATTAAATCCTTAACATAGTTGCCCTCTGTTGCTACTCTCTCTTGATTTATTCAATGTGTTACCATTTCCAACTGTCATATGCTAAGGCAGACTTTGCTTCTTGGTGTGGTCCTACCCTGAGAAAATGAAGGACCTTTAAATGGTCGTGCCCTGTTTAATTTCAGAGCAAGATTGGTATTTGGGAAAAACACACACACTCTAAGGAAATACTCACAATGTCAAAGTCACAAAGTCAAAGACACAATGTCAATACCGACCGTTAAGGTGGGCATTTCAGCCACAATACTGGGCTCAGTGGAGTATACGAGGCATCATAAACGTACACTTTGGATGTACAAGACATCCAAAATAAGAAATTATGCAGGAAACTAGGGCTCTAGAAAGAAAAAGTAACACAAATTCTATAACAACAAAAAGACAACATGTTAAATCTTATTGCCCTGCAGTTCTAAGTGCAGCCACTTGACACATGTACCTCTAGTGAAAAATGCATGCTCTATTACTCAGATGATGCTGGATCCCACCTCTTCTGCCCCCATACTGGACCAAACATGGCAACCCTTTTATCTCGACCATAAAATGATTATGAGCCAAATTATTTTATTAATCTGCCCTTAAGAGCGAGATCCTTTTTTATAACAACATGATGTCAAACAAAGGGCACTAGGACTTAGTCTCTGTCCTACAGAACAAAATAACAATACATAAACACCTTTGTGAAGGCAGCTTGAAACCCCATGTTTTCTATTAAGAAGTCATGTTCAATCTTTACTGTTGATAGAACAGAATAGCTAACAGAGAGAACATGGTATATCAGAAAGGTCAATAGTTATTATGAGCTACAAATATATTTTTTTCCATCCTTCAGGCTGTTTAGCGCATATCACAGCACGAGCAGCTGTCTTCTTTAATGCTTTTAAAATTAGAATCACAAAGAAGAGGAAAAAATACAGTTGCAATGATTGCTCTTTGCTTTTGTTAAGTTTACTTTAATATACTATTTTATATACATGAAGTCTGCGTAGCCCAACCAAGGGGGAGTTGCTGGCATTTCATATGCAAGCTGGATTCTTTATTTGTTTGTTGTTAAAAATACCTTATCATAAATTGTGTTAACACAACGCATTATTTTAAAGAGTTATAATTCAATTGATGCAAATAACTTGATTAAATATATGTATGTATGTTGCCTAGGTTATATCGTATGTTTAGATGCCATGTACATTTGACCCATGTACATTTACCAGAAATTAATAAAATATAATGTCTGTGAGAGGAATGCCTAATATGTGAACAGAAAAAATACAAGACCGTTCTGTATACTGTAATAATGCTATCATAGTGACTATTCCAATTAAAGATGTGAGTTTAAGTATCTCTCCATCTCCTATCTTTCAAGGATGAAAAATGGTCCAAACTATTACAGTTCAAGCTAAAATTTTCAATCTTGAAAAGTCTTTTGGAGTGTCAGCTGGGTACCAAAATAGCTCAGCAATTCTGAAATATGACGAGAAAGCAGAAGAAATAATTTATATTGATACTGATATATCTATACACACAGGAATACTAAATAAATATACTGAACACACATACACACAGCAATAGCGAGGGAGAGAGAGAAAGAGGGAGGGAGGGAGGGGAGAGAGAGAGAGGTAGACAGACAGACTGGTTAGGTGTTTAAGATCCAATCCTAAGTATATCTATTGTAGATTCAATTCAATAGGATTTCAAGTGAATATGTATTTAAACACTTCAGCTTCACTATCAAAGACTATAATCTCAAGATTCTCCTGAATTCTATTTCTGCTAGTCCTTAAAATTTTCAGTGCCATGTAGCATATGGAAATTGATTTAATATAATGTAAATATTCATGTTTTACTGGTACAATCTTTTGTACTATCTATGGAAATTCTCAATCATCCAGGTCACGGTTGTATCAAGAAAGTCCAGTTGTGTTTTGGGGAAAAAGCATCTTTGGGACAATCTTTTGTACTATTTCTTTTGCTTGAACTAAGCCCATATATTTCTTTTCAATAAAAGCTTGCTTAAAAATGAAACAAAAATATTAGGCATTAATTTCTCACATCTGTCAGTTTGGATTAGAATATTCACTGTTTATGATTCTGAAATGTATGTGTGTATGTATTTGCTCTATTAATGACCCTGCCCTGTTCTGTTCCATGTGTAAGAGATCTTAATTCCAGCAAAGGAATTATATATATTTAGAAGGTAATATATACGTTGTGGGGAAAATAGGAAGGAGTATTATATAAATTCACTGCCTTGAGTTACTTATAAAGTAATAAAAGTGGGACAAAAATCTAATAAATAAATAAGCATTTAATGAGATGACCAATGCTACATTATGAAATGAGTTGGAACCAAAAATGAATAAGAAAGACAAACATGGAAAATGCGCATTGTGCAAAGCAATTTTTTTCCATTGTTTTCATCAGCATAATTCATCTTTGTGTATTCTAAATGTGAGATTGTATATGCCTGTGAGAAATTTTCTGTAATTGAAATATTCGGCTTCTTGCTGAGAATTTATCTCCACACTATGGTGTGATTAGGTGTAGAATTTTTCCTAGATTCTATTATCACAGATTTCCATGTAGGGGGAATGAAAGATCAGTGTAGTAGCTCAGTAGTGGAAGCGGTGTATATAAAGAGAGTACACAGAGAGCACCATATTCAATTGCCGTTATTTTCAGGTAAACAAGAATGTGGTTAAATTATAATCCCCAACAACTATAACCAATATGAAAACTGGGGGTTATATTTTGCGGTATCTACTGTACATGGTGACTCAGTATTTATATGATTGGTTGTGAGTTAGTTGGAACACTGATGAATTCATTATAAGGCAGTATCATATGTGTGTGTATGTGTATATACTTATATATTACACACATACACTGGGAAAATGTTAATGGCATTAGGAATAGGATGTGATACTACAGAAGGGAAATTGCTGAAATTACACTGCTTAAAATATTTATGTAAGATTTAAACTGGAAGGGAGATGTTTGATTTTCACTCTGAAAAAAAATCTGATAAACTGTTGTCTTTAAATACCAGCAAACTGGTTAAAGTTGGAAAATATGTTTGGATATTCTATTTTTCACAGAAGTTTGCTCTGTCCATTTTCTGCACTAATCTTTCTGAATTATTACCACACATACCGGTACATATTTTATTGTAAACATCTTTATATACATTTTATTGTAAACTATATATTTCATTCATTTTTATGCATTTATCAATATAATTTTGTAACTTTTAGATGAAAAACTACCTAAAAATTTAGACGCAGCAAAAGGATATATTTGTCCCAGGCTCTATATTGTTTTAAGATAAATAAAATGTATATTAACTTGCTTCCAACTCTGCATTCAATGAATCTTAGAACATAAGAGGATGTACATTAAAGCTATACACATCCAATTAAAAATAGTACAGTAATACAAGAAATGGGCAAGCTGAAACTTTCAAATAATGCAGGGAAATCTGTCAGACAACAGCCTCCAAGAGTCCAGCATTTTGCATCACACAGTGTTTAACCCATTTGGGAAGTTTGCAATCTGAAAATGGGTCTACTTCCATTTTGCTTCTCTGCACATTTAGCCTGAATAGATGATCTAATTTCTAATACTATAACAGAGGGAAAATGCTTTCCTCTATTTATTTTTCCTGCCATGCATAATTTAATATTCCTCTATGAACCTTTTTTTTTCCTAAGCAGTACTTTCACATATTGAAACTGCTTTAGCTTACAAAAGCCATGCAATCATCCAGTCTAATTTCAAAAGCCTTCTGCAAGCTAGTATATCAAAAGTCTAGAGGAAAAATGATCCTCCATGTAGCCTTTTGTATATAAAGGATAAGAGAAAGTGGAAAAGAAAGAAAAGGGGAAGGAGAAAGGAAGGAAGGAAGGAAGGAAGGAAGGAAGGAAGGAAGGAAGGAAGGAAGAAAGGAAGAAAATACCCACTTGCTTTTTCAAGGTAGCCTTGCCTACCTCTTATTTCAGTCCTGTTCACCCCAGAATTGACATGTGCCTTCTCCACATAGTAGATTACTAGACAATCTGTTTGGATGATTCTTTCATAAATATGTCCTTACTTAGAGAGAAACAGAATGATCACGGCCTGGCAAAAAAGCAATGAGAATGGGAGTGATTCCCAACTGCCTGCCAGCATCTTAATTGATATTTCTTGCAGACAACCAAGTCTTTGATTTTTTTCATTATGTGCACAACTTTTGTTATGGGTCTATACATGTCCAAGTATAATAGAATCGGGCAACTTATATGTCTGAATGTTTCTTGTTGACGGCACACTTTTAGATTCAAATTAGAGAGGAAGTGTGCTAGATGATTATTATCTATTTTTCTTTTTGAATAGTGAAATTTTCCCATATCTATTCGTAGATATGGCCTAATTAAGAAAAAAGTATTTAAATATACTATGTTTTGTAAAACTGCTATAATGCTGTGTTCTTTTCTTTTCTCTCTTATATTTATCATTTCTAGACAGTACATTTTCACTACATAGCAGCTTGCACTGTTTTTTCCCCCTTCCTCCAAGCCTGGAGTTCACCCCATGGATTAACAAATGATTGAGGATTCTCTCTTAAAAGACTCTTTAAAAACCTGTCAGAATCAGCCTGAGACACAGATTTATTATGAACTATTTAAAGGGCTTAATATATGTATCCCTAAAGAGCCCTTGGAGCAAACTAAAAAGGAAGAGTGGAGTTCTCAAAGAATGGGGAAAATTCTCCAATGCCCCACTTTCTTCACACCACGATTACTGTTTACTCAAAGGATAAAACGCCTAACCTGTCATATGCAACCTTCAGAAGCCATATTGCCAGTGAAGTACAATCGAAAAAGAACCCAAACAATGGCACTCAACAGCAATACCTTGAAGGCAGCTGTAATTTATTTTCTATCCTCTTCACTAATACACTAATGTGGCTTTGTCTTCTGGAAAAAAGGACTTCTGTCCCATGTAGCAGTGGAAAAACTACCTGAGTGTCATCTGCATGCAGGCTCTGACAATCCCCTTAATTATATGTTATTGTATTAAAAGAAACTTCCTAATAATTAGATCACCTTCCAAATGTGTTCCATTCCCCCATCTGTCCTTGGGAAAAATAGCACTGCATACAAGTTAGTATTTTAAAGCATGTTAGAATTGAGTGTTAACATTGTAATGACATCTTAACTGCAAAATTGATTTCACATGGATACCAAGATATAATTACAGTATAGGCTTTAGACTACTGAAAAATATTTAGGAAGAAAACATCTTCCTTTATATAATTTTTTTCAGATTGGCTCAGTCAGACTGGAAGTTCACTTTGGAATGGGTATTTTTCTGTAAATGCAGTGCAATTAAATGTGAATTTATTTACTCTGTATGTGCACATAATAAATTAAGCTTTGTTTGGTTACTCGGTATTCCAGCTATTCTTGTGCTTGGCCAACCAATGCCATGAGATGTTACCAAATACTTGGGTAACACACCCTCCTCCTCAAAAAAGAAAGGGAGGAAGGAAGGAAGGAAGGAAGGAAGAAAAGACAGACAGACAGACAATCACATGGTGGCTCAATCAGGTTGGAACCATCATGCACAGGGTAAAATTCCCCAATCACAGATTTTAGCAGACAAGCAGATGCTAAAGATTATAAATAAACGGACACTGATAGAGACTGAATTTGCAGGTCACAATCATTCACAACCTACCATTATGAAGTTAGTAATGATAAATCTGGCTTTGGAAAACATGCATCATTGGAGTTAAGGTAAATTAATTTTTAAACACCATGGGAATAAATTGTAACATGGCATTCTTACTTAACCATCACTTAATCTATGGTCTGGGTTCAGATGATAACAGAAAGCAAACCCTGGAGAAGAAGCCAACGTCGTGACGATACGGACCTGCAGTCTCAATGCTCTGAGACTGCAGCCAATACTTTTGCCGCTGGGTGGTCCAATCGGACCTAAATTGTCCTGCAGAGATGGTGAACAGGAAGAATACTTCTTGCTGATCTCAGGGACATCGCAAAGTCCCTGATCAATCCAAGAGAAGTTCTTCAAGACAGCGACAAAAAATCCAGCCATTAGGCTGATGAAGTCGGGGCGGCTCCAAAATGGAAGGCTACGGAAAGAGAAAGTGTTTCCAGCTGGTGAGGAATTTTTACCATTTTAAAAGAGACTGCCTATAAAAAAAAACTGAATTTAAATTTGAGAACAGAAGAAATAAGTGGCGGAATTAAGCTTTGAATGGTTTTGGACAGTGGGTTATCTTACTTTTTAAATGTTATTTTCATGGGTGGAATTTATGCCTTTTAAACCGAAGGGAATAAGTTTTCTTCTTCTTTTTTCATTATTTTTTGCAACCTATGGACTAAAATTCTCCTTCTTCTCCTCACCTATTTCAATCAGCTGGCCTGGCACTTTCTTAGTTCTACCTCCCGGGGATTTATTCATTTTAATTGGGTTTGGGGTTTTAAAAAGTTTTTAATACACTATATACTATATTTAATATTTATTATTCTATGTACAGTCTTGCAACCTCCTCCACCTACGTATTTAATTATTTAACTGTTTTGTATGTATTTTATAACGTATTTTAGTGACTGTACACCGCCCCGAGTCCCTTTCGGGAGAGGGGGCGGTCTATAAATATGAATAATAAATAAATAAATAAATAAATTACTACATGTGTTTTTCCCCTTTTCTATTTCATTCAAGAATTTGACTTTTAAAAAAAATTGGAATAAAAAAAGATACAAAAAGCAACAAAGAAAATTGTAACAACAGAGGGAAAGACGACACTGCTACTCGAAGGCTGGAAGTTTGTGTATTGGAAACAAAACACTTTTACTTTCCTCACTGATTATTCTGGCTTAGCACTTCAAGGTTTCACTGTTTTGTCTATAGAGAGTGATAAGAAGAAAAGCATACAGATGTTCCTTTGAAGTATATCTTTAACCAGAGAAAAGTGAAAATAAGACCTTATTGTGAATTTATGCTTAATCTTGTAAAAACCTTCAAAGTCAGAGCAGCAGTGTTTGTCAGTTTGAGATAATGACACAATCTCAACAGCAGAAAGAAACTTTAAGTTTGCAAAAGATATTGTCAGAAATTCAGAAATTATCAAACACATTTGAGAGGATGGAAAAGAAGTTGGAAAATCTAGAGCATTTAACAATAAAATATGATGAAGAAGTTGGAGATGTTTATCAAGAGGAAAAAGTGGAGGTTAGAGTTCTAAAAACTGAAGAGAAAAATGACTACAAAGAAATTAAATCCACTGATATCTATGGTGATTGGTTTGTGTCTGGAAATGGAAAGAGTGGAATACTGAAAGAGGAATTAAATGGAGGGGAACTCTACCCCAGATGGCAAGATACAGAAGAAGAAAAAAATAAAAGAATTTATGAATTTAAAGAGAGAAATTTTGTTAGCAACATCGTTGAAAACACCACTGACAATTAAAGATAAGCTGATTAAGGAAACAGAAGAAGGGCATCGAAATTACAGGAGAGGCTTAATAAGCAACGAGTTGCAAAGAGGAGTCCATACAAATTTGATTAAGGAGATGATTAGAGGACTGATACCACAAATGGCAGAAGACATGAGATTGTTTTGCTACTGGAAAGATACAGGTTGATAGATGAAAGGGTATAATCTAAAACTAGTGAAATTTAGTGACCATAGATAAATAATTGATAATGATAATAATGTATACATGTGTATTGCTATGATAAATAATAATTGGATATGAATATTGAATGGTACCTATGAAAGGAAGATTATATATTTTTTGTTATATATAAAGGTTAATAAAAAAGAACTAAGTTAAATTTAGTTAAGTTTTGTTTATTAGGGGGGGAAATGTTATGATAAAGGACACAGTCAAATAAAGGAGGGATAATGATAACATTGTGTGTGTGTGTGTGTGTGTGTGTGTGTATGCAGGGATCAGTGACGTGTGGTGAGGTTTATGGCTGGTGAGGCTGGTGACGTCATCAGGAAGGCGGGGAATGGGACCACGTGTGCTGGAGGCTCAGGCTGCCTCAGCCTCCAGCACACGTGATCCCATTCCCCGCCTTCCTGAGCGTGCTCCGCCGGCTCGCGCTCCACAGTCCTTGAAAGCGACTGGGGAACGACGAGAACCTTCCTGCCTCTGCTGGACTTTGCGTGCTCCTTGCGACTGCATATTGCAGTCGCGAGGAGCGCGCGAAATCCAGCAGAGGCAGGAAGGTTCTCGTCGTTCCCCAGTTGCTTTCGTGCCTTCGTCATCCGGGAGCGCCGACAACATTTCTGCCTCCGCCCTCCGCAGCTCTCGGGCGCGCCCGGACGGAGGTAGCCAGAATGGCACCGAGGCAGTCTGGCGGGTGAGCGACCGAGGATCAGGCTGCCTCGCTCGCTCTTTCGTCTGCCCGGACTGCCTCGGCGCCATTCTGGCTACCTCCATCCGGGCACGCCCGGGAGCTGAGGAGGGCGGAGGCAGAAATGTTGTCGGCGCTCCCGGATGACGAAGGCACGAAAGCGACTCGTCGTTCCCCAGTCGCTTTCGTGCCTTCGTCATCCGGGAGCGCCAACAACATTTCTGCCTCTGCAGCTCCCGGGCACGGCCAGACAGATGTATATAATATTATAATATTATATATATATATAGTATATAATATTATATACTATTATTTCATGAAGAGAGGTGAGGCTCTGCCTCCCCTGCCTCCCCTGACCACACATCCCTGGCAGGGATACAACATAAGGAAAGTAGATGTAAATTGTAAACAGTGATTTGGAAAGGAGGATTAGAAGTTTTTGTTACTAAAATATTATGGATGTTTAGCCAGAATAGGCCATAAGGATTCAGTGTTATTGGAGGATATTAGAAATATCAAATGAAATGCCAGTATGTGGTTATGTTTTAAATCTTGATATATTTTATGATGAAGGACGTTTAAACAATTATAGTCAAATGAAAATGGAGGTATGATGATGGTAATATGTATAAATATATCTGAGTTAAAGTACTTGAGTTAATATGCATTATGGTTGATGACTGTGGAAGAGATGCACGAAAGTCTTTGTAACCAACTGATACACTTTTTACAGTATGTAAAGAGGGAGGATTCTTTGTGTTGTGTCTGTTTTGAAAATTAAAAATAATAAACACACACACACATATATAAAAGAAAGCAAACCCTATTTAACTATTAGCTAGCTGTTTTATGATTATGTTCTAAAGTAATGTTATTGTTGTGTATCTCAAATAGTTAGGCAGAGAATGGAAAAGCCATAAATAAATAATAGATCATGGTTTGTTTTCTTAATAGTGTACTTTCCGTTTTGCAATGAATAAATTATATATAATATTATAAACTGATTAGTATCTAGCTTGATTTTTTGGATTAGATCTTTCACCAGCAGCACCTACCAAGCTGAACATTTATTTGGATTGCTAATACGTATTCTGTATTGGAAATAGAGAAATGTGATATGTAGACAATTATACTCTGAACTTTTGAACTGCCATAAATTGTAAATTTAGGTTTTTTTTTTACAACTCTTGAAAATTTTCTTTAAAGCTTTTCAATAATTTCTCAGCTGCCTTTTATCCATGTTTCCTGCCTTCCTTATGGTAGAGAGATATGTTATACTCAGGTCCATGATATTCTTTAATGCATTAGTATATCTGAAGCAAATATAAAAATCTCTACAGTTCTTAAAAGGCAAGATGTAGGTACTGAAAACAGTAATTAGCTGACTGTTCAGTTATTTTGCTTAAGAAATATAGGGGGCATATTTAATCAAATCAGGCATTTACATAATTATGATTTCCCTCCATTATAATTTTTGCATTCTGTTAGCAAATTTGGCTTTTGCTAACATGATGCAAAAGTTGTTAATGAGTCTCATTGTATTAGCAACTTTTTATGACATTAACAAAATTAAATTTGCTAATAGACTATGACAGTTACTAACATAAGATTAGTGCAAAGAGAGACCAAAATCTCAGTAGGCCATCAAAAGTAATGATCAACATGTAAAGAATGCCTGGTTTGTTTTTTCTTCTTTGTTAAATATAACGTGAATATTTGTGCAATGTCATTCTCATTCACAGCTACAAAGGGCTCCCTAGGAAGGTCTCTTTTACACAACATTAACGCAAGCACAACACAATGATTAATTTTGGATAGAAAATTATGAGCTATCAACTTTCCTCGTTGGTAAAGAAGTAACTCATTTAACAAGATGAACTGACAGAAGCATCATGCAAAATATGCATCCTAAAAGTCAGATATTCACTATGAAAATAAGGTAGTATTTTATTAGATAACCTTTTAAAGTATAATTATTAAGCAACTTCATTAGCCAGATATCAAGATAAGTAAAAAGTTTATAATCAGAAGGAAAAACTAAAAAAAAATCAGAGGCTTTCTGGTTTTTTTCGGTCACAACAAGATTGATTTCCTAAATTCTCTGCCATTCTAACAACTTGGAAACCTGAGAGATACAGTACTTAAAGAAAAACTAAATCATTAGTTCTAGTTAAAAAAATTGAGTTCATATGCCATCTAAATCATTAGAATATTGTTTACTATCCGGCTAGATAATAGAAACAGAAGTTAGAAAGAAGGAGATATAAAAAGAGGAAATAGCCAAGTGGAAAGTTGTTAAGAAGAATATGTTAAGTATTAATGTTAGTATATTATTATATTATTACGTTATTATATTATTATGTTACTATATTATTGATATGATGGCGATGAATATCACAACAAAGATGTGTAATATGACTATGTAAACATAATTATACCCAGACCACACACTGTTTGATTAAAATTGAATGTTATATAAATAAAACAAATAAAACACGGGGGAAAAGAAAATATTGTTTATCATCTAGAAAGAACAACTGATATAATTTTTAATAGAAACATAATTGAGAAAGAGATATTGAATTCAAATTATCTCAAAATCTACCTTGGACAACCTCCAAAATAATATGATGTCTCCTGATTTCAGTTTAGAAACCAGGAGACCATTAATTCTAGCTCCACCTTAGGCAAAAAGCCAATTGTGTGAACTCAGGCCAGTAGCTCTCTCAACCCTTTGGAAAAGGCAATGATAAATTGCTTCCAAAAATTGGAAGCCAGGAGACAAAACTGACTTTAAAGCACAAATCACACGGACAACAAAATAATTTATAGATACGAGTGCCTCCTGGTGAATCTCTTCCAACTGGATCTGGAAAGTCTACATGTAACCAAAAAAAAATAGCACCTTCATTTAACATTGTTTTAATAATAATTCTGTTTCTGTTAATATTTAATTTTCCTGCCAATGAACAGACTCCTTCATGCTCTAAGGCAATCTTCATTTAATGATCACAATTGGAACAGGCAACTCAGTCATTAAACAAAGCAGTGGCTTAGTGAAAAATCACTATGACTGCATATAATTTCACTTCAGCTTTTCTTCTTAACAGCATCAGAATGATGTGACCCCAAACAACTGATGAGTTCAAATGGCAGGAAGGTTTCCAGAACTTGACCACAAAGAAAGTCAATCCTAACCCCAACATCCCTCCCCCCCAAACTCTTTGCCTTTTGGAATGCTCAACCTGCTGCTGGGATATTAGCAAGAAGAAAATTAATGTTTATATTTACATTTGTTGGAATGAAAGGGATTACAAAGAGAGTAAGCAGATATACAATAGGGAATATACATTGAAAAAAAATGTGCTAGTACTGGCTTTTTGCATAGCAGAGTTCTGAGCCCAGAGCTACTTAGGAGACAAAGAAAAGTAGAAGGTGTGAAACTAATCAAAGTCTTGTCAGTTACAGGCAATATCTGCCAGCGGGTTAATTAAGGTCATTGAGCTGAGCTTGTTATGGTGCAGTTAGCACTTTCTAAGGATGCAATGCAGTGTGGAGAATAGCAGTTCAGGAAGAGACAGCTTGCTTAGGCAAGCTCTTTGCTCTATGAAGGAAGACAACAACAACAACAACAAAAAGCATCAGGAACAAGATAATGTGTACTAACTGTAATGGTGAACTGCAACTGTCTAAATGCAGGCATTAGTTGCAAAGTAACTTATTCATCACTTTTGTAACTGCAAGTGGTCACTGTCTGAGGCAGTCACTAAATGAGGAGTATGTGTACAACTTTTTCTACCCAATATATAAGATACATTTGACCAAATGACTCTTCCCTGATTTGAAGGATAATGAAATCTATAGCTGACAAATAAAATGCCTCATATGTCAGTTCAATTTGTAACTATCTGAACGATTCCATTCATGGCCATTTGGCTTCGCTTGCATTTGATGAAACAGCTTTTGCTCCTACAAATGTCAACCTTTCTCAACCTGGCACCAATCCAATACATTTGGAGTACAGCTTCCACTAATGCTAGGCAGCAGGTGCATAGAAATTCTGGGAACTACAGTTCCAAGTCACTGAAGGGCAAAAGGACAGTCTAAGCTATAGTATAGTACATTTCTTAATCTTTTCAAGGAATCAAGGGACACTGTTTCTTTTCAGATAACAGACCTATTAGTGGTACCATTTGGGAAGTTCTTATGTACATAGGCCTCAACCAATAATTAGCCCCATAAATATTCTCATAAAGCAAAACAGGAAAAAAAGCCAACAAACAAAAACTAAACAGAAGAGCAATCAGCAACATCCGTTATTATAACAGAACTGGCTACTCTGCTCTTGACCTATTAAAACTTTGTTTGCTATTATGCTGGCGGGCAAGCTAGTCATGCAGAACAGTGTGGAGGAAATGAGCCAGTGTGTTCCCCTGGTGATATAAATGCTTTATCAAGCTGATCCCTGCCTTGTTATGTAAACTATACCAGGTACTGTTCATTTTAAATACAGAGATAAACAGATCTAATATGCTTCAGGGCATCATGCTTTATGCATGAACTGCTTTTTATTTTTATATTAAAGATTTTCTTGACAGAACCCTTTGCAATGGAGTAAAGCAATATTCTAACATCTTAACTACAACCACAGCAGAACCTGTAAGTTCAAAGCAGTGAGAAAGATAGTCCCAATTCAATTAGACCAATGCAAACCTTTTTAATTAATTCTTAATAAACAATTAATTTTAGTGAATGCGTCTTGTAATAAGAATGTCTCTCTCAAAAGATAAATGAAAAAAAAATCCTCAGAGACAAGTATTATAAAAGTATAGCTCATGCTATCTGTTTACAATATTTAACTAGCTTTCTTTTGCCTACCATTTATTTTTTAATTTCAATTTCTGCTTAGATTGATTCGAGATGTAATATTTTTAATCTTTTCATGCATTTTGTAATCCAGTTTTTATCAACTAATAGAGAGGTAAAATTAACAGTAACTCCATACAATATTCCTGTTGAAAAAATGTGGGGGGGGGATTCTTTGTGCCATTTATATGAATTTGAGTAAGTCAATTTTGAGATTCAGTTTGGTTTTCATAAGTAAGACACCAGCCTAGAAACGGGAATTCTAGTCCTGCCGTAGACTCAAAACAGCTGGGTCGCCTTGGGTAGTCACTCTCTCTCAGCCTCAGTAAGAAAGCAATGGCAAACCACTTCTGAAAAACCAAGAAAACTGCAGGGATTAGTCAACACTGACTTGAAGGCTCGCACACAAACACAAACGAAGTCCATTAATTGTCAGAAGATTCAAGGCAAGTATGTCATCCCCCCCGCCACAAAATTATTGGTAATTTTGGCAACAAAGGATTTGGGCATGGCCCAAAACAGATTGCTAGATTACATGGACATTGGGGACATCAACTTTTTAAACAACATAATTAAAACTCATCTTTGTGATGTTCTTCCTAACAATGGAATTTGTAATTAATACCACTTAAAATCCTATTAAGTACTTGTGTGTGTGTGTGTGTGTATACTCATATTAAATATAAACTAAATCAGCTGAAAAAGTAACCCCTGCCTTTGTCATACACAGAGAGTACAAAATCATGGCATTCATGTGATGGATGACACCATGATATATGTGTGTTATGATTCTGGCATCATCACAGTTTGCTGTAGATGCTGTTCAAACAAAATAGTAAAACCTCTTTAGGGTTCTCCTAAAAAACAATAGAAGGTATTTTATGAATCACCCCGTGACCAGAGTTCCAAAGGCTCCCATTGAAGAACCTGATTTGATTGCAAAGCTTGAATGAGATAATATGAGAATTCTGAAAAGCTGTATTTTATACTATACATCTTCAGGATAAACATCTTGCTTTCAAATCAAATCTTTGTTACAGCATTGAGAAGTCCAAAACATAAACACAACAATCAAATAAAACATTGGCATAAAAACATGATGGAAGATCCAGATAAAACTCAGGGCCTCAATAACTTGTCACTAACCCGATTCCTGAAGAGTCATTTGGTGGACTGGACAAGCCACAGCACAAAATTTGGCCACACTAAGTGTAACAGCTGTATCTGTATCTGCAAATAAAAAGGAAGTATAAAATATATCAGATCTACCTGTTCTATTAGTAAAAAAGTGTGATGTAAGTGGCATGAAAACTATGATAAAATAAACACTAAACAGAAGAACTGAACACCCAGAAGTTGTGTTCCAACATTTTACAATTATTTTCTGTCTCACCTTTCATTTCTAAGTTTATAGGGAGGCTGGAATGGAGCAAGCCAATATGTGTTATCACCCTTTCTTAGAGCAGAGGAGAGAATAGATGATTTTTGTTTACTGTTGTTCATGTGAAACTTGTGGAACATCCTTGCTAAATAACCAAAGAGAAAGGAGGCAGATTAACAGAATAACAGAGTTGGAAGAGACCTTGGAAGTCTTCTAGTCAAACCTCCTGCTCATTCCAGACAAGTGGCTGTCCAGTCTCTTCTTAAAAGCCTTCAACGATGGAGAACCTACAACTTCTGAAGGCAAACTGTTCTACTGGTTAATTGTTCTCACTTTTAGGAAATTTCTCCTTAGTTTGGGTTGCTTCTCTCCTTGATTAGTTTAGATCCATTGTTTCTTGTCTTGCCTTCTGGTGCTTTGGAAAATAGGTTGACTCCCTCTTCTTTATGGCAAGCCCTTAAATATTGGAACACTTCTATCATTCAACCCATTCCTTCTTTTCACTAGACTAGACATACCCAATTCCTGCAACTGGTCTTCAAATTATTAGGGGCCTCCAGCCCCCTAATAAGCTTTGTTGCTCTTTTCTGTACTCTTTCCAGAGTCTCTACATCTTTTTGATAATATGGTGTGCAAAACTGGATGCAGTATTCTAAGTGTGGTATTACTAAGGCTTTATGAAGTGGTATTGATACAATCCCTCTGCTAATGCAATCTAGCATTGCATTGGCTTTTTCTGGCTGCTGCCCCACATTGCTGTCTCATATTTAAGTGATTGTCCACCAGGACTCCAATATCTCTCACACAGTTATTGCTGTTAAGCCAGGTTTCACCTAATCTCCATCTGTGCATTTGTTTTTTCTTACCTAAGTGTAAAATCTTATTTTTCTACACACTGAATTTCATTTTTTAGATAGGGCTCAGTGTTCAAGTCTTTCGAGATCCATCTGGATCTTGAGCCTAAGAGGCAAAAAATTAGACAAGAGAGGAAGATAACTACGCACAGGTGATTTGTAACTGCTATTTACAGCACTTTATGGTAAGCCAGCTCAACTAATTACAACTCATTTGTAGTATTTATTTACAAACAACAGTAGTATCTCTGATACCACAGTTTATGCTGTGCCACCAACAGACTGAAATAAAATAGGACCTTTCTTAAGTGTCTCCTGTTAATAAAGGCATGCCACATAATATAACATCTGTACTTCTCTGCATATCATTTTTAAAAAGAGAGACTTTACATATGCCGTTTGCAATACTTCTGAGTGCTAGGATTCCAATAGCTCCTAAACCTAATGTACTGTATATGTGCACTACTAGTTTGAACCTAGTAGTAATCTAGTAGTAGTAAAATGTGTAGCTCCAGATAGAACAAAACTGATTGGCTACTAGTGGCCAAGAAAAGTTTAACCTTATATGTAAAAAAAAAGAAGAATCCCCCCCACCCTCCACAAGTGGCAATAGAAATCATATAAACTGTGGGCATGATGTCACATCTGTATCTTTTTGTCTGAGAATTTATGTCAGGAAGGTGAGCTGCATATAACATTCTAGAAAAGACTGATCCTGATTATAACCCTGAATTATAACTTCTTAATTTGGCAAGTGAAGATCCATTATAGAAGGACTCCAGGGCAAGAATGTGTTAAGAAAATTATTCTTTCTGTCTGCTCATTTAAAGTAATCCCTTTGGGTGATTAAATGAAATATTACTTGTTTAATAACCATCAGAACATTATTTTTAAGCAAAAATATTTTGCGTATTTTCTCTTCCTAATTTTAACTCACTCATGTCGTGGGAAAGGCACAGACATCACACAAAGAAAGTAGAGTTTAGCACCTGAATACTGTTTGCACTGTCATCATGGCATCTATAATTTAGTGTGAAGCAGTGAGGTAGACAGAGCATTATCATCAGAAATCACCCTGAACAGGGATATAAACCACACTCGCAACAACACTTGTCAGAAAGGTGACTGCAGTCAAAACTAATATCCAAGAGTTTCAAGATAAATGCTGACAATGCAACCATCCTATAAGACTACTATTGCTCCAAGAAATAGAAATAAAATGGGGGGGAAACCCTCAGACCAAAGTATGAAATTCCCCTGAAGGGAGCAATTTAATTTTTATTGGGGCCTAATAAATTCTCTATGAATTAATACAAGTAAAGCTTTGATCTAACTGGATAAGATTATTTTATGTTTGCTACAGAGGAATAAATAGTTTCCCCCTCCCATTATTCTAAATTAATCCAATTACCTACATTCTATCTTTCTTCTCCTCTGATATCCTGGACTGTATGTATGAAATTCCCAAACCATATAATTAGCTGCAGATTTTATAGAATCAGACCTTTTGCACAATCTATATGCTATTATTCCTCAGCCAGTATTTCTATTTTCGTATACTTTACAATGGGTTTCCTGGAAATTTAATATCAGTGTACTTCCTGCCACATAAACTATGAACCCACAGGGAAACAAACAAACAAAATCTTGAATTATAGCCATTTTGATTTACTTGGTTGTGTGTAGCTTGTTAAGTTTGGTCATTTAACATACAGTACATGGCAAATATTTCAATATATACAAAACAATAAGAAGATATGCCAGTTGTACAAGATACCTGTTGTTCTACATTTTACTTTAGAGGAAACTATCTTTTTTCTTTAAGATGTGAGTAGGGAAGATATTGGTTTTATGTTTGTCCTTCTTATGACAAACATAAAAGTTTGTCTAGAAAACTTTTGTTACTAAACTTTTCATCCCAAAACTGAATTCTATGAATAGTATTAATAGCAAATAGTATAATTTACAAGTAAATACAGATTCCGCCCCCCCAACATCAACTAGCATGCTTATTTGTAAGAAGGTAACATGTCCATTAACCTCATCAAAAGGAAAAATATAAGAAATTATTATTTTCCTTAATTTCTCAGGCTGTAGTCTTACTCATACCTGTTTAGGAATACATTCAATTACATTCACTTAGGCTTACTTCTGAATAGGACATTAACATTAATGACAAAATACAATTTGATATAATAAAATATTACTGCTGTGCAAATGAAATTATAACAGATCGATGTCAAACAATTAGACCAAGTGCCTCAAAGCAGATCCACTGATAGAACTCCAATGTAAAGCAGAGGACTCTTTCTTCGTTGTTTATTGAAACTATGGTTTTCACCACAAGTGCTCATTCTTTCCAATACATCACAATGACGGAAATTGATTTAGATTCCAGGGCAGACGCATCCCTACATGGCCATTTCAATCTCAAAAACAACTAAACAAATAGCGCAGAGAAAAGACATGAACTACATGGAATTACATAATATAATAATAAATAGGTAGAGAAGCTATAAAACATGTTAAGTCCCCTAATATTATATTGCAGGCAGTTAGAAGACAATAGCATTATTTTTGCAGCTGCGGGGCCACCGAGACAATAGCCCATGCGAAGTATCATTTGCTTCACAACAAGATCTAAATTCAAGTGCAAAAAAGAAGAAAAACTGCCATATTTAATCTCCAAGGACTGCCAACATCCTGTAATTTTTATGTGAAAGAAATAGAAAGGAAAACCTTGCTTTACATGGAGAGTAATCACGTTAGCTGCGTTTAATTAGTTTAATTCAAGTTTAATTAAATGTATACTTACATTCAAATTAAATTACATAAAAATTAACTTTAAATAAATAATTTTGCCCTTGCTCAGACGACGTTTATCTTGGATTTGGCCACTTTTAGGACCTTGGCATGCCACTCACGAGCAAGTAGACCTAATCATGAAAAAGGCAATAGATGATATTTAATTACATTAATTTCAAATGTCCTCAGTTTTGGTATATGTGCATCCTGTGTAGATTGCACATGAAATAAGATTGCTTATCTCCCCACTCCCGAATTATCTAAACACTGCCAGAGATCAGAAGTGCACAATCTTTTTCAGACCGACTGCCACAATAGGCTATCGTGCTCTACTTTGTACAAAACAAAAATTTGATGGAAGGAAGGCTCATCTCATCACAATATTGCTAAATTATCAAGAACTGGCTGCTTTTGCTGAAGAAAGAGATATATGAGAAACAATTGTGTATGAAGCATTTTAAAAATCTGGAGAGTTTAATTTTTGTGACCTTCCATGAGTTCATATCTTGCTATGCTCAATATTTACACAATTGTCATGAGAAGCAATCACTTTGTTATCAGAGATCTTTCTAAGTTAAAGAAGAATAAATCTAAGTAATATAATGATGCAAGTGTGGAAGAATCACCATGTTGTAAAAAAAATATAATTATGTGTCTTGATTTGAGTGTTTAACATGCAGATACACCATGTAGCAATAATCTTAAAAAAAAACTTATCTGCTTTTACGAATTGAGAAGTAGGGAAAATCCTAAATAATACATGTGGAATTAAAATTCACTGTAACATTCTTCAATTTGCATTATTGGCTGAAACCCATAATTAATGGCTAAGCAGCTATTAATATGTTTCCTACTAGTAGTTGCTGCACAGGGGGGGGGGGGGGATTCATGACCTGTTTGAGATTTCCTGATGCGTCCAGTAGGCCATTGTTAGAAAATAATGTTGAACTAATTATCCCAATGATTTTCTTATTTTCTTATTCAAATTCCACTTCTCATACCATCCCAGGGAAATCTCAAACAGTGCAAAGTATTTCTCAAGACTTGTTTGAGAATGTGCTGAACTTAAAGGGGATCTGAATACTACTACGGGAAAGGGAATAAAATTCTTCATCTACAAAGCTTTAGATCCCAGCATATACTTCAAGTCATGAAATTTAATGCACTGGAATTTCTACAGTTATTTGTGCTGAAACTTCTATTATCCAAGTTTTCAAACCTTCACTTGCAGATGTTGTCTTTCTTGAGAAAGTAGTGTATTCAGTCTGTGGAAGAGAATATTCTGAGTGGAGTATCCAGACATATGAACTTTTTTTTTTTAAAAAAAGGACACTACAAAAAGGATAGAATAATAAACATGAATTTAAATGTGCCATTAGGGCAAGGGTTTGCTAGGTTTACATAAGCTTTATATAGGAGAAATAACTAAGCAATTATTATGTTAACTTAGAATTTAGGAGATCTAAAAGGCATCTGCGTCCATAGTTTATTTAATAGAATAATAGCTATGCACAAATTCAAGGGCAGCAGGGCACTCCCCAATTTCTGTTTCAAGCACCTTATTGGTGCAGCAAAGGCCAATTTTTAGATTACACCCATTTGTGATTAGTATTATAATATGAAAACAGTGAGAGGCACATCTTATCCACTTGTACATCTGCAAAGCAGAATTATGTTTGGAAAAGCAAGAATGTGTTGCAGTGGAGACAAGGTTCAGCTGGATGAAATATTTTACCTAGACATCTCATAATTTCATGTGAGTATTTCATGCAATAGTTAAAGCAGAGATGGTAAAAGTCTCTCATGGAACAGGCTTCCTTGTTCCATCTCAGCTTAGCTGAAAACTTGAGTTGAGAGAGAAACCATTTCTTCCAGCCACATTATTGATAGTTATTCCGGTGATAATGTAACACATTCTGGGCTGGCTTGGTTTTGAATGGGCAATTAAAACCCATTATAAACAAACACAGAAACATATAATGTATCAACACAGCTGCCTGCATTTTTGCACCAGCTCTGGGGATGTGAACAGGAAATTATCATGATGAATGCCTAGATTTCAAAATCTGCCATTATGTCAATGATTTAAGATGGCCTTTGAAATAGCTGAACAGTGGAAATCTCTTCCTCTCTCTCTTGCCTGTATTGTAGACAAAACTAAAAATAGCTGAACATTATGTTAACTAACTATGGAAGTCTTTTTAAAAACTTTTTACAACCCATGATAATATGTTGAATTACATATAAAGTCTGATAAAGAAAAGTCAAACTGGATGGATGGAGGATAGGAAAGTTGTAAGCTAAACTGAAATGCTCTGATTCACTATTATGTTAAACAAAGAATAATACAATTTTTTATTATGAATGTGGAATTTTATGAATTGAATAAAATGATTTAATGAGGCATCATTATGTTTTCTTTTCTCAATGAGTCTTGACTTTTTCAAAATCTGAGAATTACATTTGAGGTCCAAGTTCTTTATATAGTTTAAGCTATATACAGTTAATCATATATACTATATATACAATATAGTTTATTAATTATTTAATTTAATTTACAGTATTTGCTTCCCATCTCACTATTCAGCCTATAATTTGTGTGGAAGTAAGCTTTGAAATAAATTGAACCTAGATATTATGATGATATCTGCAGGAATACTGTTGCTGGTAGATGGAACCCAGGTTTTGGGGAATTTGTCTTCCTCTTTTACTATTTGATATTGCAAATGTTAGCGTATAAGAAATTATTATTCCTGTCTTTGAAAGGAAGTTAGGCATTTGACAAAATTAAATCCAATCTACTTGAATTCCAGAAGTACCCTTTATGTATCTTGAATTGTGTATGGTTTTGTGCCAATTCAGTACGCATACTCATTCATCAAATCTGTCTTGAAAAGTACCACAATTTCAGCTTTTACAATTTGAGTTGTTATGAAAGTAGTTCACTTAAATTTCTAATAAACTGACAAATTCTATGGGGTACTTCATTTGCTCATAAATTTCTTCTGCGATTGTTCTATCCATACTGTAATACATTTTTCATAGCCTTTTAGTTTTCGTTGTTTGTATTTTAGACTACAGGTATGGATTATACAAATATATATATATATAAGAAATCTATAACTTATTCTCTTCCTCCTGAAATCTCTTTTACCAATTATGAGTAACATTTCCTCATCCTTAAACTCCAATATTCCTGAAGTTAAGGACAGGAAGAGAAAAACCTTTGACAGAAATTTTTACTTTGCTTTCATGAATAATAAAGCTATGTTCCTTATCATTAATTGAAAACATTTTTTAAAGTTCTGGAACAAAAGACTACACATCCCCACCTCCTCATACTGCAATTGGGACTAGAATCTAAGCTGTTGAACAAAGCTGTCATTAAGTGAGATGCTCATGTGACCGTTTTGCTCAACTACCACAATCCTGGGTCTCCCAATTGCGGTTGTTAAGCTATCATGTGGAAGGCCCAGTGTCCACAGGTGCATGGAAACCTGCCAGGGGCTGGAAGGCCTGGGCCACCTCTGTTTTGCATGGCATGGAAAAACTCCGGAGCCCATCCATGACCCTCCGTGGAAAACATAAGTGCGCGCGCACACACTGCACAATTACAGCCCCGGAGAGCAGAGACTCTTGGAGGGAAGCCAGAGGCAGCCGGACAGCAAGGTCCCTCACCCTGAGGGAGGAAGGGTCAGTTGGGAAAGGGGCTTTGGTTCTGCTGCCTCTGGCAGATGGTGCTTTATTGTCCTGTGGTGAAGATTCTGCCCCTCATCCCGGAGCTTTTGTAACGGCAGGAACTTGTTCTCACTCACCCGGGTTTGTGCAGAGGCTTCCCTCTCTGGGCCTGTAATTGTGCGGGGCATGCGCGCACCAATCTTTTCCATGGCATGGGCTGTGGCCAGAAGACAAGGAATGTGAGGGGGACCATAGAGGCCTCGTCCTTCTGAAGAGGACCTATCCCCGAAGAGGGCAGATGTGGTGGCATTGGTCTTGGGATGTTCTGTGGAACCCCCCCCCCCAGGGAAAAAAGCCATGGGGGATGGCTTTTTAGCCAGGCTGCTGTTAGAGAAAAGAGGGCAGTGTGCACCAGTGGGCTTGTGCAACAGCCAAATCCTCACCTCCTGTTCCTTCTTCCGCTGCTGCACAAGCCCACGTGGCGTGCGCTGTCCTCTTCTCTCTGACAGCTGCCTCGTTTCCAATTGGGGGGGGGGGAAGAAATCCATCTTTTCCATCCCTCTCCATGGATGCCCGCCCCAATTGGAAAGAGGTGGCTGTGAAAGACAAGGGAGCGCGACCCATGCATGTACAAACAGCAAAAGAAGGAACAGGAGAGGAGTTTGGCTGTTTGAAAATCCCCACATGGAACTCCTCTCATGTTCCTTCTTTTGCTGTTTGTACACGCCGCACGGGGCAGCAAAAGAAGGAACAGGAGAGGACTTCGGCTGTTTGAAAAGCCCGGCATGGAACTCCTCTCATGTTCCTTTTTTTGCTATTTATACATGCTGCGCGGGGTGCACTGCCTTATCTTTGACAGTAACTTCATTTCCAATTGGGGCAGGGATCCCTGGAGAGGGACGGAAAAGATGGATTTCTTCCCCCCCCAATTGGAAACGAGGTGGCTGTCAAAGACAAGGGAGTGCAAACTGTGTGGCTTGTTCAAACAGCAGAGGAAGCAACAGGAGGGGAGAATTCATTGGACAAGCACATGCACATGCGTGGCTTTCTCCTCTGACAGCCGCCTCATTTCCAATGAAGGGGATGGGGAATCCATGCGATTTCCTCCCTCTGTGATTCCCCACCCTCCCTCTGCGCACCTGCCAGCCAAAACCCCCTGGAAGGCTTCTGCTGGTGGGCAAACGGAAGGAAGGCAGGCCAGCCCTGGTACAGGAAGGCACAGTAAATTCTTTCAACTGGTACGCCCGTATTGGACAGGACCTGCTGAAACCCATCTCTGGCCTGGGCCCTCTCTCTGCCCCACCAGGATTGGTTCTTCTTACTTTTGACTGCAGCTGCTGAGAGTTTCTAGCCTTCACAATAATCACCTTCATTAGGTTTCTGGCTAGAAAAAAGTCTTTCTATCTTGCAGAACAATTGCTCACTAGCGAGCCTTCTAGCTAGTAAATCAGGATGTGGTGGTGCAAGTAGGGAGTCCAGGCCTCATAGGCATGGTGGGGTAAAGAGAGGGAGGGGGCTCAGGCCGCCCATGCATGGTGGGATGGGGAGAAATAGTCAACGAGCATACTGAGGCCTTCAGGGCTGCAGCAGCTTTGTGGACATTGGTGGGCCAGGTGGGCAGCTGAGATGGGGAGACATAGGCAGATGGAGGGGAGCTGCAGTGTCCCCATTGTTATTAGGAGAGGTACCCTGCCAAGCACCAACATTTTCTATCATGTGACTACAGGTGAACAGCAACAGCCATAACTTCAGGAAAGGATCGTAATTCCTTTTGTTCAGTGTCTTCATAATTTTAAATGGTCACTGAATGAACAGTTGTACGTAGAGGACTATTTTAAGGTCTGCATTTAAATTATGAAATGCTTCCCTGATCTTAATGGATACTTATGAAAGGTGTGGCTTTTCAGAATACGGTATATACAGACACAATAACAAAGGGTGGTGTAAAAATAAATACACACATGAGCTGAATGATTCTGTTTGTCTTTATAATATAGCATATGGCAGTTAACTGGGCATGATTCATGTAAAAATAGTTGTGAGTTGTGTGCTTTATTTGACCCCTTTATTTTATTTTATTTTATTTTAATTTTCAAAATGCAGAAATAGATAACAAATTATAATGTATATGTGTATCTGACAAGTCACTGTAATTTCGTTTTAACAGAATCACTAATTGGGTTTAAAGTTTAGAAGCTGATAACCATAGATTTGTAGCATTACAAATATTGAACAATTGGACAGCTAGCAACTCATGAAATTAAAATTTTATAACCAAAAGTCGAAGACTGTGTTGCATGGTCTAAATATTTCATAACTGACATTTTCAAAGTCTACAATATGAAGCTAGATTTTGATTTTCCAATGCAATATTCTGTATATGTGCAGCTCTCCTTCTGTTTTTTTTATATGTGAATGTAGGCGCAATCCAAATATTTGTTATTATGAAATAAAAATATATACTAGTCAAATACGGAACATCTCTTTTTTTTTATAATTGTCCAGCATGAAAGATGATGCATTTTAAAAATGCTCTATGCATGCAACTAACCTAGAAGAACAGTCACGCTCAAAGCTACTCTCTACTGCTAGGAGATCAAAACCAAAACCAAATGTCCTTGGTGAACTGTCATGGGCTTTCTGAACTCTTGCAGAAAGTTCAAATGAGCATAATAGACAAATAGCACTGAAAGATAGTTGTGGGATCTATGAAAACTCCTTAGCTTAATTGTACAAATATATTACTGAGGAACTGATGAGTGATCTTTTCTCTACACACTGTTTCTCTATGACTAGGTTCATATTTTATTAATAGGACTGGCAACTGATTAATAATATGAATTTTTCTTGATTAATTGATTAATTCATCAATTGAATGTATGAGCATAAATAATAAGTGGATCTAATGTCATGCTGTCAGACTTTTATTAATGCGAAGGGACTTTCGTTCTTTTCTCTGCCTGTGGACTCTCTACTAATATCCTCAAATCTTTTACCGAAGACTGAGGCAACCTCTCTGCAACAGATGTGGAATTTGTGGAGAGTTGCAGAATTAAGGGGAATTATTTAGTCAGTAAGGAAAAAGGCTACTGGAGTCCACCAGCAATGTACTTTTATTTCTGTATTTAGAGGAACTAAAAATGTATTAGATCTAACCTTACAAAAAACAGTACTAGAAAACACCTTAGAAAAGGCTGTGAGAAAGAAATATTAAAAATCTGTTGTGTGTATACGTGATTTTATTTGTAATAAGTAATAGCACTGTTATACATTCCTATTCAAAGCTATGAAATTCACTGAGGCTTACTCCCAGCTGATAGAAGAGTGGAGCTTTAAAGCATTTAAAACCTGGTTCTGAAAAAAACAGGAAGCAAAAATAGAAATATTTTTAATTCAACAATTAATTGATTAATTTAAGTCAACCGATGTAACTATTGTTTTAAACCTTGTATTCCTAATCACCAGGAATATCTCTTTGTTGCAAACAAAGCTATGCTGATTTGCATCCATGCAGGAGGTGGCAGTGTGCAGAAAATCAGCAGTAGCGCCTATATGCAAAACATGTTGACTTTGTCCTCATTTGATTAAATTGAACATTAAAGTTCTAAAGAAATACTAACATAGTGGAAAATCTTGGCTTACAGGATGGCTTACATAGAAACCAATAATAATGTAAGGATATCAGCAGCTCAAAACCAAGAGCAGAAACTTTGGTACCCTGAAAAAAATAATATATTTGGAAACAATGATTCCAAATATATTGCCATCCTGGTAACATTCACCTCACTCTGAAACATCTTGTCTGTCCCCCCCCGCCCCCGTTCCCTTCATGGGAATCATCTCTATCCTTTAGATGGGGCTCTAAAACTCTGATTCTCTGGGCTTTTGGTGCTTTAACTTGAATTAGGAAGACAGTAGGCATATAATTTTAACTGTTGCTTCAATTGATTACTATTATTATGCAACTACTTTTATAGTTGTAAGCCATCCAGAATCTTGAAAGTAGGCAAAATACAAATAACAAAATACGGTTATATTTTAAAAGAGAGATGAACGAACACTAATAATTCAACACTGCTGCTTAAACAGTGAAAGCCCACCAGTGGCGGGTTTCAAAATTTTTTAGAACCTCTTCTATAGGTGTGGCCTGCTTTGTGGGAGTGGCTTGCTGCCCATGTGACTGGGTGGGAGTGGCTTGCCAGCCATGTGACTGGGTGGGCGTGACCAACTTGTAAAATGTGGTGAAAATCACTTAACAACACTCTTGCTTAGCAACCAAAATGTTGGCTCAGAAACTGGCACTTAAAGCACACAAGTCTTAAAGCTGTCAAGTTACAAGATCCTTGCACCCCTAACCCTTTAGAAAAAAAAACCCCAGGGGTGTTCAAACTGACAGCTTTAAGACTTGTGGACTTCAACTCCCAGAATTCCTCCTCTCGCTCTTCATCTTGATGATGTCCGGACGGGCGGTGGGAGGGAGCTGGAACCGGTTCTAAACGGCACTGTAGATTTGTGGAACCTCTTCTATAGAAGAGGTTAGAACTGGCAGGAACCCACCCCTGAAGCCCACCCACCCCACCTCAAGACATTAAGCTCAGTTTAATATCATCAAAGTTTTGGCAAGGTTAAAAGTATTAATTTACGCTGTACTTGTGAATGCATGCCTAGCACATCTTTGTTTATAGACTAGCAAGAATCTAACTTTCCCTACTAGAGTTTAATTGTGATTGACAAGCTCACTAACTTCGTCCTCAAGGAGATACTTAGAACCATTATCAAATATATGACAGCATATATTGTTCTCACAAATGGCAACAATATCACATATCATTTTATAGATAATGTTTCAATATCTTTCGTTGAATAAAAGTTTTTTTTAATCAAGTTGCATTGGTAGCACTAAACTACACAAGGGGTTTGGAGGTTGCAGATGGCTGCATTACTCTAAATGTTCAAGCTTGACTGACCCATTTCATCAACACTGTCAGAGCCTTGCACTGATACATGTTGACAACATTTAATCTTAAAAAATTGAAAGAAATGAATTAATATGCAAATTTCATCAGCTTTGTAATAAAAATGTCCTTGGAAAAAAACAGAGAACATGACCCCCAAGGAATAGTGTGAATTATCCCAGCTCAATTCTTTAAGTTAGTCAGAGGTATGTAAGTCCACAAGGAAATCAGCACAGATTTGACTTGGAAATAATTATGATGAAGAACAAAACACAAGCAGGTTGAATAAATGTAACAACCTGGGAAAAGTCTTAGTCCTGTTTGTTATTCACTTTGAATTAACAGGATTAGGTCTGTTTTTTTGAAAAGAAAGGAACACAGCCATGCAATTTCCAACATTTAAATAACATGAAAACAATTTTGGGGTAGAAAAGTATCAGTTTTTTGTGGAAAATAAAAAGTTTCAAGAAAAAAATACATTTTAAAATACATTATAACTTTTTGTGCTGGGCGGCCGCATTTTTGTCTAGATAAAAAGCATTTGGTTCTACGAAAACTGCAAAATATATCTTGGGTTTGAGAAATCGGCACCAATATTTGTGTTCATATAATTTATTCACATATAAATGAGCACTCAACAATATAGAGGCATCACTTACCAACATACTCTAAACCATGACAATTTGCGTCTTTTGAATAATTGAAAACTATACCTTAGCTATGGTTCAGCATATATGATTGCACTTTTCGCATTTAGCTTTAGTACTATTATTTACAACCGGAAGCTAAAATAATTAAGCTAATTTATTAAGAAGTGCATATAAGTAATCTTCCACATATGAACACTTCCACATGTTCATCTGATGAGTCACGTATGAAACTCTGCATTTCCAACTATCAGACCCTGTGGAATTAATTGGATATATATTTTTGGTGTACATTAAGATATTCATCTCCTTACAGTGCTCCCAATTGTTATGATTGCAGCTGGAAGAAAGGCAGTCTATTGAGAAAACACTATACATTTGAATCAAAGCTTCTCTAATGATTGGAGTTTAGAA
The DNA here is from genome assembly GCF_964273705.1 of Natrix helvetica. Classification (NCBI taxonomy): domain Eukaryota; kingdom Metazoa; phylum Chordata; class Lepidosauria; order Squamata; family Natricidae; genus Natrix; species Natrix helvetica. Next base: position 60,548,409 of record NC_138548.1, read on the forward strand.
GCATTCCTGAATATATGTCCACCAAAAATACGGGCTACCTTCAGTTTTTTATTCAAATATTGCAATATAATCAAAGTGATTTTAACAGATTTGTAAGTTTGAATAATTGAGGTATTTTAAGTAGTGCTATTCAAGTTTAAGGAATATGATCCAGCACATATTTCTAATTGCTCTTGTCAAAGACATTATTTAACATGCTGTCTACATAAACTCAAAGCATTAGTCATGTGCAGATTAGGTTTGTATGATATGAATTCTCATTACAATAGCACCTTTTTCCCCCTTACAATTTCACCCTTTTGAAAATACAAAGATAAGACTGGTATAAATTAACTAAGTTCCACAAAACATTTTTTTAATGAACAGACTAATCCAGATCAATACACTTTAGAAGTATGAATCAAAAACAAACTAGTCACTTCACTTTAAAATTGAAAATGACGATTGTAATATCTCGGGGAACTCAGCATAATCTTTTAGCGCTTTTCAAATAAGCCTTCTGATTTTATATATCCCTGGAAGACAGACACACTATAATAGGGATGATTAACTAACCATATTAATCTAGTCTATAAGCTTTTGTGGTTTACTACAAAAGGCTTTTTAAGTTTCTCCTTTCTTTCTTAATCTACAATCAGTAGAACCCCACATTTATGATGCCCTTTGCACTTATATGCATAAAATGAATAACCTTTCCGTTTAATTATGCAATATCCATTCAGTTTGGAAATGATATAAAGTTTCAGATAGAAAAAGAATAAGACCTGTTTAGGAATTCAAAATGAGTATGTGTCAAACTCATGCTAAATCTTAATCTTCTAGAAACATTTCAGTAAAATATATGTTCTGTTATCACCTGGCACATTAAAACCCACTGGAAAAAAAGGAAAAGAAAGAAAAGAAAACATTTGGTTAACATGCTGAAAAAGGGAACACTTTTCCAAGACACTCCAAGCTATTCTTGCAAGGGCTGAATAGTTGTATAATAATGAAAAATGTGTAATACTTGTGGGGCATTGCTTGTGCACAAATACCTCCGCCCATGCATTCATCATTCTGCAGGTATTGTCAGTGAAAGTTTAATTGCATAAACACTCTGTAACTGTCCTGTCATATTTCTTGTCAGTCTGGATTCCCTCTCCGGGCTCACTATCTCACAAAACTATAATTGAATTGCTACCAAGTCACAAGAGAGCCCCCCCCCCCTTTCCAAAATAAAATCTTTATGAATAGAATTTGTTTCCTATCAGCAGATTTGACAAATTGTGGCAGAGGAATGGCCTGTGTGATAATTTCTGAGTTTATTCTAAATCCAGTTATTTGCTGTTGGCTCTTATCTCTTCCTTAGAACTTTAAAGCCATGAGGAAAAAAATCCCAATGGGTTTACTAATGTTTTCCCCCCTGCTTTTATTAGAAGAAACCTAGGAAAAGAAATAGCTGTGAGGATGCTCTGTCCTTTGTTGAGAGTGGGCATGGTGGGACAGAGGTAGCTTAATAAATACAAATGGTGAATTCTGCATTATGTAGAATTTCTCTATAATTCATATGTAATAAAACATTTATGTATAATGACATGATGCTTCAGATATACATTACCATACCTTGTTCTACAAATAAGAGACAATTTTGAGCCATAAAAAACCATAGAGGATCCTAACACTGCACCTTAAAGAAACCTATATACTATGTGACACTCTAGAATATTCCATGGTTGTCCAGAACTGAAGTATTGATCATTTTAGCAGGTTCTGATGGATTAGTAAATCCATTACCTCAACAGAGCAGTTTTGGAAATCAGAATAGAATTGCCAGTCATTTTGAAAGCTCTTAAATAGATGACTCATACTTAATATAGAATTGGGTGAAAACATTCCACATTGCAACACTTGAGATTACAGAAAGACTGGACATTATATACAGTATGTGGCTACTACTATAAATAGCAGCCCTGAGTCTCTTTCCATTTTTTCTCTTAAAAGCAATATTTATAATAAGAAGATATAGGTTGTGATATCACTGGGTGCTCTGAGTTTCTTGTGCATGTACCAATCTATTGACTATTATTTAACAAAAGTATGAACAAAACAATATCTTTTATATTCTATAAGGAACCAAATGGGAGGACAATATTAATTAGTCAAATATTCGGGAAGGGAAGAGAAGGGGAAGACAATAGGATATTAGCATAACTCTCTTTTGCAATCTGAAATTCAGTAATTATAATCTAAAATCCAACCACAACTACCACTTTGTTTTTTCTTTTCTATAGAAAGACTTCCTTTCGTGATTTGGCAGAGGTCAGACTCTAAATAATTCGAGGGCTGTCCTATTTGTGCATGCCATCTTTGCTATTTCTTTGTTGTTATTGTTGACCATGGCAGTGCTTTCTGTGGATGTGAAATTCCTGAGCAGATGATGAACTCAATAACCAAACAAAATTAAAATGAAGACACAATATAGGCTTCACTACACACATCATCATTAAACTTTAATGGAAACTAAACTATAATAAATTTTAATATTTCCAGAAAAACATATTAGAATAAAAACTGCTGGATCCAAATTGAGGATTATGTTTTTGCCTGATCTGCATTTTTATGTTACCCTTGATGAGCTGGGGCAAATGGGGGGGAAATAATTTCAATAAAAATATGAGATCATTGTATATCTTCCTTTAAAATTCTATTACCAGTGCACAGCTGAAACATGCTATTTTTTTTTTAAGAGGGATGCAACTTCTTCAATACTGACAACAGTCTGCCAGTCAATGGTTTCTTAAATCTGTTCATCAAACTCATATGTGATTGATGGTTGTTTCTTGATTAAGTTATATTTTTGTAGGATACTTAATTTAGGACTTAGGTTAAGTATAGATTAGTGCATTAGGTAATTAAATAACATTTGTCTTGTAGGACATTTAAGTCATTTGTTTCTGACACTTGAGAACAAGCTAGCAAAAAGCCACATAATGTCTCAATTCTTAAAAACAATTTAAAACAAAAATCACTTTAATGAAATTTTGGAATTTTATACTGATCTGTGCAAATTCTTTAAGAATTTGTAAAAAAAATGGCAATGTGTGCTAGGTAATTCTGTTTGTTTATTTTTAAGCCTCAGTTTTGATCTTTCCTTCCTTAATCATAGTAATAGAGCTTAGATGCCTTCTTCTAATAAATTCCATTAAAAATTCCTTATTTTGATGGAACAGATGATTTCATTAAATCTAGCCTGTATTTAGAGAAACAGTTTTTCCACCAACTATAATTTATATATGGTATGCTGTGCATCTAAAGTATTCTATTGGTTAGATAAGAATCAGATACAATATCTGGCATATGTCAGCAGATTCACTGTACATGACAGTATATGATTGTTGAGTTCATATCGAATGAAATGAAAAAGTTCTGTTCTTGAGTTTAATGAGAAAAATCTACAATTTGAAGGAAGCTAGAGCTACTTTTTCCCTATAATGGGTAAGGCAACTTTTGTACTTCAGCAGTGAAAGAACTTGGGGGAACATCAGGAGGAAATCTGCATTATTTCGTCTAATTTGTAGCATGTTGTAAAAATAAACAACTCAGATCCCCAGGGCTGTTCCCATCTGGAAATGTTCACAAGCACAAAATTTACATTAAGAAATGGAAGGATGCTGTCTCATACTGATTATAATAACACAGTTACATTTGATTCCATATTCTACCAAACTGCAAAGAATAATGCCCTGTGATTAAGCAAGAATCTTTAAAAAGACATAATACATATTATGTTATCTGGAGTAGTATTTTGATTTTGGGCAATTCCCCACTGCCTTCTGTTAAGTTATAATCCTTTTGGATAGGAGTCAACCTATTGCTGCTCTGGAGCAATTCCTCCAATTGATTAAGGTACACTGTTGATTACTTGCAATACAAGTCTCAACTGATTTACCTATAGCGGACTAATAGTAGTTATCCTGCTGGGGACAGTGATATTTAACCGAGACACACAGTTGACATATTCATCCATTTGAAAAGTCACTGCTATCAGAGGAAAAAGCCCTTAACCTATACCTGTACAGAAGATTGGTTACAGTACAGCTGTACAGCTACTTATAAAACTTTTTAATTTGCAGTCTGTTCTTTATATTATTCTGTGCTGCTGGAAGAGGCTCAGAAGAGGGACAAAGCAATGCTTCCTGTTTGCTTTACACTTATAATATGCATTGGATGAAAAATAGGACTGAGGGAGTGCTTTGCTTGAGTCTCTAAGAACCCAAAGCATCCGTTTAAAGATCTACATAGCCCAACTAAATAATAGAATCACATAACACAGCGACTAAAGGGACCTTGGAGACTGTCCACCATTAAAACATGCTCTGATGAAAGGTAATATGTTTTTTAGTTAAGCACTTCCAGGCTCCATATCATGTAGGGTTTTAAAGGTCAAAACTAGCACTTGAATTGAATCGGGAAGCAAACTGGCAATCAATGCAGTTTGTGGGCCACAGGTTGAAGCCAAAGTTTACTTTTGGCTTTGCATTTTTGGTTACAATTGTAGCATTTTGTCTGAAAGAACTGGTTCCTCATACTCTATTTGATAACTTTCAGTCTCATTAAAGAAGCACATGCAAAGAGAGAGAGAGAGAGAGAGAGAGAGAGGGGGGGGGAGAGAGAGAATTAGAAAATTCATGATTATCAAGAATTATTGTAAAATAAGGTATATGTGATGTCTAAATTACTAAATTAAGTACACAATCCTTAGAAATCCATATATTATATACGGATGTCTCTCAGAATAACATCTGCAATTTGAAATCGCCCATAGAGATAATATTTTAAATAAATACCTTAGAGTTGTTAATGGCATTTAACTGAATAGACACCAAAATCAGAAGAATATGACCGTGTTCTTACACATCAGATTTTTTGCATTAGTGAACAACTAGATTTGAACTTCTTGCCCCATATAAAACTTCTGGGTTTTTAAAAATGTTTCAAGCTCATCAGTTATCTTGTGAAATTGAAACAGCATTCTATGAGAATTTATCAAGATATTCCCTTTGGGAAGCATAATTGTGCATGTGGAATGGAGGAAACTGATGCAGTGGGCCATGTTTTTTTTCAGTGCTCATTCTATCAAGACACCAGCTCTAATATCATTTCCCTCATTGCCCTCTGAACAATCTAGTCGACTTGTGGCTTCCATTCAGTCCTCTAAGCCATTTTGTGCAGTCTGCATCAAGGCATTGTCATAGCTCAGGATGGTGCTTGTCGTCAATCTGCTGGCTCAGCAAAGTAGACCACACCAAGAATGCATCTTTGTACCTGCTACTAGGGCAGGGATAGTATTTCACATGCTTCCCACTTCATGACATTTGCTGGGCTTTGTTTAAAGATGCTGCAATACTACTGATTCCCACTTCTACTCTCCTTTCCCATCATTCTCTTGAACCCCTCCTAGTAGCTCAGAATGCAAAGATGTCTTGGATGATGGAAACCTTGCCTTGATCATCTGCAAGTAGAAAGAAATTCTGGGACAGAGTTTAAAATCAACTGGCAGCAGGCAGGTCAGGTGGTAGTAGTCCCTGCTCACGATTAGTGACTTTCTCCTTTTCAACAGCTTCTCTTCATCCACCCCAGCCAACAGGAGGGCAGCAGGGAGAGGTAGGTGAATTCAGCATTATTCAGGTTGATAGGAGCAAAGCATGTTCCAGAAGAGAGGAGAGCAAAACATCCCTGTGCAAAGCAGGAGGAACAAAAGTGGTTGCCTGCTGCAGCTTCCAGAAGCTGCTCTGTGCTGTTTGAAGTTGTGAAGAAACTGCTAAATTCTCTACAGATTTCTCTGTCCAGGACTGTTCCTCACCCACGAGCTGTATTTGGATGAAGGTATAAGGATAATCTTTTCCAATATTTTTCAAATTTGGCAACTCACAAGATGTGAGCAATTCACAGAATTCTGGGAGTTGAAGTCCACACATCTTCAAGTTGCCATATTTTAAAAGCAGCTAGTCCCGTGATGGTGAACCTATGGCATGCGTGCCACAGCTGGCACTTGGAGCCCTCTCTGTGGGCATGCAAGCCATCGCCCAGCTCAGCTCCACCATGCATGTGCGCATGCCACCTGCCGGCCAGCTGATTTACAGGTCTCTGCCGCATGCGGGAGACACATGCGCTTGCATGGGGGGCACGAGGGGTGCAGCGCTCACCCGTGTCCTGTTTTTGGTTTCAGGAGGCTTCAGGGAGGCCGGCTAGGCCCAAAATAGGGTGCTGGGGGTCATGCACATACATGGGAGGAGCATGGGGGGGAGTTGTGCTTGCATGCGTATTTCATTATGGGTGTGGGCATGCAAGGAGAAAAAGGTTAGCCATCACTGAGGTATTTTATTTCCATCCATGCATCAAGGGCACCAAATTACGCCTTTACATCCCTAATGAGGCTCATAATTCCAGTTTTTGCCCTCAGACTGACCATTTTTTATTCAGGATGGCCCTATCATTTATGTGAGGCTTGGGTTGATATCTCAGATGTAGTCAGGAATCCCAAACCTCCATGCTTCCTATGAATCATTAATGGAAAACAAATGGCAATTGCATTTTTCCCTGTGCAACATCATTTAATCATTTTTAGCTTGCTTTTGATTATCGTTAATTTGAAAATGAGCTAAATTTGCAGGCATTATAACCTTTTATGGGAAGGTGACACATGTCAAATTAAAGACAAAACATTTTTTTTCCTTTGCAAATTGCCAATGCTGTATCATTTTTCTTTCTTGGCAGAATTGGGAATAATTTTCAGGCATAGTTGCCTCTTCTGAGGAGATAAATCCTGCCAAGTTTCAGATGATTAAAGTTCAAAGGTTTTTATATTGGTATTCAACAACAAAACCAAACCAAATATTGGTGTTCCGGTTAACGAAAAAATGCTGCCTTACAAGGCTGACAAATGGTGAAAAAATAGCCCTGCTTCATAGTAAATTTATATTTAATAAATTTACATGTAGCGGCATAATGTAGTACTCTTCATTTTCTTCATCTTTGACTCACTAGAGACATCTTCATCTATTATGAAAAAAAGGTTGGGATGCAGCCATTGGTCTAATGAACTAGTTCACACATGACCCTCAGGATGGTCTGAGTTGGAGATCTTCTGCAATGAGGCACGCTGCTCTACAGGCATTGAATGTGCTTATTATTTGCTTAACTGTGATGTGTCTTTATATTCTTGCATGATGAGAAATATAATCAGTCAGTGACATCAACCTTAGCATTTTCTCACCAAACAGCTAATTATGCTTTTGACATTTTGGACTAATTTGAGCCTCAGTTATACCCTATGAAATCCACATTTGCTATGTATATTTCCTGGCTTTAACTCAAAGAGCTTCAGAAAAGTGCTGTAGACTCTATGGAATGACATTAATATGCTAGTAAAATTATTCTTCAATTATGTGTTCTCTGATATACTGTGTTTTTCAGACTATAAGATGCACTGGAGTATAAGACGCACCATGGTTTTGAAGAGGTAAATTTTAAAAAAAGTTTTTGCACTCTGCAGGCCTCCCAAATCCTCTGCACATCCATTTTTGCAAAAAGAAGTTTCGGTAGGCCAAAAAAGCTGTATTCAATGTATAAGACACACCCAGATTTTCACCCTCTTTTTTGAGGGAAAAAGGTGCGTCCAAAAAATGAGTATTTTGCAAGGTGGGTAATGTTGATAGTTTTAAAAGTTCTTATCCTTTTGATAAATTCCAACAATCCCTTGTCTTGATCAGTTCTGACACAGATGAAATACGTCATTCCTGACAAAAAAGCATATCCGTCTACACTTCTACAAACTGTAGAAATTACATATCTTTTATTTAGTATAAAACAATAGTTAATTAAATAATATGCAAATAAAAATGCTGCATTAATTCTGCGTCTATTCCTCAGTAATATGACATAAATTTCCGATTTTTTTTAATTCAGTGTTTTTGAAAATGGCTGGTTTTTCATTTACTGAGCACTTAACAACAGTTAGAATGAATTTATTAAAAGGAGAGTACAGCAATCATAATCCCAAGCCTGCAGAACCATTAAAAGTAATGAAAAGACACAAGCAGATATGCAGAAAGTAAATTAACCATTCAGTCAGAATGGTCCAGAGGTTCCAGGCTTAAATTGTCCGGGGAATCTGCTGGAGAGATTCTACATTGAAATGTTCAAATATCATGCACTAAATGGGCAATCTTTTGTACTGTTCAGTTTTTAGATTAAAAGAAAACCTGTTTATTCAATAAAAAAATTACTTGATGATATGGAAGCTGACATTTCAAGTGCAGACTAGAAATTACATGCCTCAGACCAATAATACTTTATGTAAGTAAAGTTATTTGCATGTCTCAGTTTTCACCCAATTGAAACCCCATCTCAGAATGGTTTTAGGTTTTTTCATTTTATATCTACCACATTTTTTTTCTTTTTGGTAAAGCCTGTTTTGAGTGTCTGATTTTGACTGATTTAAAACAAGACAATCAGGGAATTGTCTGCTTGAAAAACATACTTCTTATTATAGTGCCGTACCACTGCTTCTTAGGTTAGCTTAGTCACTTACTTACTTATATTACAATGCCAAATGTTATTTAGATTTCAGTCATTTAGTAATGGTACACTGAACACATCAAGCCTTCTGAAAAATTCCATACCTAGTAGTTGTTTCATTTTCATAATAATATGGTGATATCCTTTCTCCCATCTTCTCAAATTATACACACATTTTAAGCACTGTCTCTAACAGAGACAATTAAACAGTTAAAGAGATGATAATGCTTTGAACAGCAAACTTCAAAAATATATTTTTGTGCTATTAAGATAAGAAAGTTTAGTTAATGGTACTTTAGGAATGTAAGAAGCTTTTTAAAAAGATAACAACTTTTTTTTTGCAATTTGTATCAGGTATCTGTATTGAAAGAAAAGTGTTTAAGCTAAACCTAGCATCCTCCTTTGTTCTTTGTCAATGCAATATAAAATGAGAATCCTTCTCAAGAATTTATATGAGCACAATATTCACAGTACTCACAAAGTTTTAAAGATATATGTGATGAAAAAGAAAGAAAGAAAGAAAGAAAAAGAAAGAAAAATATTATTTGGAAAAGTGATTCTAGGAGACATGCTTTGCATTTTCAGATTTAGTTTCAAAGATATTAATCTCTGCATTTTAGATAAATAGATTCAAAGATAGTTATAGAACTAAATTCACTTTTAGATTGGCCCAACAAAATTTGATGAGAGCTATTACTAAATGACCAAAATGATATTTGAGTTAGGTGATGAAGGTGTCACTCCCAGATTGTCAGATCAATAGGAAGTGATAGATACATCAATGCCAAATTCATAACATAAAGAGTAGAAGAGGACTGGATTTGTTTGTTCATGGAATTCTACAATATAAACAGATGGAATGAACCAATATTATATTTTGATGAAGAAATCAGGGAGTTTGAAGAAAAGTGAGAGAGGAAATAAGAAGGAATTTGCTTGAAAAATAGATAGCAAAGGAAAGATGAACTCAAGAATGAATGGGTTAACACTGTGGCAATCAAAAATAAATTGAGAAGATTTGGCAGGAGATTAACAGTGGCATGGTATGTGTGGGAGCTGGGCTTACAGAATTTTCTGAAGATAAAATCGTGTGAATCCGCAAAACCCTTCATATTTATAAGAAACAATCCAATACTATCTTTATCAAGAATTACAATAATTGCAGTTGTATTTCTGGTAGTATGATAATTGTGGAGCTTCATTAAAGTTTGTTTCATTTTGGAAACTCTTTGACTGCAGTTTCAATCCTTGTTGATGGAATGCATTTCCCACATAATATTATAGACCATATTTGTCCTGGTTTACCTGTCTAGTAACAGGAAACAATATACTGTTGTGCTATTCATCAAGAGAAATCCTATGAAAGTGGAATTTTGGGGGGAGAATAAAAGACCATGTAAAATTTAATTCCCACTTATTCATAAAGAATTTATGGAGCCCATGTAAATTCTAAAGATTGCAGCAAATATCTCTTGAATTTAGATCCTGGCATAGATGAAGATGAATTTATATTACAGTAAGACGCTACACTCAAAGATAATAAATGTTTAGTTCTCTGCTAAACTTACAAAATGCTTTGAAAAATCTCCATCATAACAAATCACAATAATTTTTTTGAATATGCATATAGATTACTGAACCAGCATACTCAGTAGAGTAAAACTAGTTACTCTGATTTATCTTGTTTTTCAAAGGAAAATCACAAGGAAAAAAAGAGAATGTTAAAAAAATCATAACAGCCAAGAATAACCTACTGTATTTTCTTCCATATAGCTTGGCAAATTAAATGTTTAGCATCTTAAATACTTCCTGTGGTTAAAATCTTATACCAATTACTTGAAAGTCAACAACAATGAGTTCAGCAGGCTTGCTTCTGAGGATACATGTGCATGACTGAAAAACAAATTTGTATCAATAAAGCAGAATATTTGTAGTTTAGGGTTGAAATGAGGGATCCTTGGTTCTCTCTGAGTTTCTTGCTTTCTTGCAGACATTTCATTACCCAAACTAGGTAACATCATCAGTCTAGCACTGATGATGTTACCTAATTTGGTAATGAAATGTCTGCAAGAAAACAACCAAGCTCAGAGAGCACCAAGGACCCCTCAAACAAATTTGTTTTTAAGCTGTCCTTATATCCTCATAATTATTGTTTGTATAATCCCCCTGCTCCAAAAATTTCCAGTTTTCATCTGGAAAGGTTTCCATTTAAAAATACACTATTATTTTTCTGGTTGTTCTGATACTCAACATAGACACTTTAGTTTACTGTTCTTTATAAAATGATCACTAATAAAATACTTTTGTCTTATGAGCTTGCTTCAAAACAACAGATCAAGTACAGTACAAACATATTTAAATAGTAGAAAAATAATTTCCCAAGTAAGCAAATAAAAGGCTTCAAATCAGCCTTTGTACTTCATTAAAAATCTTAAACTTCTCATGAGAAAAATTAACATTTAAACTACTGCTGCTTGGCCAAGCACTCCACCACACAAGAATATGAAATATCTCCTCTAAAAAAGTACAAAAAGGACAAAACCACAAATGTGGAACTTCAATTAATTTAAAGCCCCAATCAGCAAAGAATAAATCCTTCGCAGATCTAATTACCAGAGCTCTCGGAAGACCCAGGCCGACCAGCCAATCTTCCTCGTGTTTGAACAGCTTGATGAACTAGGGGACTGATGGATATCAAGTCATTTTGTTTAATTTATAAATGGATTTTCCCCTAATACTTAAATTATCATCAGTACAACACAATGAAAATGGGAACATTCAGAATGCAAAGTCTATAAGAGGCCTGGGAGGAATTCCAATGAGGAATGTCACCTCTGTTCATTCCTCTATACAATTGATCTAATTAAATACTGAGGGTGGAAAGGCAGTTTAAAATGTAGCCATTACTGTTTTCTTTTTAGCCTTAATTTATCTGTTCACATCTTTCAAGTACCTTCTGATGTTAAAAAATAAGAACTAAGAACTCTACAAGTCCCCAAGACTTTTCATTCTTCACAAGCTCATATTCATAAAGCTTATTCAGTGATTTTCCTGAATAATAAATAAATGCATTACTTTTAATTCCTGCAACAATAAAAGAAAATGAGATACGAAACCTGAGCCTTTTCAATAATTTGAAAGAGAATCTACATTGACTGGTACTTTCTGTATGCATTGTTCAACCAAAATTAGAGCTTTGCTATTATACTTATTAAAATGTCTCTTTATTTCCAAACCTCTTCCTTATTTAATTACTGCTTAGAACCAAAAGCTGCCCTGAATTGTTAAATACAATTAAACCTATTCATCGTCTTTTCACACCGGCAACATGAGCTCAATTATTTGATTAAGGTCCTGCCCACCAACCTACTCATTCTGATTGTAATTCCCACCTGGCTCAGGGGTCTCAGACTGGGAAGATGAGGAAGCTGAGCTGGCTCCATCCTCGGCTGTTCCCTGCGAGAGAAGGCCTCGTCCTGGGGGAAGTTTCATGCCCAGCTGCTCAGCCATCTCCACGTGGTCACCAGGATGGACATAGTCAAACACACTGCTGCCTGTCAGTTCCACCTATGGGGTAAAAGCAGGGGACACGAGACATTAATGTAAGTATTTTTTTTTCCAATCTGGAATCGATTATAAATGCATCACTTCCATCAGTTCTAAAAAGTTAGAAACTTGAGATTTATGTAATGAATATTAAAGCATCTGCTGCTCTGATATTGAAAATGGTATGTATCTTTTATGTAACACATATATCAACTGACAAATAAAAACTTCCTTTTTATTAGATCGTTTAGACGCCGAAGCAAAATTCCTTTGATTAGAATATGTAGTTTAGCTGCAACTAGCTTTCCAAACCCCTATCCTTAATTGACCCTGAAAATTGATGTGCATTAAAAAAAAGTCAGCTGGAACACAAGCTCACAGTTTAAGCCTACAAAATGTTTTTTTTTTTAAAGATACACCTTTCCAAATATATTCCTGCATGAAATATGCATACCTTTTGAAATCAGCACAACCTTAAGAGAACGCAATGGCATGTTGCCAGGCTGTGTGCTATTGAAAGACCCCCACCTACAATTAAACAAGCACTTTGCTTTTCCCTGATTATTTATTTACTATATTTGTAAATTGCTCCAATCTTATCACTCTGGGTGAAGTACAACATAGTAAAAACAAACCAGAGACGTATAAAGGGTAAAACAATAATGAATAAAAAAGCAACACACACACACACACACACACACACACACACACACACACTCCAATTACAACGAATCAGGGCATCTGGCAATGCAGCCTCCCCCCCCCCCCAAATGATATTGCTCTATGCAGAACTGGAATTTATCTAATGCTTTAAGGATAAACATGTACTTATGAAGTTCTGATCTAATAAATTATTCAGTACATATTCTAATAAATCATAAAATAATTGCAGTATATAATGGCATTGCTGAAAGGTGTCAGGCACCCTTCAGTCACATGTAGATAACAAGTTATATTTGAATACTTAGTAAACATAAAGTTGAAAAGTTATTACATTACAGAAATAGCTACAAAAAACTATTCATTATATAAAAATATTTTAAAAATATAAATATTAAAAGATTACAGTGCCTTAATATTTATAGCAAATTACCCCCTACCAAAATAAATAAATCTGAGTAAAATTTAAATGCTGTCATGTTAACTCAGAAGTCCTGCTATATACCATAAGGATAATTTCAAGATAAATGTGGTTATTTGGATTGCAACCTGACTTTCAAATCACAACTTTTCACCTGTGTATTGTCTCTTTAATTATTCATTAAGATGAATTCAAAGATTTGTGATAGACAGCTATTAGTCACAGTGTCTTAGGGTTGAAAAAAATCTTACAGTTTGAGGGAGAACCCTCATTTTACCATTTATTTCACTCATGACCTGATTTTTATAAAATTTGATACCTATAAAGATTTAGCTTACACTCAAATTTTACTCTAATGTGATAATTAACAACAACAATAAAGTATCACATTGTTTTGTTTATAGGCTAATTTTTCTGAATCTCTCTCTGGCTGTAGACATCAAGTAGGATTGGAGTATCTTTTAGAGTGATCTGGACCAGATAAGGCCTTTTCCTGAGTTGTTCTGGGGCAAAGTTTCTAAATGAGATATTGGGTAGTTCAGAATAAATACTCAAATCTTGCCTATGCCGGCATACTCTTTTCCAGTAATAGGAAGCTGCTTTCTATTAGGTCAGTCTGTTTTTCACTGAGCTCTATTTTTTTCTGACTGGCAGTGGCTCTCAGACCAAAGCCTTTTTTATCCCCCGTTTTTCCCTCCCCCCCCCAAACATGGGTCAGAGATCAACTATGACTTTCTACAGGCAAAGCATGTACACTCCTATAGTCCCAGAAGGAGAGCAATGCTGCTATTAGGCATTACTCAACTTTAAATTTGTGTAGATAGTCTCATTGCAGAGGCAAGTAGCACACTCCGCCTAGTGTGTATGTATTTGTGTGCATGAAGCCCAATAATAAAGGGAAATTGAGGCTGACATATTGCCTCAAGTGGCAATGAAGAGATGAAGTCCCCAGAAGGTAGAAGGTATTTTAATCTGCAACAGGGGAATCATTTTTTTCAGAATACTCCCTAAATAAAAATATTATTTGTAAGTATGAACAATCGCAACAGAGAAAAGATTGGGTCTGACTCTACCATCTTGGATTGCTAGATGCAGTTGTGGTTTTACAACCACTAACATTATTTCTCATTTTATTTTCAAATAAAATTAAATCAATAACAATATAATAGCTTTGCTTGTTGATTTAACAACAAAGAATTATTACGTAAATTGTCTGTGGCTTTCTGTGGTATTTTTGTTCTAAAATTCTCCCAATGCTGAATGAGAACAAGCGTGCCTCTAATCTAACAACCAATCAGACTTGGTTTACCCACAAAGTAATTCATCTAATTGGTAACAAATCCAATGCTCCACCAAAATCAAGGCAGTATAAAAAAAAATGGTAACAAGCAATTTATCTATTTATTTATTCAATTTCTTTAGTTGTCCATCTCATTCAATGATTCTGGGCTGCTTACAATTCCAAAAGTATAAAATAATTAAAACAATAAAACATTTTAAAAACAATAAAAATAATACTCATTTAAGGACACCAAAACTCATTAAATGTATCTGGCTCCTTAGAGTAAATAATAATAATAATAATAATAATAATAATAATAATAATAATAATAATAATAATAATAATAATAATATTTAATGCTTCTAGACCGCCCCCTCTCCCGCAAGGGACTCGGGGCGGTGTACAGTTCATACAAAATATAACAGGATACAATAAAATTAAATTAAATATGTACAGTTGACAATTGACATGGAGGAGATTAAAATGTAGTTAAAAGAACTGTACAAAGCAGATATAAAATAAATTCGAACCCCTAAAAACAAATACAGTAAATTAAAAAACCCCTAAAATAACCAGATATAATACATTTGCCAGGAGGGACAGTTGAATTATGCCAGGCCTGCTAGTCGGAACAGGTGAGTCTTCAGTTTTTGCCGGAAGGAGCGGAGGTCAGAAGTGGTTCTAATGTCGGGGGGGAGGTCATTCCAGAGGGTTGGGCCCATCACAGAGAAGGCCCTACTCCTCGGTGTCGCCTGCTGGCATTGCCTAGTGGACGGCACCAGGAGAAGTCCCTCCCTGTGTGAGCGTATTGGCCGCAGGGATGTATGTGGGAGGATGCGATCCCGCAAGTAACTAGGTCCCGTGTAAAGATTTTAAAGGCAAATAAGCAGGCCATATCAAATAGCCACCGATCAAATGCCAATCAAAGCTATTCTGCCCTAACTGAAAATTCAGAATAAACTTCAGAAACATGTAGCACATGTGTCTTTTATTGTATATTATATACAATATTTTATTGTATATTATAAAGAATTTATATTCCTTCCTTCCTTCCTTTTCTATAGCTGCTCATCTCAGACAATGACTCTTATGAAGAAAATATATTACAATTAAATTACTAATAGCATTTTAAATTAATAACAACAATAAAGGCATCCAATTAAATATACATAGCACATATTACCAAAGCACAGACAGTTGGTTGCTCCTCAACCTTGCTTTGCAACAGACAATGAGGGATACCGACAGTATTGCCAGTGGTGTGCTGGTAAGTGTATAACAACTCGCTCTGCTGTCTCCATAGTCCCTGCTGTTCCTTGCTGCGAGCCACCAGTCAATCAGCATACTAAATGTCGCACCTCAGCTCTGCTCAACTGGCTTGCAAATCTCCACAAAATTTAATAATCACATCTTGTAAACTGCCTCTAGCACACCACTGCATATTACTGTATCTTTGATTGGGAATATATTATTAATGACATATACCTGGGATGTCAAACTCACCGTCACAGCGGTGTCACATGGTATGTCATGACTTTTTCCTCCTTCGCTAAAATGGGTGTAGGCATGGCCGGTGTGTGACACATCAGGTCCGCCGGCTGTGAGTTTGACAGCCCTGACATATACTGATAGAGATTCTGCACAAATGGTTTGACTCTTTATATAATCAGGTCTTGAGTATACTGATCACGTTCAGGACAAATTTTTGAAGCAGATTTTTGGGCTTCCATTCATTAAAATTAGGGTGAAGTCTTCCAAGTGCAACAGGACTGGCTAAATCTGAGGAACAGCTAACCAAAGTGACTAGACGTTTCAACGTGAAGAAAGAAACAAATTATAATGCAGTATTTTTTTTTATAAGAATCTACATCTGGAGGAAAAGGCTATTACCAGCAAAAGGAACTGGAATCTAATGTTCAGCAAAACAAAAGCTTTGAGCATAAAGCATATTTTTCAACATTTCCTCTTGACTCCACAGAGTCCCCAAGGCATTTTCTAAAAATGAAATGCAGTCGTAGTGTCTGCAGCTTGGCACTTTGCTTGTTTTCTGGTCCATGGGTCTTATTATTAGATCCAGCCAACATGGCCATCATTTGATAAGGATGCCCATAACATACTGCCCCAATGGCCATCTGATGCATACTTGCCATAGAAAACATTTTTACACATTTTCTTTTTATTGTTTGTCAAAATTTTGCTTGCTGTGATTTATACTTTGCAATATTACATTGTTTAAGAATATTATAAGCCAGTATGCAAATCTGAATAGAACCATGGGATTAAAAAAGTTCAAATGCATGGGTAAATATATGTAATTTGTGATAGTCTCCAGAATAGTCTCCAGATTAAAAGTCATTTATGGAATAAGTACTTTGATGACTCAAAGGGCTTGGAAATATGGTTTTGATTTGTTGCAAATCTATATGGCATATAACTTTGTACTGCAGCCAATATGGCAATAGGCTTCATAGTTGATCAGTGTTAATAATACAGAGTTAGGATATCCAATTGACCATTGCAATATTTTAAGGAAGGAATTTTGAGGGAAAAACAATGGCCAGAAACGATCAAATAATTTACTGAACTGCCCCAATACATTTCCAGGCAAGGCAAGTGTGCCTTTTTAATGATCACTAATTTCAAACAAACAATAATTATAAAGAAATATAAAAATAGTCATTTTATTAATTTCATTTGATATCTCAATTTCTCAAATTCAGTTTACCAAATTACTGCAGTGTGAAATGCTTAGCGGCCATGCTTACTATTAACAGGATTATTGACATATAATCCCTTCTTCCCAAGGGGCAGGAATGAATTTGTGACCCTGATTTATGCTTTGTTATCATATTCAATGAACGAAATGTCGGTGAAGAATAATCCTGTAAAAAGTATATTTAGCGGTAAAGTAAAACAATCTCTTTACATGCTAAATTTTCTAAAAATAAGCATGTCAAGTTCAAATGACAACTTACTGAAACTGTTTATTTTACAAGATTGTCTGCAACTGAAATATGCGTAAAATGCAGTTGGGGGCTTTTAATTTAAAATTCAATTCCTAATTTACAGGTAGTAAAGGCAATTTTTACTTGACATTGTATTTTATTTTAGGCTTGAATGAGTTAAATAACAAGCTTTTTATTCATCATTCTTTCTATTGAATTGCTTTTATTTAGTAGAAGGAAGGTACATTGCTAAGGAAAAAGCAAGGTTATGAAATAAGGAATGCACTTGAATACATGGGGTTTGGCGCAATGGTCCAGTATTAATTCATTATTATTCTAACATCTATATGCTGTTAAGACACTTCCAGGCACATTTTTGAAGTAGCTTTCCTTTTTTCTACACCTGTTGGTTTGGTTTGTTAAGATGGAGAAACTTTTAAAAGAGATTGGAAATAACTCTGCCCGCATGTGCAAAAGGATCAGTTGTGTAGCATATGGTAAAGGGAAATGATATAAGGGTGAAGCAAGAAACAAAGTGTGAAAGAAGCATCTGTCTTCAGATTTGATGTTAGGCTTATTTGCTTCTGAAAGTGGTTTATTTCTTCATCAAGGCTCTTCTTTTTACCTATGTTGCTATATACATTACGTTCTTGTCAGGGAAAAGTCTACTTTATCTAACTAGCAGAAGATTAAATGTGAATGGAATCACATACAGTACAAATTATGTGATTAGAAAGTGACAGTGTATCAGAGGTGGTATTCAGCAGGTTCTGACCAGTTCTGGAGAACCGGTAGCGGAAATTTTGAGTAGTTTGGAGAACCGTTAAATACCATCCCCATCTATTCTCTGCCTCCCGAGTCCCAGTTGATTGGGAGGAAATGGGGATTTTGCAGTAACCTTCCCCTGGAGTGTGGAGGGAATAGAGATTTTACAGTATCTTTCCCCTGGAGTGGGGTGGGAATGGGGATTTTACAGTATCCTTCTCCTGCCATGCCCACCAAGCCATGCCCACCAAGCCACGCCCACAGAACCGGTATTAAAAAAAAATGAATCCCACCATTGCAGTAATGACCCAGATGTAAATCCCTGCTCAATGATGAAGCTCAGGGAATCACTTGGACCTCTTAACCAAGGCCAGAGAAGAACACCCTTCTTTAGGTGAGAGGGGTTACACTTTGCCTTTTAATTTGTTGAGAAGTCATGAGGGGTGGGCTTAAGACATCATGAACTACCAGATTGCGCAAGGCTACATTTGGCCTAGCTGTTTTTGCATTTTTTTTTTTGAGGGGTGTATTTGAAGCTTAGTTCCATAATGGCAACATTGCCCATTTTGAGCTGACTTTTTAAAGGGGAAAATGAGAACTTTAAACATTTAAAACGTAAAAGAGCCCCTAAGACACATACACACAAAGGGGCTGAACATTTCAGCCCTGCAAATTCAGGAGGAAAGTCTGTGTATGGTGAACTGAGAAACTTGAAATTATAAGCTCATGAATTTTTTTCTCAGATTATGGGAGATGGGGAGAATGAAAATTGAAGAAAGTCAGGATACAAATAAATGTACATACTATTGTAACTATCTTTTTTCAGAATAGTATTATTAGCCCCCTAACTATTGATATAAAAGTGTGAGAAATCAAGAGGCAAAAACTGGAGTCTAATATTAATCAGCAAAAAGACAGATATATCTTATAAATCAGTGCCGTTGACAGGATTTCCCCCTATTTTATTTACAAATTAAAATCTATTTATACTCTACATTAAACATTAAATTAAACAGTTTCTAATTAAATGTTGAAAAATACTTTGCAATAGAATCAATCCACTGAAATACACTTCAGTTAAAGAAAAAGTATTTACATGATCTACTACTATGCAGCAAATCCCATATAGCATTTCTATGAACAGATAAGAAATAACAGGGTAGAGAATATGATTTGTCAGATAGAAGCCTTATATTGATACCTGCTGATTAATGTGTATGATTTCCTGGAGCCATAGATATTGGAGTGTTAGCTTTTCAACTCCTTACTCACTGCATAGCCTGACTGATTATTGGTTATTTAAACATAACTTTGATAATTTTTGCATCCCTGCCTCATTTGCATCATGTCTGGGCAGAAGCCAGTTCCAACATCACTATAGGATCAGGATTGTGTAATAACGATTATAAAGATTCCAAATACTTGCTGTCAAATGAAATGAAAAGAAAAATACATTGAGTTATGGATCAAAACTGGATGGGTACAAGGATACAATATACGGCATTGCTTAAGCTGAGACAGGATACTAATTCCTCTAATCAATTATATGTTTGAGCACCGGACTGGATTAGAGGACCTCCAACGTCTCTTCCAGCTCTATTCTGATTCATTGATTGATATAACGATAGTGGTTTTCCTAAATTTCAAGCTAGAGATTTTCCCATCCCATCTGATGATGCCAAGAACTAAATGTAGGAACCTACTGCTTGTACAAAATGTGCCATATCTATCAGCTATAGACCCGTCTGTCTGAGGGATTGACAAAATGGCAAGGTCACATTCAATAAAACCCGGCAGGCTAATAATTTAGAGGGTTCCCTCCCCTCCCAATTAGTTTTAAGCCTCCTCATACCGTGTTTCCCCGAAATTACGACATGTCCTGATAATAAGGCCATGCCATATTTTTCCTGTGGGCAAAAATATACACCCTCCCCCAATAATAAGCCCCCTGGACAACCCCCCCTCCAGCCAGGCAGAGCGCCACTCACCAACCTAGCGATATCCCAAAGACGCAAAGCTGCAGCAGCCGGGGGGAGGGGGCAAAGGCGCTCACATTGCTTGACGTCTTTGGGATACCGCTAGGTTGCTGGGTGGCGCTGTGCCCAGCTGGAGCGGGGCGTTGCTAGGCAGCTGCTCTCACAATCAGCTGCCCAGCAACACCCCTTTCCAGCCGGGCAGAGTGCCACTCACCTACCCAGTAATATCCCAAAGGCGCTAAGCCGCGTGGCGCTCTGCCCGGCTGGAAAGAGAGGTTATGCGAGCACTTGTTCTGCCCCCAGCTCACGTGCCTCCCAGCCTCACCATGCCCACTGCTCCCGCCGCCATGCTCCAAGCATAACCGGCTTCCAAACTCTGGAGATCTGCTGCCGAGTCTTCCGGCAGCGGCCGCTCTGGGACTACAGTCTATGGTTGTCGGCTCGCTGTTCGAAGACTCTGGTGGGGCAGCGGATCTCCAGAGTTTGGAAGCCGGTTATGCTCGGAGCACGGTGGCGGCGGTGGCAGTGCGGTAGCGGCAGTGCCCTGGCCCTGCAGGGAGAGCTGGCACAGGGCATGTTGAGGCTTGGAGGCACATGAGTTGAGGCGGAACAGGCGCTTGCGCAACCTCCCTTTCCAGCCAGGCAGAGTGCCACGTGGCTTAGCGCCTTTGGGATATTACTGGGTCGGTGAGTGGCGCTCTGCCTGGCTACAAAGGGAGGTTGCCGGGGGGCTGCTCATGAGCGTGGTCACCTCATGGCAGCTTTGTTACGCTGTTGTGCCAGCACAACACAGCCGTTTGCCCCTGAGGCTGTGCCTGGCTCTTCGGGCACCCGCTTGCAAGAGAGCAGCCACCCGGCAACCCCAAACAAATAAGCCTCCCCCATAAGGCCCAAGCAATATTTTTTTTTGGGGGGGGGGTATCAAAAGAAAATAAGATCCTGTCTTATTTTCGGGGAAACATGGTAATACTCCATCAATTCTGAATCTTTATTAATAAATAAAAATATATCCAGAAGAAATTGTGGACTGACTGCTTCTGGCTTATGATACCTCATTGTTTATCTGCTTAACACATTTTTGGAGGAGTCAGATATTGCCTATATGCACTCAGCTCTGTTGCTTTTTTTTTTTGCATCTAACACTTGCCTGTGTTTTGATTAAGAATTAATGAATATGTTGAAATTAAAACCAGAATGTCAACGGTAAGCCTGGATTAATTATTGGAATTCAATGACTTCTGAAGCAATATGCTATTCTTGAATTTTAGATTCATTACTTGAATGGATGTTTGGCTTGATTCTCAATGTCCTTTATGATGGCAAGTAGTCGTTTGCTAAATTAAATTAAATACATCAGTTATCAATATTCTTGAACCAATATTCTGTCAAATATCCCTGAAATAGCTACATGATGCCTAGAGTACTGCAATTCATTCATATTGGGGCCACATTTGAAGATCATCCCAAAGCATTAACAGTGCTAGGTTATCAAGCGATAGAGAGGTGGGTTGCTACCAGTTTGCACTGGTTTGGGTGAACTGTTAGTGGAAATTGGGACTGGGTCACCAAACTGGTAGGGACAGCAGGCTGGCCCAGCCCCCGAACCGGTTCCCTGGTCGCCCATGCCATTGCCAGCATGTTTTTAGGCATTTTATAATGTTTACAGGCAACTGCGCAAGCAACTCGGGCAGGCGAGCACACGAGCAAAGCACGCGCAAAGTGAACTGGCAGTAACGCCAGCAGCAACCTACCCTGACGTGATACTGTGATATGATTGGTGCAATATATACTAAAATTTATATTGCTTTCTCTTTTCTTTCTGGCCGTTCTTTATTAAATTTGTAACTACTGCAGTTAAAAGACTCCTAGTTCGCAATATAACCATAAGAAACAATAATATAGTACAATGTCTATAATAGAAACTCAAAATTATTGAATAATAAAAATCAACATAATAGCCCCACAACTCCCACCAGATTGACACATCACCCTCCAACTG
Organism: Natrix helvetica; assembly: GCF_964273705.1. NCBI lineage: Eukaryota > Metazoa > Chordata > Lepidosauria > Squamata > Natricidae > Natrix > Natrix helvetica. The sequence continues at coordinate 60,570,562 of NC_138548.1, forward strand.
TTTAAGTATAATGGGCCATTAGGTCAACATCTATTCTTAGTGTGACTACACAGATAGATCTTTTACAGAATAATGTGTCTCCATCCTAGCCCTTCAGATCTTTCAATGAGGTACTCATCAATATCCATTTTACGGCTGGTCATTCACTTACTTTTATCTTTCCCAGCATTATAGACTTCTCAAAACACCTGGTCATCACATACTAAAATGTGCCCAAAATATACTAATTTGAGAACTGGTCATTTGTGTCACAAGCGAGAACTCTGGATTGATTTGTTCTATGATTATGTGGTACCTAGAAATCCTTAGACGCACATGCATTTTTAGCACTGCAAGTTTTCTTCCTTGGATAAAAATTATGAAAGACAAGGTGGAACCCTGTGAGTTAAGCTAAGAAAATGGTCTAAAAACAAATAATAATCTAATTGCATCTAATCATCTTTGGAAATCTATCTGGCCATCAACCCCAAATGATTCACAGACATGGTATTCAAAGCTGTTTTTAAATCTACCCAAATCCACAGGGGTACTTTTTGTTCTCACATATTTTCCAGGGTAGGTTATCTACTACTGTAAAGCAAACAAGAAATAATCCAATACAGAATATAGATTGGAAAAAAAGGAAATCCTTGATTAAACAATCATGTTTTATATTATACCAAGTTCTCTCACACTCTTTTATATAAACGTGTGAGTGTAAGCACTAAACATCCCAGAATTGTATATAGTTGCAATTACAGTTAAAAAAAACCCCCATTTTTAAACATTTGCAGCAGTCATTGAAGTGAGAGGGTTTATATAGTTAGTGTTGGAAATTCATAAAGTAAACAACAGCAACAAAAAGCCACTCTAAAATTGCTCTTTGACAGGAGAGGAAAACTTCATTTTGGCAATTATTAATTTTGGGGAAAAGTTCTCAGGTTTATAGTCTAGAAGAATTTATTATTTTCTAAACGTCTTCATCAAAATTCAGCATGTCCTAATTTGGTTGGGTTTGCTTGCTTGCTTATTTATATCTTTCCTTTATTATTTTTTTTACAAACATCTTAAGGTAGTGTACACATCTTTCCTCCTATTTTTAAAAAAATAATTATAAAGTGTATATTTAATATTGTGTACTGGCTAGCTTTTTTCTGAACATAATAAAAGTGATTTAAGGAACCAGGGAAGAATGGTTGGAGTGAGAAACCTCAAAATCCAAATACCCCAAAATTACTTGAGTTTGGAAGTGGAATACAGGTAATGATGAAATAATGATAAATGGTTTTATGTGCTGTATGGTGCTCACTGTTCACTGTAATCAAAGTTTATATTCAATTAATAAGCATCAAATCTCAGATGTGAGATTTGATCTGGGACTTCGGATTTGGGATTTGAATTTGCCAAGTTGCACAGAAATAGCTATGGTAGCTTGATTTTGTAACCTATTTATCCCCAATTAAAAGTCCTGCAATTGTGTGAAATACATTTAATATCCTGTGACTCTTGTCTTGTTCTACACATAGAATGTGTCAGGCCTGCAGTTATATTCCTTTTTAGGATCTTTGGCCTGCTACACACTCTATTATTTCATTATGCTGTTTCATTAGTGTAGTAATTGGGAGGGGGAATAGAAAGGAGTAGAATTGTGGAATGTATTGTTGTGGGTGGCTAAAGAAGATTGGACCATGTGATGGATTTATGGGTGTGGGGCTAAGATCATGAACTTTCAACTGGGTGGAATCACAGGAAGCTTTAGATTTGGGATTTCCACAGATGTGCCAACATGTCTGTCTTATTAAATTGGAACTTTAAGGATAGCTCTGCCTTGGACTCTGATTTAATTCTGCATGATATTTGGAACACTGACATAATGGAGATTTGAAAAACAAAATACCTGTTATCGCACACTGCAACCTGTACATGATCTTCTGAGGAAAGACAGCAAATAAAATCATGAACATCATCAGGTGGAATGATTATTCATATCAAAATGTTCATCATTTGTGTCATGAAGCAATTCACCCAATTACACGATTCACATCATTTTGGCTTACACAAGCACAAATGTGCTTTTCCCATTGTATAAGGCAGAGGTGGGTTGCGAATCCACCGGTTTGCTCGTGCTCAAACGCAGAAGCGCCCGGGAGGGTGGGTGGAGCCTCCTGCCGCAGCCACTACCGGTTCGCCTAATCCGGGCCAAACCGGGAGCAACCCACCTCTGGTATATGGCTAGGGAAAATATTTTAAATATAGGGGTGGGCAAGAAAAAAGCATAGAAAGTTGCCGTTTTTTAAAAAATGATGAGAATTAGTGGAGACAATGTAATTGTTTAGTAGATTCCTTTGGATCTAGCTCAGATCCTTCAGTATCATTGAGTTGGCTGGGGGAAAAAGCTTGCAATCCATGTTCATGTTTCTTGTAAAGATGGGTAGATATTCGTCAGTAAATGAGTCTTAATTTTATTTTGTGTGCTGCAGCCATTTTTCATGGCCAATGCATCACACAATCACTAGTTCCACATATTGCAGCCTGAGGGTCAGTATTTCTGGAAGACTATCTAACAGATTTAATTATGTCCTTCTTTCTTTTAGTTGCCTCTATAACTCATAAAATTATATGACTAAGAATAATGAAATAGCACCTTCAAAGGAGAGGAAACAAATGGTACCTATGTTACTCAACCTTATAGATAAAAGCTCAAATAATTTTAAAGCAATACTTTGTATCCCCAATTCCCAAATTACTATGGTCAGTAGTATCAAAAGCCACCAACAGATCCAATAAGAGACAGCATCAGGGCTGTACCCCATCAACTCTTTCCCAATAAAAGTAGACCATCGTAGAAATTATTTAAATCCATTTCAAAACTAGACCTGATTCTAGATGGAAACATTCAGGAACTTCTCCCAAGAAGATGTGTTGAGCAGAGGGTGATTCTTTTTCTCCCACCAATGAACAGTTGATTTCTCCACCAAAACTGGCTATTTGGCAACTTTGTCCCCTGTTTTTTGAAGGGAGTCTAGGAAGGACCCAAGATCCTTCCTTTGGATGATTGTGCACTTGCAGAGAAGAGGGGAATCTTGAAAACAGCAATGCTCAGTAAGGGACGATTGGATTGGAAGGTAGGGTCATTTTTCCTTAAAGTGCCTGGGTTTTAACTGCACATTTTAAAGCTTTGCTACCTTTTCATTTATGACTGGTTGACTGCTGACCTATTTTATAACCCCTTGCTGGACTTTTACAACTTTCTTTTTTTTGTTCTTTAACAGATTACTACTGAACTCCAAACCATTTTCATTTTCACCGCAAGGAAGTTTGTGGTGAAAAAATATTTTTCAGGCAATGAAAATAATCCAATTGAACTTAAACAGTCATCCAGTTGGACTTAAACTTATTTTATTACAAATTTTGTTCTTTTTAGCTCTTTAAAAAAAAGAGCTCATGTTTATTTTTTAATTTTTGATGGGAAAATTCCCCCTTTTTAAATCATTTTTTATTTTGAAGAGAAACTGTATCTCGATTTTCTCTGTGGACACTGGATTATGATTTATCTGCTTCTCTTGTCCTTAGAAAGAACAGTGTGTTTTTAAAAGGAGATAAAATTTTCTGGGAGCTCTAGTGGTGCGATGGTCAGAATGCAGTATTGCAGACTGACTCTGCTCACTGCAGGAAGTTTGATCCTGACCGGGTCAAGGTTGATTCAGCTTTCCATCCTTCTGAGATTTGGTAAATGAGGATCATGATTGTTGCGGAGAATATACCGACTCGGTAAACCTCTTAGACACTGCTATAAAGCACTATGAAGTGGTACATAAGTCTATTTACTATTGTTATCTCTACTTGAAAGAAAATTTTCTCCAACTTACAGGTTTTATTTGAAAATATTAGATGGGTCAACAATGGCTTTGAACCAAACCTAGGATGATATCCAAAAGAAAGAAATAACAGTTGGACTTGATTTGCAATTTGATAATTGGAATATGATCTGACAGTTAGAACAATTAATCAGTGGAACAGCTTGCCCCAAGAAGTTCTGAATGCCCCAACACTGGAAGTCTTTAAGAAGATGTTGGATAGCCATTTGTCTGAAACGGTATAGGGTTTCCTGCCTAGGCAGGGGGTTGGACTAGAAGACCTCCAAAGTCCCTTCCAACTCTGCTATTGTATTGTATTCTATTGTATTGTATCTGTTGCTGCCAGATGTGAAGAAGAAAGTACTTTGTTTGAAAATTATAGATCTGCCAGAAAAGATTGAAAGGAATACAAATACAAGAAATTCTGGGATAATGGAATTGATGAAGGATGGACTGGACTTTCTTGGCAAGACGAATACTCTATTTTTAAAGAGAATTTTTCAGCAATGGATTCTACAGAAATATTTACAACAGGGGCTTATAAAGTTTGGAAATAAGATGCAATTGTTGGCAAAATTCCTAATTAAATTTTTAAGCAAAGGTTTTATTATTAAGAGCTAAATGAGGGTATTTGATCTTGGATGGATCAGAGATAATGATTGAAGTGATTTGTGTAGATAAGAAACTGTGGTAGAGTTTCTATGAGTAAATTACAATAACATATTATTAACAGAGGACTTTGAATTTTAATTTTGCTGTTGTTTAATATGTTTTTTTCTTTATATATACAATGTCTGGCAAGTCAAATTGGGTTGCAAATAGATGAAGGAGTATATAAATTGTGGACCTGCTTTGCAAGGCGGGGAAGCTACTATTGTTGAAATATATCTGTCAGTGTTCAACTATGAGGGATAAATATGTGTTTTGGGTTTTTGTCTTTTTAGTTCACATTTTTTAAATGTTCCTGTCCGGTTTTGTTTTGTCTTTGCTTAATTTTTTCATTTGGATTTTGTATTTTAATCTTTTGAATAAAAATATTTTTAAAAAGGAAATATGTATTTATTTAGAGAGGAACAGCAACAAGAGGGGACAGAGGGAGGGGGGAGGGAGAGATGGAAGTATACTCTCATAATCTATCTTTTTCAAAGGAATCTAATTCTGGAAACTAGGCAAAAACTAACCAATATTTCTGAGTCTGGAGAATGTTTCTTCAGGAGGAGCTGCCCTATTTTTTCTTTAATGCAATAATGCATTTATCACATTTTTTTTGATGATCCATTCCATCAGTTTTTTTTTTAATTAGTCCTAATAGGACTAATTAGGGGTCATCCTTATAGTTACTTCATATTAACTTTACAGGTGTTCTCAATTGCAGCAGCTGAAACTGATTTTATAAAAAAGTTGAATCCTCCATTTCAGTTTTTCTTGAATCTGGCATTCAAATCAATGTGGAGGCAAGCTATTTTACTTTCTAAATATTCCACAAACTTGTGACAATGGGGTGATGGCTTAGGCCGTCCAATCATTAGACAGGCATTCATGAACTCTGAACAATTCAGAATAACTCAGCAGATGTAATGGAAGTACAAGTAAAAACTTTTAATTTTTTTTTTTTTTTAGTATAAAAAGTTTCAGCACCAATGTGGCATGTTCTGTTACATTCTAGCCATTAGCTGCTAGAAATTTCATTCTACACTAGGGTATAATGCAGGATATATAAAGTCAAGGAGAGAATTAAGGAACAATTATGTTAATAAATTGCCTCATTTCACCATTCCAGCACACTGGCTTCAGCAAGTCAAATCATAGAGTATCCAGAAATCTATTGGATTCCAGAGGCAGAAGAACTTCAGTGATCCTTCTTGTGGGAAATAACTAGTATCATGAAATTATCTTAACAGATAAACTACCCATCATCTGAAAGGTCATTTGAAACTCTATGTTCTGATTACCCCTCTCACAAAAAGAAATATTTTGAGAATTTGCCCATTGTTAGGTGAATATCTAGTAACAAATTAGGTTACCTTGGTGATATTCATTGGCATCCAAGTTGATGGGACAACAATCTGGGCAGAGGAATCTGCTACCATAATCACTAGCTTCATTGACATGATATAAGCCCTACTCCTTTTCTTTACATGCCTGCAAGTGCACACAGTGCACATTTAAAAGGCACTTGCGGTTTTGGTCACCTGAGTTGCACTCATCATTTTGGAACCAGCAACTATTCTTGTGGACTCAAAGTTGACTCATACATCATTTTCTTTATGCGTGCACAGTATTTCGGTACCGAGAAGAAGCCCATGGCGATTAACAGACATTAAAGAGAAACTACATCATTTTCCCAATTCCACTTCCTAGTGTGTACACAGATAATGAAAAAAAATTAGAATAAAAGAATAACTTGAACTTCACAGTTATGACCTTCTTTGTAATTTGCAAAGTATCATGCAAAGTTTAGCTACATATCTATGGAGATTCTCAGTCATCCAGGTCATGGCTGTTCCTAAAGTGCTTTTTCAAGAGGCAACTGGACTTTCTCGTTTTTCTTTGAAGATGTTTCACTTCTCATCTAAGAAACTTCTTCAGCTCTGACTGGATGGTGGGGAATGGAAGGATTTCAATAGCTCCAAGAAGGCTCCAAACCCATTTGCACTTCTTGGGTGTCCCTGATGAGACAAATAAACCTCCAGGTGGCCTGAACGACTCGCTAAAAGAATGCAAAATGACCAGCTGTCTGCAAGGAGTATAAATCCTTCCATTCCCCACCATCCAGTCAGAGCTAAAGAAGCTTCTTGGATGAGAAGTGAAATGTCTTCAAAGAAAAACAAGAAAGTCAAGTTGTCTCTTGAGAAAATACCTTTTGGACAAATGTTTAACTACCTATACAGATCTCACAAACTGGGCTGCAAAATAATAAGGAAGTGAGCAGAGCTATCAGCAAGGGAAAGAGATGGAATTTTGTTCACATGATTACCATGGCCATATTGACTTTTAAAACACATTCCCTGTGGACAGCCATTGCATTGACTGATGGTTCAGTCAGCCAAGTAAGTTGAAAAGAGAATGGTGAATATTTGGGTAAATACTACAGCTTAAGAGTACAGGAGCTCGTGAGTTTACTATTTCAGAATCACATGGGGAGATTCTTGACACTGGTTTTTTTTTTTTAATTATGTATTGCACTGCAGACCTTTGGTCTTGCAATGGGTGATTATATATGATTATAAAATTACATTTTGTGTGTTAACTATTCCAATTTCTGCATTTCAGCACCACAAATGGCGTTCCAAGTACACTGTGGTGTTATTTCTTCTCATGATCTAGAAGCCTACTTCTTTCTAGGCCTGTATTAGAATTTTAGTTATTGAATCATATAAATGTTTAAATTTAAAAAAATTGAACCCATTTGTGTTCTAATTTTTAATTGATTTTTGATACTTAAATACGGAGTAATATGTTCCATAAGTAGCAGCATATTCTGAGTCTGCTCAAATGCAGGTCACCTTGATTTGGCTGGTTTCTCTCAGCAAATTAATCCTGCCAGGTCTGTTTGCTGACAGTGTAATTATATACTCCTTCACTTCTCTGTCTTCTGCTGTTCTTGCCTAAGAAGTCTACAAGATTCCTGTAATGATGCCTGTATAAAAGAAACCCCCAGTCAGGGTCAGAATCTGCTGCTTCTTCTGTAGGCAAGGTAGAGCTGGCTCCTCAGTCTGTCTCTTTGTTGGGACCTGGAAGAACTGATGGAGTGTACATTACAGTTCAAATTCTAGTCCTTTTATATCCCAAAGATGCTTTTCTTCAGGTGGCAACTGGACTTTCTTGTTTTTCTTTGAAGACATTTCACTTCTCATCCAAGAAGCTTCTTCAGCTCTGAGAGCTAAAATGTCTTTAAAGAAAAAAAACAAGTCCAGTTGCCTCCTGGAAAAAGCACCTTTGGGACAACTGTGACCTGGATGACTGAGAAACTCCATAGAATTTTAGTCCTTTTGTGCTAATATTGTGAGCTGGTGCAAGTATATAAAGGTAGAGCTTGTGTTGTGGTATCACAACATACATTTCATCATTTTGACACTATTATGGCTGCGTTTTGGGATTACAGGGTGTTCTTCTGGCAAAGTTTTGTTTTTATCTTCTTCCTCATCTAATGAGGGCTTCTGAGACTAGGTTATATTTATTTACCAAAGGTTTTAATAAAGTTGATATATAAAGTATGTTGCTTTCATTTACCAAGCTAGGAACTAGGGGAAAAAATCCATAACGATAATTTTGTCTTGATTTCTTTTTCAAAAAGTTCTGCTGATTTATTACAATCCTAGTATATATAGAACCTTTTTCAAATTGAAATGACAAGCTGACTAGTAAATAGTTGCTTGGATCCATTCTTCCTGCTTTCTGAAGAGCTGCCTTCATTCATTCTTGTGGTGTTTCATTGGTTCTCTCAGAGTTACAAAGGATTACATCTTTTAGCATGTTATGATAAAATTCATAATATTGAATTCTCCAAAGGAAATATGGTGAACGTGTCTTCACTGATCTTGGGTTTCAATTAAATTCAGTAGAAAAGCAACATATACATTGAACACATACATATACTCCTTATATGTTATTTTTTCCTAGGGTGAATGCATAATTTTTTGGAAGCGGAAGTATTGAGCCAAAATGGATTTCAGAAGACCCACCTTCCTTCTGGCACATTTTTGCTGGCCTTCAGAAAGTTATTTTTATGATTATATGAATAAAACATCTATAACCGCTATGGGACATTCTATTAAGACTGCAAATATACAGCCACATATTAGTATATACATACTTTAATTGACTATTTTCAATTAAATCCAATAAAATCTATTGGCATACAATGTAATACGCATACAAAGAATGTTATTACATTGGCATAGTAGCGTGATCTCTCAAGCAATCAGGTATTAAAGTGTACTTTACATATATTCCTACAGATATTATTTTAGGTTTGACAATGAAAAATTCAATCAAATTAAACTATTAATAATTTAAAATATTTAGATTCTGGCTTTTTTCATATCTTCAATCAAGGAATAGTTTCTGAGAAATTATTAGTCTACAATTTAAAAGAATGAGAATATCATCAGTGTTCAAAATCAGAATATTTGAGGAATGTAGTCTTTATAAATTCCAATGCAAACTGAGTTAATAATACCTTGTGAAATAATATGCCAAACAGAATATATTTCTCCTTTGGATTTTAAACTTCTCAAAACTTGGCAATGCCGTTACTGGCAGAACAATACTTTATTGTTTTCATTTAGTTTAGATTTAGTCATACATGTTTTAAATTTATCTTTAATGAATTAATTTTCATGTAGCCTGTTTTCTAATTGCATATTCAGCCAGAAATATAGTGGAACAGTCTGAGAATAAGTATAAGCAAAAGGGAATGAAATGGAAACAGATATAGTCTTGAACTGGATGATGGTTCTTTGTTAAGCACTTGCATGCTGACATTCACATGTGCACTCACCATCCAAGAATATTTGGCTGGCAACAAATAGTTGACACTTCCTAATTAAAATTATATTTCCAAAGAAATGGCAAATACATTGACTATATTTGATATGGCAATATAAATACATGAAATGCAATTACTCTTTAATCATTTAAGCTGAGATCCCGAAACATGGTTAACAATATGCCATTTACAGTTGTGAAACGGAATCTAATATCATCCAATTCCAACATTTCTGCTGTAACAAGTTTTATTGTGACCAAATTATTAAGCTTGAAATATTGTTTTGACTCTTCACTTATTTAATTTACACTCTGTATGATTGGCGTGCCCTTGAAATATTTACAGAACTAAAAAGAAAACAAAAGCATTAAAAAGGCAACAATAAAAATAATATAAACATAGAAAAGTTTGCAATTAAACTAACAAAAATATTAAAGGTCAGAAATCTGCCCAATGAGGAAAATCTAAATGTAGAGTTAGAATACCAAGCATATTTGACTAGGAGGAAGATCCTACAGGCAGATCTGTCCTGTTATCCATCCATCCCACCAAATGTGGGCAGCAATGTGTCAGAAGAAGCCTCCAAAATATTATAAAGAAGAGCACATAGAAAAACGTGTCCTCCTATCAGTTGTGTATGAAACTAAAACACTAAACCCATTCCTAAACAATGGAAAATAGTTAGTTTGATTGAGTAAAAAAACAAGTATCATTTAAATTATGAGAGGAGAATATTTTTTTGTATCAGGGGTGAAATCAACTTAACTTCATTACCAGTTCACAAATGTGAGCACGCACATGCGATCACTTCAGTGTGCAGCAGCTGCCAAAAAAGCCAACGCAGTTCTAGGCTGCATCAACAGAGGGATAGAATCAAGATCACATGAAGTGTTAATGCCACTTTATAATGCCTTGTTAAGGCCACACTTGCAATACTGCATTCAGTTTTGGTCGCCACGATGTAGAAAAGCTGTGGAAACTCTAGAAAGAGTGCAGAGAAGAGCAACAAAGATGATTAGGGGACTGGAGACTAAAACATATGAAGAACGGTTGCAGGAACTGGGTATGTCTAGCTTAAGAGAAAGAAGGACTAGGGGAGACATGATAGCATTGTTCCAATATCTCAGGGGTTGCTACAAAGAAGAGGGAATGAAACTATTCTCCAAGGCACCTGAGGATAGAACAAGAAGCAATGGGTGGAAATTAATCAAGGAGAGAAGCAACTTAGAACTGAGGAGAAATTTCCTGACAGTTAGAACAATTAATCAGTGGAACAGCTTGCCTCCAGAAGTTGTGAATGCCCCAACACTGGAAGTCTTAAAGAAGATATTAGATAGCCATTTGTCTGAAACAGTATAGGGTTTCCTGCCTAGGCAGGGGGTTGGACTAGAAGACCTCCAAGACTTCCAACTCTGCTATTGTATTGTATAGTCTATCTTAAGCCCTCCATTACACCCACTTTATTGCAAAAAGCTGCCATTACATCCATATACATTGGAAATAATCTAGCACTCACAACAAAATAAAAGAATGATGAAGGGACAGTGTTGATATGTGATTGATTTCATCTAAGTAGTTGATTTCTATCTTTCATCTGCAGATACTATGATGCAAAAGAAAAAAGCCTACCTCAGCCAACAGATAAGGAAAACCACTATGAAAAGGTGAAATGTATTATACCTAAAATTGGATTAAAAGCAAATCAAAATCTAACCATGAATTTATCATTTCAATGAATTTCAATGCATGCTTCAAAATCTGCTCAAGATCTATTTGAAAATGAATATGTAATCATATAGACACATCTTTTTTTTTTTTTACAAAGCGAGTATTGTTGGATGTGTTCTGTGCATTATAATTCATGAGCAGAATAGATGACTATTTGAGAAGTATTAAAATGAGCTGACTTTTCAATGTAAGTATCTTGACAATAAGTTTTTTCTATTCTTGCCAATTGAAAAATGTAGACAATTGTGCTGAAAAAATAATATATATTGTAATATTCATTGTACAGTAGAAGTATAGTAAGTGGCAATTCTGGACATTACAAGAGACACAAGGATTATTTTCTGTGATTGCACAGAGAATACTTGGATTTCTTGCGAAGCCTTTGCATTGGAAATGAGATTCATCAGTCTGAACAGGGCAGGGTTAGAGCCCTTAGCAACATGCTTATTTTGTAGAAGGTCACTCAATAATAACTTCCTCTGCCCTCCAAGCTTATTAAGACTGACTGGCATATATTAATGAAAACACCTGATTCTCCAACCATAAAACCCAGACAAAGACTTTATTTTAATATTAAGGAAGAAACCCTTAATTAGCAGGGTTTCAAAAATGTCAGCTTCTTCTATTAGCTGTTCTGGTCCATCAAAGCTATAATCCCTACTGTCAAATTTCATCATATGATGGACAGTTTGCTAGCTGTCTTTTTTTTCAAACGCTGATCATACTGAGGAAAGCTGTTCTTATTTTGCAATTGCATTTAACAACTTTGCATGCGTTTCTGTGTTGAACTACTGATTTTCCTTCTTTCAAAAGTTCACTTTTGTCAGCTAAAAAGCAAAAGAATCTAGGGAAACAAAATAGTACAAGCTAATACATGGACACATACTTAGGGTTTTCTAGAAGATTATTCATAATATTTCACGTTATCTGAATATATAAAGAAAAACACAGACTCACAATAGGTTTCCATCACAGTTTCCTTACAAGAAACAACACACAAATGTTTGAAACACAGATACTTTAAAAATGCAGATTTTTTTATGGTAAGCTCTTTCGGCGCTGGAACAATCTTTTCAATTGGGCAGTCAGAGTATTGCTCTCCAAATTCAACACAGAAGTTTTGCTTCAAGTGATCGTGTTTATACATGAGGTTGTGCTCCAGCATTTCTTTTTCAAAATAATACAGAGATATAGAGGTTTCTGGAAAACTCACAAGGGAGATAAAAGGGCAAACAAGCTTTCCCTGCTCTGCTCAAGCTTTCCAATGTGCTGTCCTTGAACTTGGATTGAGTATAAGGTATGTCCATCATAGTAAGTATCAATTTGGTCCTCCATGAATAGCCTATTTTTTAAATTAACTTGTTTACCTTCAGCACATCTTCTGTTATTTACTTACTTCTCTTTTTATCCCTCTTCATGAAGTGTATGCAACAACCTCTGTCTACAGGTTTTATATAAACACATGAAATTTTCCTATACACATTTGAATTACTGTCCATCTGGTTCAGGATTGTCTCCATTAATGGCCACAGACTTCCAACTGCCAGAATGAACTTTTCTTGGGCTTTCTGGAAATATCAGGAAATGGATATGTTTATTATAAACTATTATGTTTATTATATTATAAATGATTATAAACTTGTTTAGTGCAACATAGATGCAGCTTTTAGAATACCATGATAGGGAATAGTAATGCCTGTAGAATTGTAGTTTAGGGGGTATCTGGGATGGGAGTGGGGATCAAAGCAGTCAAGATGGCCCTATTTCTTCTTTATGGGTGTCATATGGAGGCAGGGCTTTAATAAATTTTTGGTCTCCTGTGGATTGAAAGAAAGCTTATCTGACAGTTATAAAGGAAAGTTCCTGGGCTGGGGGACTTTGCTCATAGTCATTCATGCCCTCATTACCGCTTGATTGGACTAGTGTAATGCACTCTAAATGGGGGTTGCCCTTGAAAAGCATTTGGAAAATGCAGTTGCATGGTTAGTTAATGATGCCAATTATACAGCATATGTTACACCGCTATTGCAGGAGTTGCATTGGTTCCTGGTTGTTTCCAGGTGCAATTCAAGGTGCTAGTTGTTACCTTTAAAGCCATACATGCCTTGGGACCAGTTTAAATAAGGGAGCATCTTCTCCCAATAATTTCTACCTGTCCAAATCAATCTAATAGATTGGGAATGCTGCAGGCCCTTTCAGCCAAGAAATGCTGGCTAGTGAAGAATCAGGATGCATGCTTTCTCAGCATCTGCTTTCAGCAACGTTCTGCCTTCAGATCTCAGGATGATCCTGACCCTGTTAGCTTTTTGTAAGGGTCTAAAGACCTAATTATGTGTATGAGCTTGGGGTTCTGGAAGTCTTAAGGGCCCCATTACCTCGTTGCACTGTAAATTTTTATGTAATTATTATGATTCTCAGTTGCTTATATGTATAATTTTAACTATCTTTATGTTTTCATGGTTTTATACAATACAATAGTAGAGTTGGAAGGGACCATGGAGGCCTTCTAGTCCAACCCCTTGCCTAGGCAGGAAACCCTATACCGTTTCAGACAGATGGCTATCCAACATCTTCTTAAAGACTTCCAGTGTTGGGGCATTCACAACTTCTGGAGGCAAGCTGTTCCACTGATTAATTGTTCTAACTGTCAGGAAGTTTCTCCTCAGTTCTAAGTTGCTTCTCTCCTTCATTAGTTTCCACCCATTGCTTCTTGTCCTACCCTCAGGTGCTTTGGAAAATAGTTTGACTCCCTCTTCTTTGTGGCAACCCCTGAGATATTGGAACACTGCTATCATGTCTCCCCTAGTCCTTCTTTCTCTTAAGCTAAACATACCCAGTTCCTGCAACCGTTCCTCATATGTTTTAGCCTCCAGTCCCCTAATCATCTTTGTTGCTCTTCTCTGCACTCTTTCTAGAGTCTCCACATCTTTTTTACATCGTGGTGACCAAAACTGAATGCAGTTTTAGTTGTTGTGATATTGTTCACTACCCAGAATCAGTTGGATGGGAGATGGGTGGCTATAAAGATGGAATAAATAAAATAACATAAAATAAAATAAAGCCCAGGCTTTCCAAATCCACAGTTTTAATAAAGAGCAAAACATGAAGCAAATTTAGAAGTTCACCATTAAGAAAGAAGTCTTAGAAATGGGGCTGCTGTTTCAGTTCAAAGTTGGTTCTCACAAGGCCTACCTTTGCTCTTGATAACATCATAATGGGGCAGATCTTTTTACAAAAGCTCTAAAAATCTCCTTCCTCTACCATCATCCTATGAATCTTTCACATTTTTCCTTTCATTAGCAATTTCCCCTTTTTTCAACCATTTAACTCAGGAGCGTCAAACCTGAGCGACTTTTAAGACTTGTGGACTTCAACTCCCAGAATTCCCCACCCACCCAGCAGTTCTGGAAATCCACAAGTCCACAAGTCTTCAAGTTGCCAGGATTGGACCAGCCCTTGTAGCTTGATCAGTGGGAGGAAAATATTGTCCCTCATCCTCTCCTTCATGTCAACCATTATGCCCATGATAATTTCAGGTTTTGTAAGGTCCCTTCAAATATTGTGGAGCGACGCAACTTAGAACTGAGGAGAAATTTCCTGACAGTTAGAACAATTAATCAGTGGAGCAGCTTGCTTCCAGAAGTTGTGAATACCCCAACACTGGAAGTCTTTAAGATGATGTTGGATAGCCATTTGTCTGAAACGATATAAGGTTTCCTGCCTAGGCAGGGGGTTAGACTAGAAGACCTCCAAGGTCCCTTCCAACTCTGCTATTGTATTGTATTGTAAGTTTGATTCCTGAGTTTATTTTGCACACTATTCCAGAGATCCCTTTGTAAATGTTTTAATAACTAAATAATCATTTGCTGACAATTACACTCTGAACTGAGTGCAAATTTCAGTTGAAGCTACAGTGTTTTGTACAAAAAAAGGTCATAGAAAAAACATAGAACAGCTATGAAGCTTCTTATATCAGATCTGATTACATATCCAGTGTCTACATTCTTGCTGAATATTATCTGTGTTGGTTGGCAATAATCTTGTGAAGGTCTCTACATATACAGTAGATTTACAGTATTTTGTAAAAAGCATATTTCAATCTAAATGATGCCATACGTTTGACTTCATACCGATGCAGTGAGATTTATAATTACGAAGACACTGAACAAATTTTTAGGGCTCAAAATATTTGAAATAGGCCCCACATCTTAATATTACATTGACCGAAAAATTGGATGATACTGAAATGTTATTACAAAATGTAAGGGCTGTGCTTAATCATGTGAAGGCCATATAGATTAAAGATGGGTAACCTTCCTGAAACACTTAGGCTATGCTGGTTAAGGCTCCTGGGAACAGAAATGGAACAAAGATGAACTTTGCAGGTTCTCATCCCAGGTGTAATTACAGAACAGTGATAATAGTAATAGGGAAAAATTAATAATTTTTGATGAGACACAAAGGAAGAAGGAACATTTGTAATTATGACCAAGAGAAATGAACTATTTTAGATGTTTATTGGAATTCTAGGTTAGAAGAAAGTTAGCTTCATCTTACAGTGAAGAGAGCAGAAGAGAAAGCTCAGGAAACCTATAGCTCAGATCTGTTTCTTATTTGTAGAAACAGGAATCATTTGGTGACATATACATGCAATTATTATTCATCAATGTTTCTATAGCACAAAGCTAGAATCTGTATGCGAATTCTTTGACGGCTGTACTATTATGTCAAATAATTATGTCAAAACAATATAACATGGGCTAAAAATGTAGAAGCTAGGGATGCCAACCTGCCATCTCCCTCCCCCAAAACCCGGCTGCCCAACCTTCTGCTTTAGAACCTCACAGTCTGGCAACGAAGGTAATTAGAATTGCATGTGGAGTGTCTACCCCAGTTTATATTTGGTAAATAACAAAATACTTTCCTTGAAAAGGAAATCAGTTTAGTCCTTTCATAATAGAATTTCTCTGTGTTATACTGGCTGTAATACTACCTCTGTTAAAGTTAGATTGGCTAATGTTCATTGACATCAATAGAGTCTGGACTATTCTTTAGATCTTTTTGATAGATTGAGCTACCAGTCTTGTCCTCGTATATTATTTGTACAGCATCTATATATCATGAATAGATAAAATAACATTAAGGGCTGCAGCAAACTGTTGGGATGCTTTATTTTTGAGGCAAATCAGCTATTTCAAAGATGGTGAAATAGTCAGTAAATAAACTGGGCACCAGTGTTATTTCATGACTGGTTTTACAATAATTCATGGTTAATATTTCCAGAATCTGCTATTGCCTTTGCATCATTAAGAAAGCACAACTTTTTCCACTCTTGTTGTGAACTAATATGTTTTATACACCTGCATTTAAATACAATATTTAGAATTTAATATTATTCCTCTATACTAAACAGGTGAAGAAATTCAAACCTGGTTGTAAAGAATTATTTTCCTGACTTTTAGTTGCCTTTTGATTGAGTCACTGAAATTGGGAGGTAGAGATAAAAAAAAAAGAACAGAAAGTATCATGGAAGTCAGCTTCCTATTTAGTTTAGCTCTAAAATTTATAGTGGAATTTATCCCATAATATGCCTTTCATTATGAAGAAAAGAATGGACATGGATAAATAATTATGTATGGCAACTTGACCAGCTACTTGAGGCTAAATTTCCTTGAACTGGCTGCAGAAATACAAATAGTCCCTAGATGGCATCAACGTGATCCAGTTTTCTGTAATTCTTTGCTGTCATCTAATCATCACCTGCATTTCTGTTGTCCAAATAATTATACTTCTGTTTAACATAGATATTGAGGAAGCAGAGGCTATATTGGAAAAATGGGTGTATAAAGATGTGCATCTGTTCTGACTCTCCCCTTCTCATATACCAAATCACTCCGAAACAAGGTCTCTGCAAGATGTTTTGTTACAGACAGTTTAAACCTTGGCAGCAATCCAGCTTGCCAAGGTCCAGATAGCACCTTGGCAGCAATCCAGGTACAGCGAACACTTTGGCAGTGATTCAGTCTGCCGAGATCCAGATAACACTTTGGCAGCAATCCAGCCTGCCGAGGTCCAGATACCACCTTGACAGCAATCCTGCCTGCCAAGGTACGACACAGATCTGAGAGTGTCTCCAACTCTAATGATCAGTTGATTCCTGCAAACAACTGTCGGAAAGTCCCTCCTTAAATAGCCTTGAGAGGAGCCTGATTACGAGCACCTGCATCCAATTATCTCTTGTAAATGCGTAGCTGTACTCTCCGTCTATCAGCTCTCCGTTGCCTGGCATCCAGAAACCACTCCCTTGTCTCCTCCCCACTGCTCCAAGGCAAGACATCAGGAGCACACTCCCTTTGGCTTTCACCACTGCTCCATGCCTCAGGCACCTCCTGGTGGCCAACCAGCCTCTCTGATCCCTGCTCGGAGTCGGAACCTTGTCCAGGGTCCTTCACATCCTCCAGAGCTGACCCATAGGGACCCTCGCTGTCGGAGTCTGGTGGCAGCTCCAACGGCTCCTGCTGGGCCACAACATGCATCTATCTATGAATGTATTCTTTTAAACATCTCTTCAGTGTTGCAAAAGGTTCTGAACATTAATGTGATATATATTGCAAGGATGAACACTAAGGGCAGCAACATTCATCCTGTGTCCTTCCATGATCTGAACATCTTGGGGAAGCTTGAGAAATGAACATAGTTATCATACTGCATTAGCAAAATTCCTCTAGCACAGTGTGTTATACACCAGCCACAGTGTGTTATACACCTCTCAACCACACAGGACCAAGTTGTAAAATGAAAGCTCATCCTCAAAACAAGAGTGAATTCATCACCCATACCAACTACACAGCATTTAAAACAAAAGCTGTTTGCATTTTCAAAGAAGCATTAGATTTATAGATTCAGAGAAATGTCATATTTTACTACAACTGTAGTTTAGTTCAGTTCAAAATGAGTATCCATGAAAGGAGAGGTAAAGAGAGTGGATGGGGCAATTTACAAAACTTGCATCATGCGTCATTATGGAAATCCTGTGAGTTATGCACTTGGGTGGGGTGGGGATGTAAGTATATCAGGGCTGTATTTGTACCATGACATTATCATATGTGTGTTGTTATTTGTGTCATGGTTTGCTATGGATGCTGCTAGAGTCAATCTGATGTTATTAAGTCCAAACTTTCATGTTAAACTGACAATTGACAGAGCATAGAAAATAATCTGTTTTACTTCTGTCAGTCATTAGAATGGTTAATTCTAGCAAATGGCAAAGAGATGGACATTTTTATAAACACAGTTATAGTGAAATACTCCTAACCCTAGGAAAGTAAGTGAAATGACACACACTCTGGTTCTAGTCTTCAAAGAATCTTATCCCTCTCCCTCAATACAGCTGAATAAATAGCACTGATGGGGTGAAAGATGAAGAACTGTGTGTATCTATTTAGTGCACTTGTATCTCGCATCCTTTGTTCACTTTTGATACAAAATATTTAGGGGCTTGAACATGAGAAGAACCCATTGAAATGATTTTTCATAGAAACCTCTTGAGCAAAATACAGTTGATGTGAGGGACTCACCAAACAAGGGCAAACAATGTCTATACAAAACAGGACCTCGTCAACAAATACAGTTGAAATGAGAGTAAAGGCAGTTTTTGTTTTGCCTTTTTGGCAATGTATTTTTGTGAGAGTGGTCAGGATTGCTGTCACCTACAGGGAAAAGAATTCAATCTGTCACTGCGGGAGAGGGATGCTATTTACTGACTAGAAATCTGCCTGCTGGCAAGGTTAGCAGCATTATTTTTCTACATAATATGCATAATTAATACCTGTATGTTAAGACAATTTTGTGTGTCACAAAAAAAAAATGTTGATTTCTTGCCAGAAATCATAATGGTAAGTATAACTAGTCAACTGACAGTGAGTGGGACAGCCATATAAATTTTCTTAAATAAATAAATAAATCTCAGGAGACAATGAGAAGATAAAATGAAGTATAGTATAAAATGGAGCACCAGAAAAGGATCTGATATCTTTCAAGGAGAAGATTTGGATTCTAAAAGCAACAAATCACTCAGTTTTTATAGAATAACAAGAAAAGCATAGTATCTCTAAATCATATGGAACCTTCAGCAATAACAATGAGTTAACAAAGTTTTTTCTGTGTATATTCTGAAATTTCAAGATTATTCTAACTTCAGATGTAATAAAGGTCTCTATTCTCCATGGGTGGAAGTCTCATAGATGCTTACCTATGACATAGCAATATATCTGTGTAAATTTCTGTTAAGTTATACTTTAGTAGAACAATTTGATATCGAACATCTCCTAGGAGTAAATTCAGTTGAATTCAATAATACTAATTCTCTATTTAGTTATTTAGAAGTAAACCCTGAGAATTATTAAAGTGGCATTTATCCACTGAGTTCCATGAGGTTTTTTTCCCCAAGTCAATAAAAATTATAAATTTAGTCTTTTATCTAATTTGATGTCCTATTTTTCAAATTCCTGAACATTTAAATTATTCTTTGTAGTCATTTTTCCTTTACATACAGGTCTGCAAGATGTTTCACAGAAACACATAGAAATAGACACATTTTTTAATTCAGGAAAAAATTACTAAAACACTATTCACAGAAATGAAAATTATTTATTTCTGTATCTGTTATTTTTAAACATTTTAAATTATTTAGAAATAATCTTTCTAAAGAGACACAGCTTTAAAAATAGGGGTGCTGATTATATTTTCAGAAATACAAATTCATCAGATTAATCACAACTCCTAGCACTTAGCAAGGAAACATTGACATACAAACATGCATATATTGTTCCTTCCTAATTTTTATTTACTTGCATGTTTCAAATATCTCATCAATTCACTAGAACTCTCGAACTATTATCAAAATGTTTAAAATGCCTTGAATAATCATTTATTTTTTAAATTATTATGCTTCATAACTAACACCAATATATATCAAAGTGAACTGCACACAATCTAGTTCTTACAGACATACTATATTTGTCAAAGCTACAAAAGTTCCTTATTAAAATTGTTGGTTTCTGTGCTAGCCTAAGAATTAATGCACTTTCACTTTTTCTTAGTATCTGTAATAGTTTCCCATTATCCTGATAACTGGGCAGCCATCCCACTTCTTCTTTTATTGATATAGCTGCAAAGACGAATTAGATTTCAACATTTATGTAACAGAGATTAATTGATTAGATTATTAATTAAATATTCCATTAAATACTCTTTCCCTCTCTGTCTTGCAATGCAAATGAATTTAACCCCTTGGGGTCTTCCCTCTACTTTTGAAATAATAAATAAGATAATGCATACCTAAACATTGTATCTAATCTGACAAGGGACAATAGATCAACTAGATGCACCGTTAAGGAAGGCGTAATCATAATTCACATCCTTCAGCATTCTTTTTTAATTTCCTCTTTCATTTTCTCTTAGAATCATAGTCAAAAGATTTTTTACTCACTTCAAAATTTAAAGTTAACTTCAGTGTTATTTAAGCAATATACAAACATATAAACAGATTTTTATATGAGCTTAATCAGTGTTGCCTTAGATATGAAGTGAGCTGAAAATAAAAACAGAAAATAGCCTTTCAGATAACCCATAATTAAAAGTAATTTTGAGCTGTCTTTTCAGGGAAACTGCCCATGGGGTATATTTGCTACCTGTCTGACCTTCACGATTGTGAGTCCTTGGCAGTGTCAATGACCCTCTGAACTAAATTCAAAACTAATCTCTAGCAGAAAAAGAGAAACAGAATTCATGCAAATCATATTAATTCCAACATTTCCCCAGTGAGATGGGTATAAACTACAGCCTAATTAAATATTTTTTAACGATGTGAGTAATTTTTGCCAAGGGGCGGATTCAGGGGAAAATTTAATATGAGATCACAAAAGCTGTTCCCAGCGTTGATTCTGTAAATTAATGACTATCTGCCTTATGATAAAAACATGCTGCCAAGAATAAAAATGAAGTCAGCAAAGCTTGCTCTATTTGTCTAACAACCAAATAGACAGCATTAGCATGCAGAAGTTTAAAGGATATGGAAAATTTCCATTGGGGGTGAAGTGTTTGTGATAGAGATGCATAATGCTAACAGCACAAAGCAGAGTTACTTTTTTAGATTATAGACTTTATTGATTATCATTGTCATTGTACAAGTACATATTATGAACTTCAATTCTCTATGCCTGTTTGAAATATCTGCATCCAACCCTAATAATTATTTGATTCTTTTGATAGTTCTATAACTATGTGCTGCTATAGACAGCACAACAGCAATCTTTGGACACTGGGATTTGTTCCATTGATTTCTAAGTACCAGATTAAACAATTCAAGAAATGCAGTCTCAATTCCATTTTCATTAATATAGTTGGTTTATTCTTACTCTAAGCACTTTTATAGTTTCTTCTCTCATAGTTTCTCAATATCTAAAATGCTACTTTGAAAAGAAGTATTTTGCTATTTTTTCTTTTAGATGGTAGCATGATCAGCACAATTAAAACTGGCATAAAATGCCTGACAAAGTGCTTTGTTTATATCTTCATTTTTATTATAATCTAGAAAATAAATGGCATATGGAATATGGCTCATTTTAAAACTATACAGCAGATTCATTTGAGCCATGTTTTAGCCCACTCAGATTCTTCTTACTATTTTAGGAAAACTTCTTTAAGGGATAGCATGCCAGATGCTTTATTTTTAATCCAACATTGATCATTTCCTATTTAATCAGTAAAAGTCCAGTCTTTCTCTGATTTGTACATAATAAGTGTAAATGCTAATCCAATGATACCTGTGTGATTTAAAAGAATTCAAAAATAATCAGCTAAGGTATTGGTAATGGCTTGATCAGATTGGAAATGCAACATAAAAAGGCTTGCTCCTATGTTTATTTTAATTTGCTTTGGTGTAGACTGTAGAGAATGAATTTATAGCCTTTCAATTAAAAGGTCATTCTTCATTAAACGACATCCGTTGGCTCATTATTATCATAAAATTAGCAAGAAAAGTTGGTGTAAGAAATATAGAAAACCCAGAAGGTACTTGCAATAAATGGGAACCGTGATTTTTGAATGAAAACAATTTTAACTATTGATACAGGTTATGTAAGTACACAATTGGATCGCAAACTTTCACTCAGAAGCACCAGTGAACTGAATGTGGCTTGCTTCTAACTAGTTTTATGCACTTTCAATATTTCTCCCCTCTTCATTAACCAATGGTCTTATTAGGTTTCTTCATAGCTGTTATGCTTGGCAGACAACCCAACCACGTTTTCTCTATGCAAATATCTTAACTATTTTTAAATTTCATACATATTTTCATTTTTATAATGAAAAAATAATCCACTGTCAGATATGTGATTTTATCTAGAAAAACTATGGAGATAAGAGCTTTTTATCCCTTGTTGGAAACATAGCATGAATGAGCACATCACCTTCTATCCTATGGATAGTGATGAGAGACATTTTGATGCGTCTATTCCAGAGTAATAGCCCAAACTATGTAATCCTTTTCTCAAGGTTAACACCTGAAAGTCTTGCATTCCCTTCATTTACCTCAGAAGTGGGTGGTTTTACTCTGCTGAGTGGCAAAGATGCTCCTCACTGCTGTTATAGAATGAATCACGCTTTCCTCAGCTTCATTTAAAATTCTATGGCATTATGAAGGAAAACTATTCTTTTACCGTGTGGAAAAGTGAAAGTATTTTACAATACAGAGCAAGAACAAAGAAGATAAAATGCTTTCTTAGCTGTTACTACATATTATAAACTATAACTATAATTTTCTTTCAAAATCCTACCTATCCTTTTACAACTCTTCTAGACTAGAAAACCAATATATGTGAAGAGTTACAATAAAACCTATCCCTGATTTTTTAAAAAGACGACGGGGAGAAAATTCAGATGAAACACCAAAAATCGGTTGAAACATGCAAGTTAAATATATAATCTTTCCAATTAAAATATTAACAATGTTTAAAGTTCTGTTTTTCATATTGAAAAACACAATCTGTTCTAAGGAGAATGAATCTGCTAAACGCAACATCTATTTAGTGCAAGGAAGAAAGACTTCTGAAGAAAATAAGGCAGGTTAATATTTATAACCAATAATACTGCTGCTTGTGCTCATACTATCATTAATACCTGCACTTAATGCAGTTAGACAATCTTTTACAACATTGTCTCTCCTTAACTTACTTTGGATTAAGCATTCATTATAAAACAGTGTAACATTTTATATTATTATAAAATAATGAAGTAAGACGTACTATAGCTGCTAAGCTGTTTCATCTGGCCCGCATTACCTACACCAATAGTGTGAGAGACACAGAACTCATAATAGGAACTCTGTAGGCATATAATGCAAACAAAACTATGACAAGAAAGATGTATTCATCATTATTATCAGGAAACTGGAAGAAATATTCTACATTTAAAATTATTTCATTAATTACATAGCTATAATAATTATGGACTTCTGGCATACAAAGTCAACAAAGTGAGAAACCCAAATCTTTAAAACCTATTTTCTGTTAAAAAGACTTTTAACAGAGAGATGGTAGAAAGCAGAAAATTGAGGGAGTAGCAGTGGGGAAATAGCAGAGTTCTATTGTCTAGTCAGAAAGCACATTGTCAAAAAGTACATGAGCATGACCAGCTTCAAAATCTCTTGGGCCTGTCAAAACTAGATGTATGTCGATAAATTGAAGGGATAGACAGTAAAAGATTAAGAGACAAGAGTGACTGATTATCAGCAAAGATTAAAATCTCCATTGCAACTTAAATATCTACCTAATGGCAAACACAAAAATAGATGTAGAAGTACATCCACCATTTTAAATTAATGTACAAACTTATCTCTTTCGAATAAGCTTTTTCCATGAACATTCTCTTACTGCTGAGAGCTAGATAGGATTATGTGCAAATGGCTTAAATAATAAATAACAGATTTTATTTTCCCTTTAAAAGACAATATTTTTTTAAAAAAAATAAGTAGAAATATGGCATTCTCTTTCAATGCTTATAGATACTTTTATAGCTTAGGGCTACAAATACTAGAAATCTGTAGCAACACTTCTGAAGAACATGAATAACTGATTCCTGGCACCTGTTTAAGACATCTCTACCTTGGTTTGGGCTCCACGTAAATCCCAGAAAAAAGCAAGGCCTGTAGATTTTGAGTCATTCAATGTTCTTGGCAAATTCTGAGGAACATTTTACACCAAAGTCCTTACTCATTAGTTCTGTCTGCCCTTTGAGAAAAAGCTAGCAACTGCAGAAAAGAATGCTGGAGTTCTGCCCCTTTAAAACATCATACCAGATCTTCAGAGCTGCTAGGCTTTTCCTGATCAGCATATAAAATCCCTTGTTTTTTTCTGATATTTAGTTGTAGAATTGCTCTCCAAGGTACTCAATTCAGAACCTAAGGCCTTTGTGGATAAATATCTATAATAACTATCCAAGGTCCTGAACCGACAAGCTCCAGTGTTTCTGCCTTTAGGTATTTGTCTTCATCTGTTCTTATTTAACAGTCATGATTTAAATAAATTTTGGGAACTGAGACATTTGCACAGTGTGTCTGAAAACTAAAGATTCGCACCTAACATTTATACTGTAACATCCATAATTGTTCATAAATTGGTATTTTTAAAGATGGAAATCACACTACAGTTTTGCTCTGTCCTTAAAATTCTAATTCCAATTTCAACACCATCTGCTAACTTTAATGCTTTAGAGCAGGGCTGTCAAACTCATGGCCTACAGTCTGGATGCGTCACACACTGGCCACACCATGCCCAGTTTAGCGAAGTGAAAAAAGTTGCAATACGTCATGTAACGATGATGTGATGACGCGAGTTTGACAAGAGTAATATTTCTGCTGATTCCTGTTACAGCCCATTTCTTCAGTCATTACAGCAAATAGTTCTTCAAATAAAGCAATTTGATTTTGACCATATCCTAATCCAGGGAGTCAGTGAAATGGATGGAGAAAAGCCAGCACACACAAACATACATATGAATTCTGCATATTCTGTAGAGCAGGGGTGTCAAACTTGTGGCCCATGGGCTGGATGCATCACATGCTGGCCCTGCCCCCACCCAGTTTAGCGAAGGGGGAAAAAGTCCCAATACATCACGTGAGGACACGAGTTTGACACCGCTGCTGTAGAGTCTTAAGGACAGCAAATATTTTCTTACCTGTCTTTACATATAAAAAGTTAATGTCACTAGAAAATTTAACAGGAACATAGTAAATACAAAAGGGACTGATTGGAGGATATGAATCTCTAATATTTTCTATAAACTGAGTGTTTTATAAAATGTCCAAATTGAAAATTTACAAGTCTAAAGCCTTAACAGAGGGAGTGAAAGAAACCATTAAAAATTACTAAAAACAGATCATTGGGCTCTTTTAAAAGTAATGAAGAAGAATAATTTGGGACATTTAACCAAATTGACTAATATTAAACTACTTATAAAGGTGAAAACAAAACAAAACAAAAGAACAAAAATGTGTACAATTTGACTAGTTAAAGTGGATGAATTAATTAAATGATTTCCCCCCCTAAACATTCTTAATCTTTCTTCAAACCACCTCCAAGCAAATTCTGCCAGAGGTTATATGAACATATGGAAGTGCATTGTTTAGATAAGACTGTTGCTCCATCTTGTTTAATAGTCTCTAATCTAATTTGTGAATTTAGAAGTTTTTGCATCACTTCTCACTGCTTCATCCTGAAATACATTTGACTTTATAATAATAATTTGATATCTTGAGCTCCTGTTAGGAAAGGTAAGACATAAATCTAAATAAATAATTAAGTATTTTTCCAGTTTAGCAACCATTTGCTGTTCATTATTGTTTCAGCCATCTTAAATTATTTGGCATTGTGAACAAATTAAGACTTCTTGCTTGCTTTCAAAATTAAAAACACCAATTGCAACATAACTTATTGGTTGTATTGGTTTCTCCTACTATGATTTCTCTTGTTTTTTCATCTTTCCTCTTTTCATAAGAATATCTCTTCTCTTAAGCCACTGCTATGCTGTTTGTTCAGAAGCTTTTGGTGAGGAAAACTGTTTAAATCCTTTTCAAAATCCAATTGACCAGTACTTTCAACAAGACTCTGATCCACAAGCTAGTTTATATTATCAAAGAATGCTAAAGGATTTTTGATACAGGACTCACTTTTCCAGAAGCTATATTGATTCTTCTTCAGCAAAAGCTTATCATATGTCTGAGCATTTTATTTTGAACAATATTTTTTGCATCCAGAGTATATGGTCAATAAATGATGCCTACATATTTGGTGGGATGCTTAGAACAACATGTTGGTTTGCAGAATAGTCTCTATATTAAAGATCCTGGTTTGTACAGAATAAATATGTCTAGTCTATATGGGCAAAAGAAGATGTAGCTTTGATTATTAAAGGCTAAAATATATGTTATAAAGTATGATTTGTTGCTGTACAGGCCATTGTGAGTTTAATGTATATGTATAACTCGTAGTATATGAAGTATAACTATGAAGTACTGTATAACTTCCTTGGTTGGTCAAAATTATGTATACAATATGATAGCAGAGTTGGAAGAGACCTTGGAGGTCTTCTAGTCCAACCCCCTGCTTAGGCAGGAAACCCTAGACTATGTTACAGTCTAGTGAAGATTGAAAGAACCACAGTTGAGATTGGGGGGGGGGGGGAATATAACTTTCTATTTGAATGTAATCTAGAGGAAAACACTATTAAGTTAGGTGACTGAAATGGATTGCTAGAAAGAAGATAATACAGAACAGAAAAAGTGATTAAGATATTTGGAAATCCAAGAATAAATGAGAATGATGAAAAAAATTATTCTGAATAATTTTTAGAAAAAAGTCGTGTTTGTTTTGAATATGAAGTTTAAATATACATTTATTCAAAATATACACATGAGAAAAATGAACATAAAAGGATGAAACAATTACCGTATTTTTTGGCATATAAGACGCACCAGAGTATAAGACGCACCAATGTTTTGAAGAGGCAATTTTTTTTAAAAAAGTAGGTAGGTAGATAGAGGGATAGAGATGGAGAGAGAGAGAAATACAGTAGGTAGGTAGAGAGAGAGAGAGTAGTTAGGTAGGTAGGTAGATAAAGGGGGGGGGGAAATGGGAATGAAAGAAAAAGAAAAGAAGTGGAAGAAATGAGAGTGAAGCTAAAATAACTGCAGGAAGAAGATGTTCAAGTCAATATCAAAAAATGACTCTGAAATAAAAGATTGGAACAACAATAGAAGATGAAGTGAGGTCCTGCTGGAAGATATATGTTATATGGCAGGGGTATCAAACTCAATTTCATTGAGGGCCATATCAGGATTGGGTTTGATCTTGGAGGGCTGGTGGGGGGTAGGGTGGGCGTGGCCATGGTGGGTGTGGCATAGAACCGCACCTCCACAGACATGATTTTATAAACTTATAAAAATAGAGAGGCATACATTTCTGTGATTTTGGTTTTGTAATACTTACTTGATCTACTTGATAACCTTATGAGAAAGAAACCAGATCAAGAAACTGACTCCGTAGGAAGACTAGAACTATAAATTATTGGCACAGGCTAATAGCAAAATCCTGCAAGGCTGAAACATAAAATATTTTACCTTTCCTCTCTTTTATAACCTCCTGAGTCAAGGACAGCCTCCTGCAGAACTCCAGAGGCCCTGTTTAGGGCCTGGAAGGCCTCCTGGGCCACTCCGGAGATCCTGTTTTGGGTCTGGAAGGCCTCCTAGACCAATCTGGAGGCCCCATTTTGGGCCTTGAATGACCTCCTGGATGACTCCGAAGGCCCCATTTTGGGCCTGGACAGCTTCCTGGACCACTCCAGAGGCCCCGTTTTGGACCTGGAAGGCGTCCTGGATCACTCCAGAGGCTAAAAGCTGTTGTGCCCCACCCATGCCCCATTTTTGCTTGCAGAGGCACTGCGGGCCAGTCCTTTGCCCCGCGGGCCAGATCTAAGCCCCTGTGGGCCTTGAGTTTGACACCCCTGTTGTATGGCATTGCTAGTGATCTGTAGATGAACAGAATCAAAAGAAATACTACAAATCCTAGTGCCCAGGAAAACACGGATGCTATGAGAATATTAAAAACCATAAGGCTGTAGATCCAACAATGGTAATGGAAAAATGGTAAAAAATGGAATTGTTTTACTTTTGAAGTAGCAATGGGCATATGAAGATGGCAATTGAGAGAATATCGCTTGATTGATTGATTGAGTTGCCTCTCATCTTGTGATTCAGGTGACTTTGAGTGCCTTACATCAAGATAAAATAACATACAACAACAATTATAAATATAAAATGAATTAAAATTGCAAAAAAATTAAACTAACAAAAAAAAACCCCAAGGGTTTGGAGGGGAGATGGGGGCCTTCTATGTTATGAACCAGTTGTAGCTTCTGATTGCTTATCAAGGGTATCCCCATGTAGAGTGCATTGCAATTATCCAATTTTTCTCCATAGGAGGGGAAAGATAGCAAAAACATAGGATGATTGGTTTTTAAGTGTGATTGTGAAGGTGTTTTACAGAATTCTAACTGAAAGTTTAGAACGGATCACGATAAGTGAAATTTGGGAAATGTATTGTGGCTTTATTTCAGCAGGTCATTGAGAAATGAAAGAACGTGAGAGATTTTCCTGAATGTTTGTTATTTAAAGAATGTGTAAGCTAAAGAGAATGCTTGAATTATGGAATGCTTTGTGTCAATGTGGACTTGAAGATTGATGGCCGAATGTGATAAGAGCAGAAAATGTTGGAATTAAAGCATCCATGAGAATAAACGGACTGTTTAGCAAATAGCTCAACATTGAACAAACACTAAGCCAAAGATATCTGATGTCTCCATGGTTAACATATTTATGGATAAATACATAAAGAATGCTTGTAATAATGTCAAGAGATGTGTTGTTTGAGGCATGAATATCCATATCGTTTTCTATGCAGATAATGCTGTGTGTGTTGGCTGAAATCCTGAATGATTTGCAGCAGATATTAGATGGTTTACATGATTCAAGAAGAGCATGGATCTGAAAATTAATGTACAAAAGCTCAAAGTAGTTGTGTTTGACAGAGAAAATGGAATTATGATTGCAAGTTATGTGTGTGTGTGTGTGTGTGTGTGTGTGTATGTGTATGTATGTATGTATATACACACACACACAAACACACATATAGACATATATATAGACATATATATATGCATACATAACTTGCAATCATAATTCCATTTTCTCTGCAAACACAACTAAAGATATAGATATATATAGGCAAAAACAAACAAAAAGCTCACCTCGGAGCAGGCACCTGAATGTGTGCAGACTATTTACTAATGAAAGAAAAATAGATGGAAAAAAATTAAGATGTTCAAATGCATACATTTTATTGCAAGGAATGAATGTTTGTAGAAATGGTTGCATAAAATATGTTTTGCTATATGGAAATAATATATTCCAGAAGATAAAAGTGGTATTCCAGGAGCAACATAAAAGTTGAATGCCATAGGAATAGGGTAGCTTAGAACTGCAGGATGTAAAACAAGAGAGGTTTAATGTCAAGAATAAATAAGCACTCAATTAATGTGGCCTGAATACAAAAGTGAGTTTGTAGTATGAAAGCAGCCTGTTGACATGACTGAGACCATGGAGGTAAATCCTTGGATTATGATGACAATTGGGACTGAAATTTCTGTTTGTTAAGTAAAGCACTCATAAATGCTTAATGTTGGCAATCTCAGCAGTCCCCATTGCCATTGTTAAGCAAGGACCACACAGCTCATTAAGCAAGGATCTCGTTTGATTGTGACATGGGAAGAAGTGCTGGAATTGTATCCAAGGGAAGCAGGCTGGCAGATGGGCATGA
Organism: Natrix helvetica; assembly: GCF_964273705.1. Classification (NCBI taxonomy): domain Eukaryota; kingdom Metazoa; phylum Chordata; class Lepidosauria; order Squamata; family Natricidae; genus Natrix; species Natrix helvetica. The sequence continues at coordinate 60,600,546 of NC_138548.1, forward strand.
TATGGAATACAGTTAGGTGGATGCCACAGGCCAGGACTACAGAGTGTGGGTGGGTGGGTGCTGTGGGTGAGTGCTATAGAGTATTGGTGGGTGCTATGGAGTTTGTGATCCCAATGCTACGCAGAAGTTCTTGAGAGAAAAAGCATAGACAGTGGGAACAATTTTCTACCAGTTTCTCCATTGATTTTACTTGTGAGAAACCAGGAGTCACATATGGTGATTGTGTGATTGTGGAATACAGATAGTCCTCCACTTGCAACAGTTCATTTAATGACTGTTCAAAGTTATGACACTGAACAAAGTGACGTGACTGTTTTTCACACTTACGACCGTTGCAGCATCCCCATGGTCACGCAATCCAAGTCAGATACTTGGGAACTGGTTCATATTTATGACAGTTGCAGCGTCCTGGGGTCATGTGATCCCCTTCCGCAACCTTCTGACAAGCAAAGTCAACGAGGAATCCAGATTCACTTAACAACCATGTTACTAACACAACAAATGCCACGATTCACTTAAGAATTGTGGCAAGAAAAGTCATACAATGGGGCAAACTCACTTAGAAACATAAATTTTGGACTCAATTGTGGTTGTAACTTAAGGACTACCTGCACTGCAACAGTCACAATTATAACCAGTTGCCAAATACACAAATTGTGACCATGTAACCATGGGGAGGGTGTGGTGACCGAGAAGGAAGGATTGATTGAGAAAACAAAAATATAAAGGAACCAATGGGCCAAGAAGAAGAAGGGGGAATACTAAATACCTTGAGTGTTATGCTGAGTTCAACAAAAAAAGAGATGTGAGAAGTTTAAAAGTATATGTAGCAGTGCACAGCACGACAGAAAGAGGGATAGTTTGTAAGGACAGAGAGCTATGGAAAGGTGTAATGAACGGTACTGGCATAAATTAGAATTTCTTGGTTGTTTGTTTGTTTATTTACTGGCAGCAGTAAATGCCAAAATGTACAATAATAAAAACAAAAGTCTAATGCCTCAATGATTCTCTTTCAATGCAGCAAAACCATAATCTTCAGGCTACAACCTCATTCTGCTCCAGTGATTAGGGGAAGAGTCAACTCTTTAGGACCTTTTGGAAGGCTAATAAGGTGGAGACCTACTGGATCTCGGGGAGCCGGGTGTTCCCCAGGGCAGGGGCTGCTGTGGGAAAGGCACGCTGCCTAGGTCACACTAGATGGCATATTAAGGAAATATGCCATCTAGTGTGCTGGAGTCTTCCCACTCTCTCCATCAGGCAGATACTCTCCAGGAACAGGAGCTGCCCATTGGGAGAGATGGTCTTGAAAATTACTTTGTTTCTAGCTCGTATCTTGAACTTTTGTCATTCTTTTCTTGAATTCTGTGTAACATTGCTTATTTTGAAAGCAAATAGTGTGAAGAGCATATACTTTAAATATATTTTCCTGAAAATGTCATTTCAGGCATGCCTCTCCTGGAGCCTACATAAGTAAAAAAAAAAAATCACTAATATTTTCTGCTACCCTTTAGCATTCATTTATTTCTATCATCTCTCAATGGATCAACCTTCTGCCCATTTGCCTCCCTTCTTTTCCTGCATTTTTGTTCTTGTTAGTTTTAATAGCAATGTGCTGCTGAAATCCATCTTTACACCCTTTTATTTTCTTGTATTTTATTCTGTTCACATCTATGCTACTTTGCATCTTGTCATTTGCACAGAACTTCCTTCCCACCCTTTTATTTGGTTATTTGATGCTGCTTGTTAATTATGCTAGTGACTTCATGGACACAAGCAGTGCTTTTCCTGACCTGTTGTATATATTATTTACTAAGCTGCTATTATTAGGAATTTGAACAATCACTTGGCTTTTCAATTTCAATCAATTTTTGTTGTTGTTAGTTGCGAAGTCGGGTCCGACTTATCGCGACCCCATGAACAACATTCCTCCAGGCCTTCCTGTCCTCCACCATCCTTTAGAGTCCATTTAAGCTCACGCCTACTGCTTCAGTGACTCCATCCAGCCACCTCATTCTCTGTCGTCCCCTTCTTCTTTTGCCCTCAATCGTTCCCAGCATTAGGCTCTTCTCCAGTGAGTCCTTCCTTCTCATTAGGTGGCCAAAGTATTTGAGTTTCATCTTCAGGATCTGGCCTTCTAAAGAGCAGTCAGGGTTGATCTCCTCTAGGACTGACCAGTTTGATCGTCTTGCAGTCCAAGGACTCACAGGTGTCTTCTCCAGCACCATAGTTCAAAGGCCTCAATTCTTTGACACTCAGCCTTTCTTGTGGTCCAACTTTCATAGCCATACATTGCAACTGGGAAAACCATAATCTTGATTTTACACACAAAAAGCAGGTGAGGTCTCTGCTTTTTAGTATGCTGTCTAGATTTGCCATAGTTGTCCTCTCCAGGAGCAAGCATCTTTTAATTTCTTGGCGGCAATCCCCATCTGCAGTGATCTTGGAGCCCAGGAAAATAAAATCTATCACTACCTCCATTTCTTCCCCAACTATTTGCCAGGAATTGAGAGGGCCAGATGCCATGATCTTAGTTTTCTTAATGTTGAGTTTTGCTAACTGCTTTATCACCTCTTCCTACAGGGCTCTAGAAAAGTCTCAATGTTTGATACTAGATAATAATTTAACATGTTTTTCAACTTTGGCAACTTGAAGATGGGTGGACATGAAACCCAGAATTCTGTGAGCCGAAGTGCACCTATCTTCAAGTTGCCAAAGTTGAGGAACTGTAATGGCATGTAGGAATTACTTTGGCAGAAAGGGCAAGAAAACTCAGTCAACGGAATAGTCAGATAAAAGCCAACTTAGTCCTTAGCAAGAATGTGGGCAGGGCAAGAGACTCAGAAGAGACCATTCCTAGTTTCTTGGGCTGTAAATGAGATGGAGGGAGAGAGAAGAATTTTCAGGCCTGCAAGAGTCTGTTAATTTAACCTTGCAATAAAGTAGAATTAGCTCATCTGGTCATGTTTTCTGCCTTGTCTATTTAATAAGGCTGACAGAAATACTCAGTTCAAAACTGGGTTGCAAGCTGAGGCACATAATCACAGTATATAACAATGATCTATGATGCATTTAAATATTTCCTGATCACACAGTTATAAAGTATAAAATCTCTTGAAATAGTAAATTAAGCGGAACAGTAGCTGGTTCTGCAGTAGCTCATACATTTCAAAAATACCATTCTCTAAGTGTTAATTGTGGTTAGTGGTATTTTTCACAAAGAAGAAAGTATTCAGCATGTCCCATTTCCATTTGCTTTATGAAGTAGAGTTTAGAAACATTATTAGCATACTTACCTATTAGCCAGAATGGACTGCCAGAGTTATAAAGATATGCAATAAGCTTTGTTAAATATTCACTTCTCAGCCATAGATTAACACAAAATTGCTGTAGATTTTAGTCATGAACCCAGAGATGAAGCAATGTGCTGCTTTTCCATTTGTTGTGTAGAGTCAGAAAACATTATTTTAAGTAGTAATGACATGGAGGGTGGGAACCCATATGACTCTTTAAACAAGTTTTGCTTCTCTTTCATCATATTAAATGTAGCAATCACCTACATATAATATAATGATAAAATATAAAGGTGTGTTGTAATGTTTCAAATCCCACTTGATCAACAAACAGAAAGAAGCAAGGGTAACCATAAGATATGGTCAAAAAGTCAAGATGGCAATTGTGATAGCGAGAAGAAAGTTCTGCCCATTTTTTTTTATTGAACCCTGTGGACATTAACTGAAAGAAAAAACAAATCCTTAATGTTTTTCTTTCTTTTCTTTTCTAACTAATATAGGATAAACGTATTAATGTTCTCTTTATACTGCTATAAAATGATAAAATAACATCTACATTAGATAAATGCAGTAGAAAACATGCTAATCTTCTATCAGCCCCTTTGAGTTTTACAGTCTTAAGGCAATGAGTACCCATTATATAATATATAATAATATATAATATATAATACTTTACACCATATTTTGTCATATCAAAATATCACATTCATTTTAAGGCTGGATTCTATAATAAAGTGAATGGAATATTGCAATTTTGTTAAATGTGAATATTTTTATTTAAAGGAATATAAATACAGATTTTAGAGTTGTGGATGAATTTCACAGAAACCAACTTGTAGTCAGTACATCACTCTTAGCATGTTATTTCTTAACAGGATACAATAACTGAATAACTATCTTGCACAAAATGGTTATGCTGAGGGAACAGAGTCTTTTCAAGTGACAGTATTCTGCTTTGCAAAATATAAACCAATCTACGTTTGACAGATGTTAAAATGCTTCTACATATCTCCTTAAAAGCTACTAGTGATACAAAAGCTCCCGGATCAAGCTAAAAAACCCGCATCTAGCCAGCATTCTTGTGCTACAAAATAGTGCATTGGTTGCATTCAGGAGTTCATGAATATACAGATAGCCCTCGCTTAATGACCGGTTGCTAAATGGCTGTTTGAATTGGACAGCGCTACCAACCATTGAAAAATGTTGCACGAATCCTTGCTGTCATGTGATTGCTATTTGGTGCTTGCACTTATGATCAGTTGCCAAACACCCCACAATTATGTGATTACTATTTGCAATCTCTGTGATTTCTCCAAAAAGTCAATGGGGAAGCTGGTAGGGAAAGTTGCAAGTGGACAGGATTGAGGGAAGCTGACATTCTTTGTGAGGGTGCAGGAATGGAACTGAAATCTTCAGGATTTCAATTCCATCCCTGCAGCCCAGAGAAGGCCATCCCCTCCATACACAGAACGTAGGGAAATCCTTTGTTGGGCTGCAGGAACAGAGCTAAAATCCTAAAAAAAAATTCAGTTCCATTTCTGCACCCACTGAAGGATTTCCCCTCTGCACATGGAAAGGGAGCTGAAATCCTTTGGCAGGCTGTAGGAATGTTTGAGAGCAAAAGGGCTTCTCCTGGGAGGAATTCAGCCTCATGTAGAGCTGAAATCCTTCAACAGGCAGCTCTTTCACTTTGTCTGCTTAACAACCTGGTAGATCACTTAAGCAGCATAAGCAGGAGTGCCAAGAATGCAGTTGTTGAGTGAAGCAATCACGTCGGCATCTCACTTAACTATTTTGTTAAAAATTCTAATTATGGTAGTTAACGGTAGGTAGCAGGGCAATAGCATTTATTATTGTTATTGTTGTATGTTACCTGACTCCCAATAACTGAGTGGTGTACAAGCAAAAACCATTAAAAATAAGGAGGAAAATACAATAAGACAAAACTAAAAGAATAAAAGATGGCAGGAACTGGACAGGAACAAAAGAGAAACAAAACAATGCAATCCAAGGGTACTCCATTCACCCTAACCAAAGGCTTGGACAAATTAACTCCTCTGATGCTGGTACTTAAGGGACATTGCCTGTAGTTCAGGAAGTGGTATATCATCAACAACCTTAATAGCCACTGATGCCCTATTTTTCATTATTTATTTACTCTAATAAATGGGAGCTTAGAGAAAATGTCTCTCTTGGAGTTTCATTGGAGCTGAGGTTTTCAGGAACACTGACGCTACTATTAAAATCTTCTAAGTTGGTGACAATATTAGAATTATATCATTCTGGAAAGAACTGTTGACCAAACTTGTACAGCATAACTGAGTAATGAATGAAGAGAAAGGGTTTGAAAGACAAAGGGAAGATCTGCTAAAAAGGCAACACTCAGAGAAACGAAACCTGAGCCCAGATTCAAATAAAGAATGGTACCATATTCAGACTTGAAAGATTCTGTTACGATAGTTATTCTAATAAAAGTTGCTTTGGGTCTTCACTGTATTGCTTTCTTAGTCTGGTCTAACTGATAGGGTTGACTCTAAGAGAACTTTTTTTTTTCTATAAAACTCCTTTTGTGGCCCATTCAGTTTGGTATTTTCTCAACATACAGCCTAAGTTATTATTGGTAAATAAAAACAGTAGGTGGCTGCACCCTATGCTTGGATCAGAAATGTCTTTATCCCAGTATGTTGGGATGGAAAAAAGCATCTTATAGAGCTTAGAGGTAACAACAGGAAACAATTCCACTAGTTTGCCTTCCGGTACTGAATGTGGAATCCATTTCAAGAATCAGCAAATCCCCATGGTTATCATCTCTATGGTTATCAACCAAAACATCTTCTTTGTAGTAGAGAAGATAATAAATAAACAATATCAATTAAAAGACATTGCCTACAAGTAACTGGCCCCGGGGGGGGGGTAAGGGGGGGAAAGACCACTGCTATAACATGAGCAGAAAGTATTCCTAAAATTCTACCCCCAGATTTGTTTGACATTTACTTTATTCTATAGAACTACAAATAGAAATTGATGGGGTTACCATATCTGTCCTTAAATATATGGGTGACCACTAAATGAAACTAAGGTGATTGGATTTTTGCAGCCCAAATCTAATATTTTAAATAGTGATTCTATATTCCGCCTAAAAGAGATGGCAAGACCGATAATTTGTACAGTCACAAAAAGAACAATTCTAGGAGTAGTCTCAATGTACCTACTTCTCATCATACACTAAAGTGATTGACGGACAAAATAAATTATACAAAAAAATGTTTTCTACAAGAACGCATATGGCGGCAGTCCCCAACTTTTCGGCTCCGTGGACCAGCAGAGGCAGGGGGAGGAGATGGTTTTGTGTGCACGCCCGCTACTTGCGCAAATGGTGCTTCACACGCTCATTTGCTGTTTGTGTGGCCCAGTTGCTGATGGGCTGTGGCCCAGTACCAGACCATGGACCAAGGGTTGGGAACCCTCTGGCATATGGTATTCCAGGGGTGTGCTTAATGTCTGGCATGCCATCAGACATGTTCTTATTCCTGTACATCTTGAAATGATTTGTCAGAGTATAACACCAAGTTCTCACATGCTGTCTCTTCCTCACATACACAAAAACACAGATAAAACCTTGACATCAGATCAGCCCATTACTGAAACAATGTGAAAACATCTCCTTTTACCCAAAAGAGAATGGCTCCTGATTCATTATAGCATAAAGGTAGGAGAATGGCATACAAGAATGTGAAGGTTGATTTTACCATAAATAGGGCTTGCATTTGATATACATCAATTGCTGGGATCCTTTCATAATAGCTTCATTATCTTTGCTACAATAAAGCTTATTTATCTGACCTATGTGTCCTTGGAAGTCTATTTCTTGCCTTGCCAGCCAAGAGAAATCTGACACAGTTCTGTTTAATAAATCTCCATCTGCCCATCCCATAAATGTTATGTAACTAATGTAAAGGACAAGTAGGAAATTAAACTCTTTTAGGGATGCTGCTTCAATTTCTAGATTAAATTAGAGCTACCACAGTCAGGATTAAGCAGTAATCTGAAATAAATATGAGTGAGTTTAACAGGAAGTTCTGTATCTGGGTAGGAAAAATGAAAAGGGAGAGAATTGGCTGGCAGCACTAGAGATGAAGAAGATCTGGGTGTCCTTGTTGATTATAAGTTAAACATGAGTCAGGAGTATGTAGCAGCTGCTAAAAAAGCAAATGCTAATTTGAGAAGCATTAACTGGAATACATAGTCCATTTCTTAGGAAATGTTGACCTGCTTCAGATATAGGACAAGATCCAGGAGGTTCAAAAGGCATAATTGTACATTCAGTAGACAAGATGTTTGGATAATCTTCCTGACATTATCAGTTACCACATGATCTATTATGTCCTCCTGTGCTGCAGGTCTTCAAACAGAGGCTCGATGGTCAGAGATTCTCTACTAGGATTTTACCTGAGTAGGTTGTTGGACTAGGTACACTTTGAATGGCCCTTTTAGTTCTATGTTTTAATTTCTGGAGTATCTTTTTTTCTGTTTCGTAGCGGTAATTTGGATTTTTGCAGCTTAGATATAGCAGCCCAACTTAAATGGGACTTCATTTCTCATAAGATACTGAATTCTATAACTAGAGCTATCATGTCTTGAAGTAATCCAGTTTAATTATGTTTGCCTGATTGTTCACTATATTGATCTCCTGATTGGCTAGGATCTCTTTCTGCTTTTATTTATAAGCATTATTTTTATCTATCAATGAGTTGTCAAGTCTTGAAATTGGACAAATAAGCAAAATAAATAATTGAACACTTGTACCCTATATTTGGAGTCCACCAGAAAGAGCCGTCTGTAGGCATGAAATTCAGCAGGTTCTAACAGGTTCTGGAGAACTGGTAGTGGAAATTTTGAGTAGTTCGGAGAACCAGCAAATATCACCTCTGGCTGGCCCCAGAGTGGGGTGGGAATGGAGATTTTGCAGTATCCTTCCCCTGCCATGCCCACCAAGCCACACCCACAGAACCAATAGTAAAAAAAATTGATTTTACCACTGGCTGTGTGTATCTCTTTTCTGCTCTCTAGTGGTTGTCTGGATTTTTGCAGCCTACATTAAGAAGTAATGTGTCAGAAAGGAAGAGAAACTTTATTTCTGCCCTCCTCCACTTCTCTACAGTTGGCCATTGCAAACTGCAACTTTGTGCTTAGTTATAAATCCCTTTGGGGGAGGCAGTTGAGGAACTTAATCATCTCTTTCTACGATTGCTAATTGTTGATTGAAGGAATATGCACTCTGAAGCTGCTTGTTGTCATTCTTAAATGAAGGGATGGTGTTTTAATTGCTGATCGACACCTTAAAAGTATAATGAGCCATAGCATTTACTATTACTCAGCTAAAAGAGCAGAAATTTCATTTTATCTTTGATCACTTAGAACAATGTTTCTCAAACTTAACAATTTTAAAGTGTGGACTTCAAGTCCGAGAATTCCCAAGTCAGCCATAGGTAACAGTGCTACAGAGTCTAATTACAACACAAGGTCTAATTAACTTTTATTTCAGATAAGCTGCACTGTAAAAACTGTAGACAATATAGAAAGATGAAAAAGTATACTGCTGGAAACTATGTTCTTTTAATAGAGGTTTATAAAGTACATATAAATACTAAATCTGGCTTTTAAATCCTAGGAATATTAGTAATCTAGTTTGTAAAAATCTCAAAATGAACGAAATGTAATTATTTGTCAGGTGCACGCAACCAGACCCACACAAATAAGATGCAAACTAATCATTTTATTATATTCTTCCTATAATATAGGAATCCACAGACTGCTTGCTTTCCCTTGGGGACAAACAGATAAGGTCTCATGGAACTGGGGTGGGGGGAGGTTCAGGCCTAGGTCTCTTGTGGCTGTGCAACAACTCAAGGATAATTCCCTGCTTGATTCCTCCTCCTTGTCTGGCTGGCAATTTCCCAAAATAGTAACCAGACACATTTTTTTCTTGATCAACAGCTGGAGATAATGGCAAATGTGTTTTATATTCAACCTTCTCCCTTACCCACCGACTGCTGCAATCACCAACAGGATATAAGAAGGAATCAGAGGGTTAATTTTCCTAATGGATATTGATTTTAAAAACATTATAGAACGGAACCCAGTATCTCATGAGAAATAAAGTTTCCCTCAGGATTCTTACGGTGACAATAGACGTATCCCTTTACTCCCCTATCTACAATAATTGCCTCCATATATTCCTGTGGAGAATAATAAAGTGATGCTTTTCCTATTTTGGACTAGGACCAAAAGGAGGATACCCTCTAAGCCATATACAGTCATAAACTGAATATGTCTGAGAGTTAAATTTCCTTGGTGTGTTTTTAAGGCTATGTTTAGATGGAAAACATGATATCCTTACATCATATTAATAAAGTGATGCTTTTCCTATTTTGGACTAGGACCAAAAGGAGGATACCCTCTAAGCCATATACAGTCATAAACTGAATATGTCTGAGAGTTAAATTTCCTTGGTGTGTTTTTAAGGCTATGTTTAGATGGAAAACATGATATCCTTACATCATATTATATTTTGTTATGAATACAACTCACTCACTCCAGCTCCTTGATGGGGATATGAAAGGAGTCCGCATGGGCATCCTCTAGCCTTTCAACCCAGAAGTGCCTTATGAGCAGGACGGGATGAATTTGCAACATCTTAAATGTAATGCTAAATCTAACTCCCATATCTCCACAAATTTGAGCGAACACATATCAATCATACTATCTGCTCTAATACGTTTTCAAAATATTTTCATTATCTACATTTTTCCATTATGGTGATGGAAATGAGTGGGAAATTGTGGGAACAATACTGTGTTTTCCTGAAAATAAAACCGGGTCTTATATTTATTTTTGATCCAAAAGACCCATTAGGGCAGGGGTGCCAAACCCGTGGTCTGTGGGCTGGATGTGTCATGGGCTGCCCCCCCCTCCATTTTAGCGAAAGGGGGAAAAGTTGTGATATGTCACATGATGACAATGTTTCATCACGAGTTTGATTCCCCCCTGCATTAGTGCTTATTTTTGTTTCAGGCGAAGCAGGTGGCAGGGTAGGGGTGGCACCATGCCATGGCCCCCACACACCCACTCCCTCCTGTGCTGTCCATGCCCACCCCCACCCCCAGTGCTGATGCTCTTAACTGGGGCTTTTTTATGAGGTAGGGCTTATAATAGTAGCATTCTAACAAATCATGTTTGGGCTTATTTTCTGGTTGAGTTTTATTTTCAGGGAAACATGGTATCTAGAAAGGTAGAATATCTGATTTCACGGACCCAAATTTTGTTCCTTAAAAAACAAATAAACAGTCCAGAATGTGAGACAAGGCATCTCTATGAAGGAATTCACAGGCAGCTAAGGGAAGTTCTTAGCTATTCCACACTAGGTTGAATCCCTTTGAGAAGTCTTCAGCCAAGGCCATTTGTCACTCACCAGGCTTAGTGAACAAGCCTAACGGGAAATGGAGAAAAAAAATAGCAGGAGGGAGTGTATGCTAATGATTCCCTAACTGCTGATTCTCTCCTACAGAGGTCGAGATCCCCATGTTCATCTTTAATGTGTAGTTCCACTCTCAAAACCCAAAGTTAAAAGTTCTTTGCAAGTAAAAGTGTTTTCCTATTCAATTCAGTAGTATAACTAGAATGTTTGAAGAGCCATCTGTCCATTTTTATAACCTGATCTACAACCCCAGTTAAGATAAAGCATTTGAGTTTAAGCCAATTTAACATAATTGGCTTCAATGGGACTGGAAAAAAAACCAACTGGATTGTGAACTGAGCTATCAAGCAGTCAATTGAATTCTGTCACATCTAGTGTAATTTATTGGGATTTAATTTTCAATGAGCATATTATATTTGTAATTTTTCAAGTATTAATTTGAAAATGTTGGATCACAACTGTGCCAAAACCATCACTTTCTTGATGCCGTTATATTTTTATTCCATACTTTTGAGCATATGCTGTATGGCACATGTGCCAAAAAATATGAGATTTCAGCTGATATTCAAAGAACACACTCATATTTCCATTGGCAAAAGCTACATTTTGATCAGTACATTATAAATTATGCAAATATTACCTACATGTGAGTAATTTTAATAAGATTGTGCAAGCAAGCCTGCAATGGCACACTAAACGAGTAAGAATGACACTAGATTTCCATTGCTATCTCTTTCACCTTCCAGTTTCTATAAAGCATTTGCATATAGCAGAAAATACATCATAAAGATCAAGTATCTCCAGTGAAAATTAAATAAACCTTTGTCAAACTTGACAGAACCAATCACATACAAGAAACATGACAAGACAAGCAGTCTTCAGGTTAAAAAATATTCCCTCCAATTTGCATGTTTTCAAAAATCTACATACATTATTTAAAAACAATGGACCGAAGCTACAAAATTCTAAAGATTTTTTAAAGAAAAAAAAATAGGTTAACAATTAACTTGGAAGGACAAAAAGGGTAGAAATTCTCCCAGCACATTCACTCCTGCCTGATTTTTATTGAGCTCACAAAGCCCTCTTAGATCATCTTAATCCACTGTGGCAAAGTGGCTGAATATGTGATTCAGATTGTCTCAGAAAATTCGGTGCTACCAATCAGCTTTCTGACACTGCTCTTCTCTTCAACCTTCAGAACCACTGACAGCCAAGACCAAAAAGCCAACACACAAAGGAGCTCTAAAATGGCAACCTCCCTTGCTGCTTAACCCTCAGTACAAAGATTCTTTTTGACACATCCAAATAACTTCGAAGCCCAATATTTTAGCGAGGCTGTTAACTTTAGTCAGTCTCTTGCACTCTTCTTGTCAGATATCACCAGGACCAGGGTGCTGGGCGTTTTATAGCAAAGGAGAGCTGCCTCACAATTATTTTCCCTAGACATGCATAAATATTTAAAATGACAACTTGGCTTGATTTACAATACAACTTTATAGCAGATAATACCATCACTGCTTATGAATAATATCATGGGGTGCTGCTACAGACTGACAAGACTAATGTGACCACTAAATCAGGAACTCAAATTACAAAGAAAATAGTCCTCAGTCATGAGGGCTGCCCTGAAAAGTAAGAACTAAGATCAGAACATTAAAAACACTGATTGATCTAAAGACGATAAAATGAATGGAAGATTATTGCAAGTGAAAAGGACAAGGTTTATAGTCAACAGCCATTTCTCTGATTTATGAGCTCTTTTTGTTGTTTAAGGGTCTTCAGCAAAGTTGCCCCTACTTATATCTTTGGATCCTACCAAATTTGGCAATCACAGCATCAATATTCCAATGATGTATCAGTAAGAAACCCCTTCTACTGCATAATCTTTGCATCTGCACTCTGGCCATTTCTTTTTAACAAAAGTTTTATTGGTTTTTTGGTGTTTTGCAAAAGGAAAAGGTATGGGGAAGGTTACAAATTGTGGCAGCCGCAAACTGCGGTAGGTATACGCCCCCTCCAGACTCATGGTGTACATTTGCATAGCATTCAAATATTACATAATAACATATAGTCAGTGTGGTAAATTCATAAGTAATTTCAATCAATTTGTGTCATGTGGATTTTCTTACTTATTTGTGTGATCTGAGCTTTCTTGATGTCGCCCCATCTCCCCCTGTTGGCAGTGCTCCAGCCCCTCCCGTGTCTTGTACATCTACTGGGATGTCTTCTGGTTTTTCTAGGAGTAATTTATTTTTTTCCATAAAGGCCTGCGCCTCTATGGGTGTATTAATTCTGACCCTTGTCTCCTCCCAGAATATTAACATACCTTCAGGCAGCAACCAACGAAACCACACCCCCTTCTGGTATAATTTATTCGCCAATTGCGAATAATATTTTCTTTTCTCCCTCACTTTCTTGGGGATCTGTTTCAGTATGGTTATCTCCTTGTCTTTGTATATCATGGCTTGTCCCCTTTGTGTATTCAGAATTTCATCTCTTGTGCTTTTCCTAAGAAATTTAATGTGAACCTCCCTGGGGACATTGTGTGTTCTAGCATATGCGGAGTTCACTCTATAGACCAGGTCTATTTCCCACCCCATCTGTTGTTTTACTTTCTGGGTATACTCAGCCAAGATGGTTGTCATGATGTCCCTAATGTTTTCATCATCTGTCTCCATCACATTCTGAAATCTAAGATAAAAGGACATTCTTTCAAACTCTATTTTCATTTGTTGGGTGTCAAGCTCTTTGTTTCCCTTTTGCACGCCCTCCACCCCCCCTCATCTCAGCCACCCCCCACTCCAAGAGATCCAGTCTCTGTGAGTTCTTATCAATTTTTTCCTGGTTCCCTCTAATTTCTTCTTTCATCTCCTTCAGCTGTTTCTTAATTTCCTCTTGTCCCTGTAGAATTTGCTGAAACATTTGATGAAGCTCCAAGTCCATAGTTTTAACTTGTTTAAAAGCTGTCAATGTTGATTGTGTACTCGGACTTGAGGTTGCAGATGTCGGGGCAGAGGCAGCAAAGCCGGACTTTCCAGGAGGTGGTCTTTTAGATGTCATTGTTAGTAATAAAGAGTCCAGTCAGTATAGAGAAGGATCAGTCAGAGTGGTAGAGCAGCCAGGAGAGTTCGGGGGGTAGAGAGACCAGGCACAAGGGAACTCTCTAATCACCCTGGCAGGGAACAGACGTTTTTCACTCCAGAAAGTTCAAAAGCAAACAATCCACAAGAGAATTATCCAAATAACACGGAGACAAAGACCGGAAGCCTGAAGCTAAGAGGTGGAGTCAAGTTCACCTTTCATGAAGACAATGGAAGTGTGCCATCTTGCCCTGCCAACTTTGGGTACTGAGGCAACAAATAAAGTTTTCAAAGTTCAAAGTTCCCAAGGCTTCCAGATCCCATTGTCTTGAAACCGAAGATCCATTTAGTTGGAGTGTGACCTCTTTGGTTTGGCTCTCCCCCTCCTCCTTCCCTGGGGCTACGAGCACACTTGTTTCTAGCCGCTTGTCCGAGGGGGGGGGAATCCCCCTCCCCTCCAGCCGCACCTCTCCGAATTAACCAAAAGTTCCGATTAGACACAACTGACGAGTTTTAGAGTTGGTAATGGGTATGAAAGGAGACTACACCTCACCGCATCGCCGCCGCATCCTTCAAGTTTCTTTTTTTCTTCCGGACAGCCTCACAGCGAAGACGCTTCAGCGCGTCTCCCCTTCGCGCTCCTCGGTGCCTGGAGCGAAGCGGGAGCCCCCTGACGGCCGCCGCCGATGCAGGGGTCCTCCCGCTGCGCCGGTCCTCCGGCAGAACGCCTCTCCGGGGCGTCCTGTGCCCACCAAGGGGTGGGGAGCCCACCGGGGATGCGCGGGGCGAGCAGTCTCTGCCCGTCGCCGTCAGCCGCCGGAACCGGAAGTCACTCTCTGGCCATTTCTGAAGGCCACTGAACAACAAAAATTGTGGATGCTGTTAAATCACACACACACACACACACACACACACACACAACCCTTCTGTATTTGACCTAATCATTTGAAGCTAAAGGCAAGGGAAAAGGGGAAGCCCCCCAAAGCCTTCATTTCACCATAGCTGTACTCAAGAGGATCTAAAAATAAGGAGCCAGATCGAGATTTTTCAATCTTGTACCTGAGACTTAAAAGGAATGATGTATAAACAATCACAAATTGCAAAAGTAACGATTAGTGCCATAAGAAAGATTAAACATTCTTCTGCCATTGTTCTCCCTCTGTTCTGATCCCCGAGCTGCATTCTTCTGTCTCCTTATTGAAATCAGTTATCTATTGCCGCTCTCTGAATCTGAATAACGGCTTGCTGCTAGAACATGCCTGGCTTAAAACAATCAATAAATTCTCATTTTCTTTTAACAGTTTAATATTAATCTGGGGGATGGTGGGGAATGGTAAATGTGCCATTACTATTGCTCTGACCTCCATTCTGATGCTGGGGCTCTAAGCAAAAGGATGATGTGGAAGAAAATGAAGACAGGACACAGCAGGAGATCTGAGATGATCTGTTAATGAAACTTCGGTGCTGCCCTCTGTTTTGATGAGTTCCCATGGTGATCAAATAGAATTATAAATAGGCTTTTGTAGTTGTGGTCAATTTTCTATCTATCGACATGATAAAACAAGACATGACACAATCATACACCATAAATCTCTTACTCTTCCCTGCTGCTGGGAATCAATGAATTATTGAACACAAATCCTTAAAAAAGAGGGGGGGGGATGGGAGAGAGGGAGATATTTACTTGGAATAAAAACTTTCTGCAAAGGAAGAGGGGCAAAGGATACAGCTGAACAGAGAAATACAGCGAGTATTTAGAGGCGATGTCTTCTTCCATTTGATTTATTTGAATAAAGTCTCAAACAATTACATAGACAATGGCACTGTTTTAATATTTCAGCAGCAGGGGGAAACTGGAATATGTATTTCTGAATGGAAAGGGGGTCGTTGTTTATAGTAGCCAAAATGTATAGCTACTGGATGCTTATAATCATGGCATTTTACATTAAACTGACTGCCAACTTTTCCAATGACTACACAAATGTGTAACAAAAGCCAGCCAAGCCAAAGGAAAGGTGGCTGGATAGTATCCCCCTGAAACTATCACAATGGGACAACCTAGGGAGAATATTTCCTTTTAACTGTTTGCAGAAGAAACAGAGGAGAACTGACAAACAACAATGCTGGGGTTTTCTAGCCAGTAAGGAGCTGCATGCTTACATGGCACTGAGATGACCTCTGCTCCATGAAGAACCAAACAATTATGCAAATGGTGGGACTCATTAATATCCACCCATGCAGGAGAGGCACTGATCAAACAATTAGTGCTGCTTCATTGCTGGCTGTATGGAGGCTTTTAAATAGTAATGGGCAAAAATGTTCTATATCTGAACCACTTCCAATTTGAAATGGCCCATTTTAAACTCGAAACAATTGTCCCGAGCTTAAACAGGCATGCTTTTTTCCTGAAATGGATGGCTTCAATGGTTTTGGAGGGTTTTTGAGCTTGAAATGGAGCTATTTCAAGCTCAAAACATTAAAAAAAAACCCAGAAAGAGTCTGTTTCAAATGCAAAACAGCTCTTTCGAAGTCAGAACAATGGTCTCAAACTCAAATTCTCAGAATTATTAAATCTGAAATGATTTGAATTCAATGTTTTACATATCCCTACCTTTAAATACAGATTCTGGAGCTGAGTTTTTTTCATCAAGGATACTGAGGATTTTGTTAATGCCGACACAAGTGGGTTATTATTATACCGTTGTTGTTTTTTTGCCCAAAACTATTCTTATGGGTGAGTTTTATTCCAAAATAGACATCTAAATTGTGCTGGGCTGAAATAACAGAATTGTGCTCAAATATCACTCTTCTCTTTTTGAGTAGAATTTAGCAAGTTTGATATCATATAGTTTATTTATCTGAAAGGCATTTATATTATGCTCTCCAGCACCTTTGTTCCCCTTGACTGCTGCCTCACTATGTACTAATAGATCCTCTTCCAGCAGCCTTTCCTGCTCCCCTTTTCTTGGATTAGTCAGATGAGTGATCCCACCCAAAGATCAGAGGCTGAATAGGCTGTGAACAACCAACCTAATGGGGCTGTATGATGAAATTACTGAATGCAGATGTGGTAAAGTAAAAAAAATAATAATGTGAATGTTGGTGGGGGATCAGAACAGCATTTTAACAGGAGTTTAAGCAGTACTGTAGTTGATTGAATTATCTTGATATCAACAAGGATGGTCCCACAAGTAGGAAAAAGATTTAGTTTCTAAGAGGAAAAATGTATCTGAATGATTTTATTATCAAAGTGGCAAGGTTCTTACATATTAGAATGCTTTAAACAGTTTGGATTTGAGGCCCAAAGTTGGAGATTACTTTTACTGGGACATTAGTTGTTTGTGGACTGAATTTGCTTTAAGGCATAGTTATTAAAACTTGAAGTCTCTGAGGAGCAATTACCCAATGCCTTGTAACGCTGTACTTGCCTTCTTTGCATTGATTACTCAATGGTTTTAGTGGTCCGTTTTCTACCTGGTCTTCCTTCAGTACATTAATAATAGTCATAATTAAGAAACTCTTGAGGTTCAGATTCACATTTAATTTAGCATCTGAGTCAGTGGCGGGAATCCAAGTCTTTTCCTACTGGTTCTATGAGAATGCGCTTTGCATGCATGCTCTGAGCGCATGTGCAGCTCTCAAAGACTACGCTCGGTGTCAGCGCTGGTGAGCTCAGCTGTGTTTTAGCTCAGCTGAGGCGCAGCAATCCGCTCTGCCACACGAATCAGCTGGGCTAAAAAACAAGGGAATATAGGAGAGGGAATGATGGGGGCGGGCCAACCAGAGGTGATATTCGCCGGTTCTCTGAACAACTCTAAATTTCTACTACCGGTTTGCCTGAACCGGTCTGAATACCATCTCTGATCTGAATGCATGAACTGGAATTTTGTCATATTCAGTTTACAATTAAAATACATTTATCATAGTAAGAAAATTTGCCACCCATGTTTTGAGTCCACTAAAATGGATCAGATATGAGCTGAGCTGAAGGCTGTTGCTGTTTTGCAAGAGGGAAATAATCAAGTGACAATTGTGATGATATGCCATAATCTGTCAAACCTTGAATAATAGCTTTATTCGAAATAAATAGTATCATATTCAACCTTTTTTGACAGAGTGATCAGTTCAGTTGACCATGGGGATGCAGTGGACATAGAATCCCTTGCCTTCAGCAGAACATTTAACAAAATCTCCTATAATAAAAAAATAGGCAAAATGTGGTATAGACTTTGCATTACATAGATAAAGAGTTGATTCAAAATTCATACCCAATGAATGTAGGTTGGTGTCCAGGAAGGAAGTGCTGAATGAGTTACATTCTAGTCCTGTGCTGTTGAAAATATTGATAAATGACTTGCACTTAGAAGCTAACAATGTGATACAACTGCAACAAACAACAAAAAAAATCACTAAATGAAATCTTAGGCTGCATCAGTAGAACTGTAATGTTAGATTGATTGAATTGTTCCTTTCTATTCATGATGGTTGGATTGCACCTAGACTATGCATCCCATTTTATTTAATGAAGAGCATTGTAAAATTGGAGTATGTCCAAAAGAGGGTGGTGATGATAGGGGGGGGGGGGTCTGCAATAAAAACTATGAGGAAGAGTTGGTGGTATCAGGTATATTTAGCTTGCAAAAGAGAAAACTATGGGGAGACATGATAACTGTCTTTAAGTAATGTATAGTATGATGCTGTCCTTAAGTATTAGAAAGGCTTCCTTCTAGAAGATGAAGAATAATTTTTCAGAGTTAGTAAAGACATTCACCAGAGATTGTGAAGAACATAGAAAGATCTTAACGTAACTAACACAGTGATGGAAAAGAGTGTTTAAGTACTTCTAAGTAAGTAAATATTCTGATTTTATGAATAGAAAGTATAATTCAAACCAAGCAATATTGCTAGCTTTTAACTTCAAGAATGAACCATTTTACTCTTTAAGTCATCTCCTATTCAGTTTTTAAACCTTGGATTCTTACATCATTTTTCATAGACCTTAAATTTTGACCTCCTAATGCAAAACTGGCAATGATTTTATCTAAAGTAACATTTCCCAAGATGATGTACAGGTAGTCCTCAACTTATGACTGTTTGTTCAGGAACTGTTTGAAACTACAAGAGTGCCGAAGGAAGGAATTTAGGACCAAGTTACAGTGCTTGAAGTTACAGTTGTTGTTGCAGTAGCACTCACACACCATGTCATGTGATTGCAATCTAGGTTCTTGGCTCTTTATAAATAATAAACAAATTCAAATGACCATGAGAACAATCTAACATCCTGCTTCACCCATGCTTGGTTCTCAAGACTAATCAGTGGGCGTTAGGACTTCAACCACCAACAATTAATAATGTCTCTGATCAATGGCTTCTAGATATATTAGAACAGCAACTACTGGAATTTCTAGGTAGTATGGCCCACATAGCTGAAGGATATCTGATTGATACAAGATTACAGTATAGCATCAGCTTCCTTTCCATTAAAGAAAACTGATGGCTGTTTCTAAACTTAATTCTTTACTAATCTTATTAAACAGTATTCATTTTATATGACACTAGGCAATATGAATTAAGATTTAACTTTCAAGGCTATCATCATTTTTTTTAAGTTTAACTTTTATAAATTTATGAAGCATTAACTTTTGAATGTTACTGATGCACTGAAAAATAACAGTAAAAGCCACTGTACTCCCACTAATGATTTGGGATAGTTATATTACTGGAAAAATATCTGTGTTCATGGCTGTCAGAAAAAATCCTGACAGAATCCATACATTTGCCATATCCATTATGAGTGTAAAGAATTGCTTTGAAATGCATGATCCAACCGTTATGCACACTCTAGTTCTTCACACAATCCTTCAACAGTATCAGTGGAGCACTGAGATGGCAGTGAGAGAACAGCTCCCCTCTTACAAGCTCTGCTATAAGTTGGAAATAGAACTTTTGATACTTGTGGCTCTGAGAGCAGAAATTGTACTCAAATCACAACATGCAAACTGTCAATTGAACCAAAATACTGATTATTTTTTCTACAGATTTTGTCTGAAGAAAAAAGTACTGCGTTAAATTTAACTGGCTTTAGCAATGAGCTAATAGCGCTAAGCTTGGAAATAGTGCAGCAGAGTACATGCAATTACAACTGAAAGACAAAAAGATTTCCACACACTCAGTGTTACAAAATCAGCGCAAGGAATATTTCAGAACAAATATGCTCACATCTTGCAAATGAGCATATTTCTTCTTTTACCATCTTCTTTTTACATGGACCACTATATCTTGATCAAAGGTGGTTGAAGACGACTACTAATTTGAAAGTCAGTAAATATTTGAAACCACATCGTATACACACCCTGTCTTCCATTTCAAACTTTAAACATGGGCAGAATCTTGAAAAATTGTTCAATCTCTTAAAAGCTGGGCTTTGTCTGCCTGAATCTTGTGAAATGTGTTGGTTTCCCAAAATTCTGGCCAATTAAAAAAGAAAAGAAAAGAAAATGTCAATGGTCCCCATACTCCGAAGTAGAAAAGGATTTATAAGGCACTGACTATCAAAGAAAAGACCATCTTTTTTTCTCTGAATCATGACATTTGTTTGAATCATGGAGAAGAAAACTACTGGATTACTAATGCAGATGAACTCTGGAGAACCATTCGCTAGAATGGCGAATAATATTCTAGTTGTATGATACAGTTGCTGGCTCTAACGCAGCAGTTTAGGTCAAATAACCTATAACTCAAACATAAAATGAACGGTGAGTTCTTGCCTGCTTGCTTTGAAACCGCAGTAGAAATGCAGGACTGTAGCAATGAATGATTTATTCAATTTGATATTTCAGCCAAGAAGGTTCTTGGTACAAATTGTTATAGTCTGTAATAATACAGAACAATAACTTCTGTTAAAAAAAAAGGAATACAAGAAAAACACGCTCACAAACACACTGGCCTCTGTGTTTGTTTTCATGTTTCCTGGAAGCCCCCGACCAATAGAAGAAGCCCAAGCATGTTTCTCTTCTACTCTGAAGTCCCATGGAAATAACCAATATTTTCAAAATGTAACATTCATATTTTAAAATGTACGTGATATATACAAACGTAATACAAAATTGAATAATGCTTATCCTACTGTAAATCCATTAATAGTGAATCAGCCAGGTTCTTCATCAGAATCTCCTCAGTATGTCAAAGGCAGAAAACAGCTTTATTCATGACAAATGATGAAGATAGAAACACATCTATTCAAGGAAGAGGAATGAGTGAACCAAAGTCTGGGGGTTCTAGCTAGCCAGCCAGAACTAAGGAATAGAAGGCTGTTTAAATAGCATTAGGTAATTAAAAGCTGTGGATCCTGGGCCAGCTGTTGAATATTAGTTTGATAGGTATTTTGCTGCTATTGATACTGTTAATAGCATTTTTATTACTACAATTAAAGAAAATAGACAATTACAGTTTTAATCAAAATACATTGTCAATGGTCTCATCATTTGCAGTCTTGGTTATATAAAAAGCTCTTTTGATAGATACAGCCAATATTTTGTATACATTTTAATGGCACCAACACTCTAGTTTGTTTGCTAATGTGTGCTAAAATGGCAACCATTCATGGGTGTGAATGCTAACAAGAAAATTAACAAATGGAAAAATAAAGTCATTAGTTTTATGAACCTACAAATAAATTAAACCTTGCCTAAGATGTATTGATTTTCTGTGGCCTTGACTATAGAGTAATGTCAAGCATGCCCGACAATCCATTAGATTCAGCATGCAAATCTACTTACAATTATTTGTTATTTATATTTGGAAAGATATACAAGTATCAGATCTAATCCAGATTTAAGCTTACTAGGGTTTTCATGCAATGCCTTGATATTACATCACTACATGAGTGATCACAATTCAGATATTTTTTTAAAGAATGGAAAATTGAGTTTTGTTTTCCATAAAATAGTTTGAAATGATTAAGTTTGTACACCCAAAAATGTTTCAGACTTGCTATGCTGTTCAACTGTTAGTCAAAGAATATTGCCATAATGCCCTACGAGTCTGGTAAGATACTTTGCAATAAAAATAATACCCTGCAACAAACCAGAAAAATATAATAAAGGAATTATATACTATAATACAAATAAACACCATAAATAACTATGATTATTCTCTAGGGCTGTTGAAAAGAATATGCAAAAGCTTTCCACTTCAGATCAGAGGTATCCGAATAGGTATAGCTAGATTTTAAATGTAGATTTTTGAATATTCTTCTGTTTGAGGAGTTCGGAGTTCCTACTGATACAGATTACACTTGTAGGCAGAGGTGAGCTGCTGGGGGTTCACATGGGTTCAGGTGATCTTCTAGCTTGGATTCTGCCCAGTTCTGTGAACCCCCAAATGGCACCCCTGGCTGGCTCCTCCCACCCCTCCCCTCCCCTCCCCAGAGTCTCTATGTGGCCCGTTCATCATGCGAGGTAAATGCAGGGCCTGCACGGAGGCTCAGGGAGGGCAAAAAATGGGCCTACTGGAGGTTCTGGAAGTCCAGAAACAGGCCTATTTCTGGCCTCTGGAGCCCCAGGGAAACACTTTTTGCCCTGCCGGAGGCTCGAGGAAAGCATCTGGAGCCAGGAGAGGGTGAAAAACATGCCTACCAAAAGTTCCATAAGTCCAGAAATGGGCCATTTCCAGCTTCTGGAGGCCCTCAGGAATCCAGGGGAAGCAATTTTCACCCTCCTGGAGGCTTGAAGAAAGCCTCTGGAGCCTGGGGAGGGCAAAAAACATGGTGCAGGAGGCTGACTAGGCCACACCCACAATGGCCACACCACCCAGCAACGGGGCAGCAAACCCGTTGCTGGAACTTTTGAAGCCCACCCCTGCTTGTAGATCTTTACAAAATATGGAACTGAATATGCAGGATTTACCACCAGCGCAACTAGTTCCAGAGCTTAAATTTTATAGGTGTGTATCTGTATATTTCATCAAGAGCCACAGTTTTAGCACCATTTGTATAAGATGTAGGTTATTATTTTAGGCCACAAAAGTTTCAATAAAAGAGGTGTTTATAAACTCCCATGTGTATTTTAATGATACCTTTTAATAGTTTTACATCACACTGAGAGATGGGCAGCATATAGGTTTGATAAATAGATAATAGATAGATAGATAGATAGATAGATAGATAGATAGATAGATGATAGATAGATAGATAGATAGATAGATAGATAGATAGATAGATAGATAGATAAATAGCAATAGTCCATTCATGAACCTGGAAATATAATAAAATATGAAACTGTACCTAAAAATAGCATATGAGCTTAAGTGCAACACAACATTATTTATAAGATATTCTTACATATATTTTTATTATATTATGCGTCAAGCAAAGGGGCATTGGTTCCTAACGTCAAGTCACAAATATGGCAGGTATGGTGAGATTTGAATCAGGGACATTATTAAGGCTTTCTAGCACTTACAAGGCTATCCTAGTGGAATACATTTTGATAAATGTCTATCTACTCAGAAAATCCAGATAGGCTCTCCACGTTTGAGAGGATGTGTTGCCTTGATGCTTCAAAAAGAGGCTCGGAGCGTACTTTGGTTGTCTTGCAGACCATCCCTCCAAATGGTCTGCTGAGGCCTAATGTTTACCAGCTTAACATTAACTTACTTATTCAGTGAAGTCAAATGAGGCTAACTTATGTGAAAATGTCTTGTGAACATGAAGCTGTGCCGGCCTTTCAGAGGTGGTATTCAGCTGGTTCTGACCGGTTCTAGTGAACCGGTAGTGGAAAATTTGAATACTTTGGAGAACCGACAATATTCACTGCCTCCTGAGTTCCAGCTGATTGGCTGGATCTTTTTTTTTTTGCCCTGGTCAGGAGAACAGAGCTGGAAAGCAGGTTGGGGGGGGGGGATTTTGCAGTATCCTTCCCCCACCACACTCACCAAGCCACGACCACAGAAGCAGTAATAAATTTTTTTGAATCCCACCACTGAGGCCTTCCCTCCTAGTATCTCCAGCCAGCAAAGAATAAACAGATGGGAATTATAAGAATTGTAGTCTCAAAACATTTCAAGGGTACAAGTTGCAAAAGCTGATTTTGGATTTGATATTGTGGGAAAAGAAGACCTTCCAGCACAGAATAGCTGAAACTATAGAATGAGAAAGAAGCAGCTGAACTATATATAGCCATCATGTATTTTTATATCCTCAGATGAACTACAGATTACAGATGAAAACCCTTCTAAAGGGATCAGGTAATCCTGGACTTATGACCACAACTGAGCCGTAAGTTTTGATTGCTAAGCAAGAAAGTTACCATATTTTTTGGTGTATAAGACACACCAGAGTATAAGACACACCAAGGTTTTGAAGAGGCAATTTTTTTAAAAAAAAGTAAGTAGGTAGCTAGAAGGATAGAGAGGGAGAGAAAGAGAGAGAAATACAGTAGGTAGGTAGGGAGAGGGAGAGAGAGAGAGTAGTTAGGTAAGTAGGTAGATAAAGGGAGAGAGAGAGAGAGAGAGAGAGAGAGAGAGAGTAGGTAGGTAGGTAGGTAGGTAGGTAGGTATATATAGAGAGAAATAGAAAGAGAGAGAGAAATACAGTAGGTAGATAGGGAGAGAGAGAGTGTGTGTGTAGGTAGGTAGGGAGAGGGACAGAGATAAATAGAGAGAGAAATACAGTAGATAGGTAGGGGGGGAGAGAGAGTAGTTAGTTAGTTAGTTAGTTAGTTAGTTAGGTAGGTAGGTAGGTAGGTAGGTAGGTAAATAAAGGGATATATATATATAGAGAAATACAGTAGGTAGGTAGAGAGAGAGAGAGTGTATGTGTAGGTAGGTAGGTAGAGGGATAAAGAGAGAGAAGTAGAGAGAAATACAGTAGATAGGTAGGTGTTTCTGCTGGCACAGCACTTGATCGATGTAATTCTCATCAATCAGTTAAAGAGCTTTCCAAAAGGAAAAAAAAAGTTTTTGCACTCTGCAAACCTCTCAAAAACAGCCCATTTTTCACAAAAACAGGCCCATTTTTTTGTCAAACAAATTCCATGCATAGCCTTATGGAGGCTTATAGAGTGCTACTGGGGGCTGCTGGGGCAAAAAAAATGTCCCGTTTTTCGCTCATTTCTGCCCTCCCCAGCCCCCAGCAGCTCTCTGAAAGCTTCCATAAGGGCATGCATGGCCATTTTGGTGAAGGGGGGGCGGGGCTTCAGGAGGCAAAAAATGCTGTATTCGGTGTATAAGACGCACCCAGATTTTCAGCCTCTTTTTTTGAGGAAAAAAGGTGCGTCTTATACTTCGAAAAATACGGTAAGTCAGTTGCCACACTTTGCAACATTTCTTGCCACAGTTGTTTAGTGAATCACTGTAGTTGTTAAGTTAGTAACATGGTTGTTAAATGAATCTGGCTTCTCCATCGACTTTGCTTGTCAGGAGGTCGTAAAGGGTGATCACATGACCTTGGATCACTGCAACCATCATAAATCTGAGACAGTTGCCACGTGACCATGGGGAGATGCTGCAATGGTTGTTAAGTGTGAGAAACAGTCATATGTCATTTTTGCAGTGTTGTAACTTTGAATGGTCACTAAATGAATGGTTGAAAGTTGAGGACTAACTGTATTCTGTTGCCAATACCTACACAGAAACACATCTGCTCTTGACAAAACACTCTAGTACGTTTTTGCTTTATTTGTTTTTTTTATCAACAATGTTATGCAGAACATTGCTATATGTAGACATCAAGTCACATTGGAAGAGAATTAGTATATTTTCAGTAATATGTTTATCATATCACCAGAATACAGAACTTCAGCTGTATCAAGCATCCCATTAGATATAGCTTAGAAAGAAGGAAATCTTTTTCTCTCTCTCCTTCAACTGAAAGAAGGCGTTTGTAAATCACTCGGCTCCTTTTCAATCATAACTCCTTTTTTAGAATGTCTGAAAATGTCATAATAACTTGGCAACAAAGAGGTAAAGAACCAGAAGCTCTGGCTTCTAATTTTAAATATTAATCTCATTGATAATACCAAATTCTAACTGCTGTCTTGCCATCCCAAATAAATTCACAATATAAAACATTTGCATGAGTTGGAACTACAATGGCATCATACAAACAAAGTTTCTGGAGGCATGTTCTTGTAATAAAGGAATCACTGGAAAGCAGGCTTTTGAAAGAGATATTGCTAATGGACACTATGCCAGAGTCGCTCAAGGAATACGGCTGCAGAATCCCAACCGGTGTTCAGAAGATACAGATCGATGCTCCTGCAAGCGGAGGCTGTCTAAATCTCCATTTCCTTCATTAATTTGCACTCTGAGCTGGTTAACTCTTTAATGTAGGGGAAACTGTCAGTGGAGAGGCTACTGGAGCGCACAACTTTCCCTGCGGTATCTGACCTGTCGATATTTCTTGGAACATTTTGTTTAAACTGAAAGAGCTAATGGCAAAAGAGAAAACCAATGGGGTGCGGAAGAAATAGCAGTTTTATAAAAGTTTACGATATTAAATATTAGAAGATTCATTCTTATGCTGCCATTCAGATTGTGCAAACCAGTAAAGACCTGAGAATGATATAATTTCCAGACATCTCAGACAGCCTCTCAGTTATGCAATTTAAACAATTCAGGGATGCACGCAGAGCATTGCTTCAATGGGGATTCTTTCCAGCTCCTTTACCAGCAGTGGCTGCAGGAGGTCTTTGTATTCTCCTATTCAATGAAGCAACGTTTTGCACTGAGGTTGGTATATGTATATGTATCTACTGTGTTTCCCCAGGGATCAATAAGGCTGAATACCTGTGTGTCTTTGCTTTGTGTATGTGTTTGCTCTCCCAGCATGCTGCAACAGTATGGTTTTGTATGAGCACTCTGAGAAGCACAGGAAAGGCTGCAGATGCTCCACTCTGGATCACATGATGAAGGGGGAAGAGTAAGGAACTTTAAAACAGAGGAGTTTTCATAGAAGTGTATCGCTGAAAGGTTTCCTTGGAATTTTTTTTTCTCAGTAGCTCTCGGCCTATTTAGCCCCATTTTCAAACCAAATCTCTTCAATGGCTTCTCTTAGCAAACCAAATATGGTTCAATTCTGTTCTGTTACCCTGCTGATAGTCAGACAGTCCACAACCTCTTTGCATAATTCCTTTCCAATAAGTCACTGGGTTGGTAAAGAATAAGTAGCAATAGCAGTAAGACTTACATACCACTTTATAGTGCTTTACAGCACTCTCTAAGAAGTTTACAGAGACAGGATATTGCCCTAAACAATCTGAGTCCTCGTTTTGCCAACCCTGGCAAGTGGAAGGCTGAGTCAACCTTGAGCCGGTTAGGATCGAACTGTTGGCAGTAGACAGAATTAGCCTACAATACTGCATTTTAACCATTGCGCAACCATGGCTAAAACTGGAGATACTGAAGTATCAAGAGAAAACAATCTGTAATTACAGAGATATGCTTTGTGACTACATCACTTAGGAGCTATGACATAGGCCAGCAGCATCCATCCTTTTGAGCCCCAGGGACTGGTTCTGTGAAGAGAGGTTTTTCCGCAGACCGGAGGGGGCATGGTTTCGTGTGCATCCTGCATCCTGCAGATGGGGGTTTGCTTGTTTGCGCAGCCAAGTTCCTGGCATGCCGTGGACTGGTGCCGGTCCATGGGGAGGGGTTGGGGACCCCTGACATAGGCAGAAGGACAAAATAGAAACTTCAGTCTCCATCTTCCTTTGTGAACCAGTTTGAGTCACACTGCGTCTTAGCTGAAGGAAATGAAGGGTTCTAGAATGATAGCATGGAATATGCCAGGAATTTCTGCAAACTATAAATAGGAGCTCAAACACAGACTGGTATAATTATTAAAACAAACCACAAAGACTTGTGGGCTTTAGCTGTTTTCTTTATACAAATATTGAATTTACTAATTTCCCTTGCCTTGCTGTTGAATAAAATCAAAGGCCTCCCTCATCCCCCACCTTCATAGAGCTGATTCCCTCCTTTGTTTAAGATGAGATGCACCGCTGAAGTGCAAGGCTGCAGATAATAGTAATGTAAAATTCTTAACATTTAGGACCATACCACTGGGTGCATGCACAGCAATTCCTTGTTCATTAGTGGACAATCAGTACTTTCTGTATATTAGCTGAGGTAGGTTGGATCCACTGGAGAGGGAAAGGAAGCATCACATAATTTTAATCCTCAAGTCAAATTGTTTGCAGATAAATTTTTTGATAACACCTGTTTTTCCCCCTTTCTCTTGGCCAATGCAATCCACTGAGAATGCCGATTTTCAGAATTTCCCTGCAGAATTGTCAAACATATGTATTTGTATTTCATTACTTGGGTAATAGCCGATTTGCCAAGTTCATTTACTACTAGTTGCTCCTCAAATATCTCAGAGGAATAATTAAGAAATACTAAGAATGGAAATAGTAGTACGTTAGGAGGGGACTACAGCAATTGCTGAAATCCCACTCCTGATTAAACTGCTGTCCAGAATTAAATATTCAACAACTGAAATTCTGTTTTCTTCCTTTGCTCTGTACAACTTATCTTCAAGGAGACAGAATAATTCCCTGTTTTGTGCAATCGAGACCCCAAAAAACAGAGTGCCATTCAAAGCTATTTTAAATTGAAACATGCCTGAAAAAATGCTGTTTAAGCTGAAAATTGACTGGCTAATGGAATAAGGATTGCTGTCTGTTCAAACTGGTTCAACACACTGGCACTGGACCAAATAAAATTCATTGGTTCATTCTGGTAAACTGGTTAGAGATTTAATGTTAGCCTTTGGTCAAACTGAATTCTTTTGGTGGGCTTTCAATATCGCATACAATAGTAGCTTTCTGGGGGATGATGAAAAATCAACAGGACTTGATCAAGATAGCACTGTCCCTATGTATAAAAGGAAAGAATACTAGGTGATGTTATACATAAATTGGGTTAAAAATAAGTACTTCATTTAAATAGCAAGATGACCTAGATCTTACAGTTACTTGCTGTCCTATTGTATTTCAACTACATGCTTATACTCAATAACTCATGTTTTATTAGGTCATAGTTTCAGAGATATTCCCTTACATAAAAAGAGAAAAATAATGAATGACTATGGGTGGGCAAAAAAGCAGTAGGAACAGGAGCAACATCCAACCTGCCAGCTTCCTCATTAGGTTTTCTTGTGGAAATCTCTCAGGAAGCATTGGAAATCATCCCTCCCTCCTTCCATCTTGGAGCACCAGAGAACTACCAGAGGACTGGAAAAGAGCTAGTATGGTCCCCATCTTCAAAAAAGGAGAAAAATCAGATCAAGGAAACTACACACCAATCTGATATCAATACCTGGGAAGATCCTGGAAAAGATAATCAAGCAATACATCTGCAAGCACCTAGAAACAAACAAAACTATAAACAAAAGCCAACATGGGCTTGTCAAAAACCAATCATGCCAAACAAAAGTAATTAAAGTAGTGGATTAGTGAAATGCTGTGAATATACAGTATTATACTTAGATTTCAGTAAAGCATTTCACAAAGTAGACCACAACCTATTTCTTAGTAACTTAGAAAAATGTGAGATAAACAGCATTGCCACCAGATGGATTCATAACTGGTTGACAAATCACACTCAATGTGTAGTCCTTAATGGAACTACGTCTACATGGAAGGAAGGAAGCAATGAGGTACCTAAGGTTCTGTTTTAGGGTCACTCTTTAGTATCTTCATAAATGATTTAGATGAGAGAATAGGAGAACTCATCAAAATTGCAGATGATACCAAATTAGCAGGAATAACCAACACCCAGAAGATAGGCTCAAGATCCAGATGGATCTTGACAGAGTTGAACACTGGGCCTTACCTAACGAAATGAAATTCAATGTAGAAAAAAGCAAGGTTTTACACTTAGGCAAGAAAAATCAAAGATACAGGTGCAAATTAGGTGATATTTGGCTCAACAACAATAACTGCAAGAAGGATCTTGGAGTCCTAGTGGACAGTCACTTGAATATAAGCCAGCAGCCAATGCAGTCATAGGCTGCATAAACAGAGTAATAGAATCAAGAGCATGAGAACTACTGCTTTATAATGCCTTGGTAAAACCACACCTGGAATACTGCATCCAATTTTGGTCACCATAATATAAAAAAGATGCTGAGACTCTGGAAAGAGTGCAAAAAGAGTGCAAAAAGAGTGTGGGTGGGTGGGTGTGGCTGCAGGATAAAACATCTGAAGAACAGTTTCAGGAATTGGGTATGTCTAGTGAAAAGAAGAATTAGGGGTGAAATGATAGCAATGTTCCAATATTTGATGGGTAGCTACAAAGAAGAGGGGATCAACCTATTTTCCAAAGCATCAGAAGGCAAGACAAGAAACAATGGATGGAAGCTGAAAAAGGAGGGAGGCAACCTAGGACAAAGGAGAAATTTTCTGACAGTAAGAACAATCAAGCAGTGGAACAGCTTGCTTTCAGAAGTTGTGGAAATTCCAATGCTGGAGACTTTTAAGAAGAGACTGGACAGCCATTTGTCTAAAATGGAATAGGGTCTTCTGCTTGAGTAGGGGGTTGGACTGGAAGACCTTCAAGGTCCCTTCCAATTCTATAATACCTTCTTTCCTTCCTTCCCTTTCCTTCCTTCATCTCTCTCTCTCTCTCTCCCTCCCTCCCATCCTTCTGCATGTAGTCTTTGTACAGTTTCAGCTGGGAGATCTTTTACTATAAGGCTGTACTGAAGTGTTGTTTGTGATCTGGAATTAAACTGCTATAAAACAGAGATACAGCATTTAAAAATAAGTCCCTAGATTCTTCTTTTCTTAAATGATTTTTGGTTTTTAATGTATTGTTATACGCCTCAAGGCTTCAGGGAATGATTTATGTTATGAATGTGAGTGATTGGACTTATAAGTGAATAAATAAAACAAATATTTAGCACTGAATACATAGAAAAAGGATTTAACCAGCTTTAATATAGAGAAGAAAATAATGAACAACTAATGGATGAAGCACAACAAGGTGTTAACAAATTATTCATTGCAATAAATGCTCACTCAAAATCTCTTGTAGAAACAATTAAAGTACTGATAGTGGTCTTACGTTGTTTCCAATTGTCTGGAACAATTGATCCACAATTATCTTTGTAGTCCCTGAAGTCCTACAATAGTAACTCACTCAGCCACAATATATTTTCTTCAGCGTTTCAAACTGATCAACTAGCATACTGAATATCCACAGTGGGAGGCTATTTTGATGGATCTAGGGATTCAAAACTCATCATAATTGATTCCCTGATTTATATTCATACTTAGTTGTTTATAATTATTAAACTCTTGTGTGATCATTTACTCCCTAAGCTTTCAGGAGCTGGAAAGAACTTAATAGTTTGAGTTCTTTTATGCTTTGAAAAGATATATCTGTGGAATTATGAAAGATGAATCACTCCAAAACTCTTTGTTGCCAATTAATTAGAACTGGGAGGATTTTGACTACTTTTTAAGTTCTCATGATTGACCCATTTCAATTCTAAGAATTCATTGTAGTTGACTCCAATACATACAGAGTATTCAGTAACACAGGGGAAAATCCTTTATAATGAGTCATCCTTTCAACCAGTAAGCATAGTCTGTTGCCATTTAATTTCAACAGAATTACTGAAGATAATTTTCAATGATTGTGAAGATATGTAGACAGAAGATACCGCTATAATAATAAATAATAAAAATAATACTTCTATAAAATAAAAATAATAGCAACATCATCCTTATTCCCAACTTTTATTCCCATGCCAATATAATCTTGCCTTACATTAGTCTACTTCAATAAGAAAGATTGCACTTTATTTCATTTACATGAAATGTATTTCCTTACAGGAAAGATACATATTCCATATTTGTTAATATTTTTTCTGTTTGAACAAAATGAACAGCAACAAGTTATATGTAAGTTTAAAAATATTCAAATATCTTTTAAAGATATTTTAGAGATTTTGAGGAACAGAGGAAGAACATTAATTTGAACCATGCCCACTTACTTTAATTATTCTTTTAATGGGCAAGTAAAAGGAAGAGTGGGTGGGTTTAAACCTTTAAATAACTTTTGGTATATTCTAACTGATGATTTTCACTGCCTTAAAAACCTCATTTATCTAACCATTTAGATTCAGTATTTCAACAATACTGAATCACAATTTGGGTCCAAAATATAATTGCCCTCATTGTGCCAAGCCCCAAATGCTCAGGGTGAGCTTGCAAACTTCTATCACAAACAAATATAAAAGCAACTTATTATAAGCAACATACAATTACACAAAATGAATGAAAACTATAGGTAGATAAATGACTTGTTTTTCCTCTCCCATTAGCTGCATTTTTAAAAGCAGTACTGATAATCCTCAATTAACAACTACACTTGAGACTGACAACTCCATCACTAAGCAACAAAGTCATTAAATGAGACATCATATTATTATGATGGATTGACATCTTCACTTCAGATGTATTCATTAAGCAAGACATTATGTGAATTTGACTTGTGATTTTACTGCTGGCTTCTACATTGACTCTGTCAGAACTGGCTGTGAAGCATGCAAATGGCAATCACATGACTGTAGGATGCTTTAATGGTCAGACACCTGCCAGTTGTGAAGTGCCTGAATCTCTCAATCACGTAACTGTGGTGATGCTGCAACAATTGCAAGGGCAAGGACAGGTCATGGTTATTCCCCCCTCCCCAGCACCATTGTAACTTGAAATGGTTGCTAAACAGGACAATTGTTAGGTGAGGATTGCAGGTGTATGTCACTGAGCAGGATTCTGAGCTTTTCTGAAACTTGATCATATTTGACTATTGCCACTGATATGATTTTTAAGGCATAGTGCATGTTTTGTGCACATGCTAAACTTTATTTGAGGTGTCACAGATATTTTTAAAAGACAGCCATTAAAATATAAATGAAAGATTAGAGGGGCATCTAGGATGAGAATGGGCAAGAACCATGTGACCATCTGGGAGTCACAATAAATCAACATACATTTGTATTCATTATTTATATTTATTTACAGTGGCGCATAGTCACAGGGTGGTGAAGACACTTGCCTCCTACTTGGAAGGCTGAGAGTTCAATCCTAAATAGCCTCAAGATTGTAAATTAATGTGGGCTCACTAAATGTGTACTAGCAACAAGGGAACTGGAAAAGCAAAAAGTACTTCAGCTAAACCCCAATTAAGGCAAGATTATGATATTTCGTAATATTACCCAAACATTACATTATATTGTCAGAAGTGACTTTAATCTAGAACTGTTTTTCAAACAGTTATGTTAGTGCTTTCACTAAAACAGTGACTGGACTGAACTGACAGACATACCTTGTTTCTCTGAAAATAAGACCTCCATGGATAATAAGCCCAATCAGGCTTTTGAGAGCATGCACTAAAATAAGCCCTCCCCTGAAAATAAGATCTCCTGAAAATATTGTAGCATAGCAGCAGCTATGAGGTGACCACGCTCACTGCTTCCTGCATTTCAAAAATAATAAGACCTCCCTGAAAATAAGACCAATCACTTATTTTGGGGGTAAAAAGAAAATAAGACCCTGTCTTATTTGGGGGGAAACATGGTAATAATAAAGTTGCTAAATATCATTATTATTTTAAAGTCGTCATTTCTTTCAGAAGGGTCAGAGATCTTATTTCCAATCCTTGGACTGCTAGGTATGTAACCTTGAGATGAAGAATATGACTGTGTGGAATTTTTCCTGTGAGGACATTTGACAGAAGGCCCTCTCAGCTGCTTTTGGGTATAAATATTATTTTACTTAAACAGTTATTCAGATATTATTTTGAATGAAATTTATATCTTGCTTTTCCACTAAAAATGGTGCTCAAAACAGCTACATGATAAAATATGTAATAATTTAAATGTGAAACAAATCTAATAAAAACACACTCTTTTTTTTAAAAAAAAAGACAGCCACTAGCTGACTGTTAATCTAAGTGTTATTGATTACTGTCATTTTAATTACATTAAATTTTGATGTACAAGTATAAATTACAATTTATTATCTCCCTGCTGCCTTCCCTATCAGTGATACTCTCCTGAGCTGACAAGAAAAAATAACCTGTGATCTTGAACAAATGGTTATGGAGAACGGTAGCAGCAATAGACACAAAAATTATGAAGGGCCACAAAATTATAACTGGCACAAAATAATGTGTATATACTAACTCATTCTACATGCTTAGTTCAAAGATGAAGAAAAGGTTTCAGATTATATATACAGCATGTAACTCTGAACTATTTACTCTGGTTTATAGTCCGTGCCCAAAAATTTCAGTGCCCCTAAGTAAGTTTTTCCGCTCTTTGTGAAACATAGTCATAGATCGAAATAATTAACTCTAGTGCCATGAGGTTAAGTACATAAACATAACAGATCATCTATTCCATCTGGAAATAAGCTTTTAGCCAGTGGATGGCATAATTAACTGCTTATGATTGATTGTAAGAGAATGTAATAAGAGGTGGATCTCAAAGTATCAGCATATTTGTTTTTTAAAAAATAAAATAAAGCTTGTTTCAGTGCAGGATGTAGAGATTTCCTAAACAAAAACAAAAGTCTACCACACAACAAAGTTTATTAAAACAAATCATTCTGCAATAAATATTAAATTATTGCATAGTCTAATATCTGTTCTTAATGCGATAAGAACACTGCCTCTTCCTCAATCGTTTTTTTGTAAATTATATCTCATGTAAATGTCTCTAATCAATTTTCACAACATATCTTGTACTTTGATTTCCACGTACAATACTTCAAAATGCCTATATGAGATTGGGCAGAGGACAGCGACAAAAAAGTGTTAGGGAAATCAGTCCCTTTAGTACACCAAATTCTCATTATTCTATTCAGCTTTTTATCTGTACTGATGAGATAGAGGTAGAGATATACACATAATGTCAAGAATAAAGAAAATGACCTTGATGAAGATATGCTGAACTTGTTGCTGAGACAAAAGGAGCTTTTTAAAGTTCAAAAGATCCAGAAGACATTCAGAAGTGTCTCAGCCTGAAACAAAATTCACTGGGGATACAGGAGGTACAGTACAATCAGATTAGTAAGATTCTATCATTCTAGCCAATAAATAAAAGTAGTTTTTTATTTTCTACATAAAAGTAGTTTTAACCTTCCTATGGAGTTCATTTTCTGATCTGGTCTACCTAACTAGGCTAACATATACTTATAAGTGTTCAACTTGTCTTCTATATTCTGATGTTAAACATACATACATACATACATACATATCAGAGATGGGTTCCTACCGGTTTGGCCCTGTTCGGCCGAACCTGAGTAACTTGGTGGCCTGGGTCGCTGGAATCGGTAGAGACCCAGGTCTGCCACACCCCCAAACCTGTTCTCTCAGGGGCACCTATGGCACCGCGGTCTTGTTTTTGCCTTCTGCGCATGTACAGAACAATTTTTGTTGCACTGCACATGCACACAAAGTGCGCGCGCACACAACATATCCCTGAGCGAACCGGCAGTAGTGGCAGCTGGAACCCACCCCTGATACATACATACATAAATACATACATTAATGCTTCATATTTCAAGCTAAGCAATGTTCTTCACTCTGCAAAAAACTAGTGAGAAACAATAAGACAACAAAAAATAAATCCCTGAGAGAAGAAAAGGAAACTTAAGTAAAACTAGCTTACACCAATTCCATTCAATATACATCTCCATCCCTTCCCATATTCTGTTTCATGCATTACATCGGATTCTTTAATCTAATATTCAATCTGGTTGAAAATAGGTTTCAAAAATAAATTGAAGTTTTAATATAATTCTTCCTTGATATCTTTACGTAATGCTGGGTAAAGAGGGAGTCAAACTATTCTCCAAGGCACCTGAGGGTAGAACAAGAAGCAATGGGTGGAAACTAATCAAGGAGAGAAGCAACTTAGAACTGAGGAGAAATTTCCTGACAGTTAGAACAATTAATCAGTGGAACAGCTTGCCTCCAGAAGTTGTGAATGCCCCAACACTGGAAGTCTTTAAGAAGATGTTGGGTAGCCATTTATCTGAAACGGAATAGGGATTCCTGCCTAGGCAGGGGATTGGACTAGAAGACCTCCAAGTCCCTTCCAACTCTGCTATTGTATTGTATCCAAGATGAAGGGCTATACCAGTGGGTTCGTGCTGATGCCCCAAACCTTCTAGACGACTCATCACCATGTTTACTTTATTTTTGAGTGGCATTACTATAACATTACTGATTAAACAAAACAAAACTACCATTGTGGCTGATGGACTTTTGGTCCTCAGGATCTCCAGAGAGTGACCTTTCATCAGTATCCTTGAGCCACTTTGGAAAAAGTAAAAAAAAAACCTGCGCACAGGTCTGTTTTTCCCCCTGCTACTCTTTGATAGAAATGGAACTGCACAAAGTTGTCACTAACATCTAGCTTTTCCTCTTCTAGTCATGAGGATGGAAACACTTTTCTGGAATCTCCACTATGGTCACCAAGACTGCACCAAAACTGGGTTTGAAGCAGTTTACTTTTCTATAATAAAAGTTACAGAGAAACAAAAATAAGAATAACAAACAATCTAAGATAATAAAATATAACAGTATCTCAGACAGATGCACCTCTTCGACTGTATGTAGTATGCATGATGAGAACAACTTTCTACCAGCATACAATGCCTAGAGAAAAAAATTGAGCATTTGGCTACTATGTTTATATCATATTTTCTAATTAAATTCAATTACTTATTTTGTAACCTTAACATAAACCTAGGGGTTTATACACGTTCCTCTTTTTCTGTTTTGACATAAGGGAAAGTCATATAAAATCTAACAGTTTGAGAAACAAATTTGAGATAAAATGCAGACATAATTAATACCACTCTAAGTGATGACTCCTCAACAAGGAAAGTTAAGCATTTACATTTTAAGTGTAAATGAATTAGAAATTAATGTGAAATCTGGTTTGGAGTCATGGGATAATAGGTTTGGTTCCACTGTTGTTTTGTTTGAGAATTTAGCTTATGGCATATCATACATGGACTATCAATATATATTAACATTTAATATAGATTAGTAAAATACAATATACATGTTAAAAAGTTCTATCTTCAAATACCAATGCCTAGGCGATGGCGAACCTTTTTGGGCTCGCGTGCCATAAGGGGGGGAGCGCAGGGAGGGTCATGTGGGGGTGTGCCGCACCCATAATGCAATGCGTGACCCCCCCAGTGCACATGTGTGCACTACAGGTGCTCCCCCCATTTTTACATGCTTTTTTCGCCCTCCCCAGGCTCCAGAGGCTTTATAGGAGCCTGGGGAGGGCGAAAACAGCCTCCCCCGCCCCGCCGGGATGCCCTCCGGAGGCATCAGGGAAGGCTCCAGACAGTCCCTGACGATCGTTTTAAGCGCTCCGAAGGCTTCAGGGACCGTCCAGAGCCTTCCCTGACACCTTGGGAGTGCTCAAAACGACCCTCCGAGCAAACAGGAAGTGACTTCCGGTTTGCTGGTAGGGCTGGTTTTTTGCGCTTTGGAGGCTTCAGGGAAGCTCATGAAGCCTCCGGAGGGCCTCAGGGGGGAGCGGGGGAGGCTCTTTTCGCCCTCCCCAGGCTCCTGTAAAGCCTCTGGAGCCTGGGGAGGGCAAAAAATGATTTTTTAAAAAGGTGAACTCAGCTGGCCAGCGCGCTCATGTGCGCTTGCCAGCTGACAGGGCAGCGCCTCACGTGCCCTGACAAATGGCTCCGTGTGCCACCTGTGGCACGCGTGCCATAGGTTCGCCATCACTGGCCTAGGTCATCTAACTATTGAAGTGTAGCATCGTTTATATTTAAAAAAACAGATACTAGACTTGTATATGCCATCAGCTTACAGCCGGTCATGATGTGTTTCTGTTTGATGTAGGAGCCCATAGTGAAACTGAGTGGAGGATACTATGCCCCATTTATACAGGGATGCCGTGTGAGGTGTGACTCCTATTCAGGATTGTCCATTGCTGACGTAGCAGTTCAAAGCCTGACACCTTTTTTGTGGAGTCATTTGTATGTCTTCCTATGTTTCCTTTGTTGGAGAAAATTTGGCCATATTAAGAGGTAATGATGAGCTAAAGTTTTAGAGCAATATTCTATTAAGCATCTTAAATATTTCTTTATAGCTTAATCCACTGTTTCAAATGGTCAGCTGTGTTAAGTAAGAATGAATGATAAAACAAAATGTTATTCAGGATAGTTATAAATTATGTGCAAAAACATTTTCATTGTTCTCCCACAAAAGGAAGAGAATATGCAACAAAATACATTTTACTATTTCTCTTTTATAATAAAATGGTTGCTCTTGAGTGGTTTATTTTTCAAAGAAAGAGAGAAAGAAATAAAAAAAGGGAAAGAACTTGGCACACATTCAGAAGTACCTTCTCATCAAAGGTTGTCTATCGTTTCATGAATCACATGTGATGGATGAGATTTATGAATTAGAATCTGTATCAAAAGATTTACAACACACTATATTAGTTATGACATCTTCATGTCTGTGAGCATAAAGTTTCAACAAAATATCTATATCATCATCACAGGAGCATGGCCAACCCATTTCTTTCATTTCACTGTAGCACACCCAACTGCTGTCACAGGATTTGATGAATTTTTGAAAGAATGGGCTTCAGATCAATTAAAATAAACACCACGAGCTGATTTATCAAATCTGTTCTGAATGCTCTCAGAAAAATGTCAAAAATCTGATCCATTGATACAGAAAAGTCAGAGAATTGTGGCAGCCTATGGGATCACAAAACCTTTTCAAAACTGTAATAAATCACCAGAGAAAACAAATGGGGCTCCATGTGATAAGATTTCTCTTGACAGCTTAGCCTCAACAAGACATATGTGAGATAAATGGATCCTTTTTCTTTGCTTTCAAATGCCAGTGTACAAAGTTCTCAGATTGTCAAGTTGTGAAATAAAATTCCCCCCTTTTTTTGATTAAACAATAGCATGATTTTAAATAGCCCAATTTCTTCACTGTAAGATATATCATGTCTACTCTCCTTATGCAGATATCTCTGAGCAGAACACAACATTATCTAGAAGGCACCAATTGCAAACTTATATGTAGGCAACCTTTTTATAAACGTCTTTGTTTTGCCTCCTATATTATGCAAATGATGAATTACCCTATGCTTTTCTTTCAGAGAGCAGAAAGTTGCTCTCGAACCATATTCTAGTACAACACAGTATCCTTTATATTTGTAATCATCACCTGCTAGTTTCATGTTTATGAAATGACTTTAAAAATGCAAGAAAGGCCCAGCCTATTATTCTAATTTTACCTAGGGACAAATTCCTCTGTTAATAGGGTTATGCAAATCGACTAAAATGCAACTACAAACAGTTCTTATTTTTTTTAAAGAATAATGTATTATTTTGAATTGTTATCTAGAAAACCTGGACCGGGGCTCAAAAAAGCAGGGGTAAGCACATACATAGTTGATTGATACAACTAACATGACTAAATAGCAATCAGGTATTTGAAAAACATCAATAGGATGCAAATAATGAAAATGAAAAGCAAGAACAAACTTCATACTTGTGCTAACTACGAAAGTGGTGGCTACAGTTATGAAAAGAATAATGTATATTTATGACAAAACTGAAATTTATTATTAATTTTATTATCTGCTGTTCTCCAGATAAATTTAGAAAGACACACAAAGACTGGACCCTCAATGTTATTCTAATTCTAATCCTAATGGCAAATTGGGATGAATTTTGAAAATGCAACAGGCCCAACATTACCAAGTTGGCTGCACGACTGGCTAAATTTCCTGAGCTTTAATTTATCTGTGTAGTCTCTAGTTTACTGCTTAGGTCTGCACATGCAGACTCCTTCAATTGTCTGAGATCAGTGTGAGAAACAACACTATAGTGCTAGATTTGTTCCTCATTATTAAAGAAGTAGATAAAATGACATTTATCCCGTCCTTCTTCATAAATGACTCCTTATGTTACGGCTTGAAGTTGAAGAATACCACTCTTACTTTAGTGATAGTGTTATAATGTTTACTACAGACAAATGACAGGTAGATGAGCAATCAATTGACAATATTCAGCAGGTGAGAAAGATTGTGTGCCAATTTTTGAATGCCCAGTATGTCTGCATTCTGAAAGACATGGATCAATCTGCTTTTCAACTCGGTGTCGGTTCATACCAAATGCTTCTTGAAAGTTTCCTATCTATTTGAAAGAGTAACGTAGGAAACACTTGAAACTGCAGTAGAAAATGAGAGCAAACCCCCAATGTCATTTGGTGAAGCTCCTTTAGTAAAATATATGGAAGCTAATAACCATTAACAATAATAGGGATCGACATCCTATTTCCTCCATTAAGGAGTTTCCTTCCAGACACCAGAAAGCTGCCTGTCCTCCTTTTCTTTCCTGCATAAAGTGAAAGAGCTGCCCAGAAACACTAAGACTCAGAGCCTTTAATTTTTTTTTCCTTTGGAGAGAGGCACTAATGAAAGAGGTGGAGGAGAACATACTAAAAGCTCCGAATCTCAGAATGCAGAGAATCTGGAGCAATCTGGAGAATGAGCATTCTGAGCCATTGTAAGAATGGGGCCTGCATGCAGGATGGAGTGAGGTGGTAGAAAGATAAGTGAACCCAGGTGTGATGTGCTGGTAGCAGTAATGGTATCCTCTTATCTTCACTATCGGTTCGGTAATGGGAGTGCGTGCAACATGTCTGGGTATGCACAGAACCTTTTGCACATGCACAGAAGGTCTGTGATGATGTCTGGGTGGGTGGGAGGAGCCCAAAGCAGTGCAAACTGGCAGAATACTACCTCTGGCTGGTGGGCCTAGTCAGCCAACGCCTGGTAGCTCACAGCAAGTTTCCACATGCCAGTGGGCACTTAATTATGACAATTATGGGGAGAGCGCACATTGTGGCCTTTGAGCGAAGTGGGAGAGTCGTTAAATGACTGCAGCAACCCATGACCAAAATTCCAGGCTCAGTTGTGATCATAAGTTGAGGACTACCCGTGTAAATCCACTGAATCAGAAGTAGGCATGTCCTATAGTTATATTAGCAAGAACTGGGTACATTCTGCAATTTTCAGCTATGCTACAAATCAAGAAGGCCCAATACCGTTGGACTTCTTAAACGAGCACAAAATCAGATATAACTATCTTGTTAAACAGAAGGCAAATTCTCAGAAAGATAGACAGTCTGGGGTAATAGGTTAAGGTCAATGAAGATTCTTAGTCATCCAGGTAGAGTTGTCTTGAAGTTGAGTCACGGTAACCGGACTTTTCTTTTGGTTTAAAACATTTCACTGAAAATTGGACTAGCTACTTGGATAATCAGCAAAATGTTTCAAATAAAAAAAGAAAAGAAGTCCAGTTGCCATGACTCAACTTCCAGGTAGTGGTTAATGTAATGGGCTGAGTGTAGGGAGCACCCTTTAAGTCTGCCCACAGGTTCAGTCACATAAACCCACTGAGTAATTTTGAACCAGTCATCTTTTATTCCAACTTTCTTTGGAGGGTTGCTGCTATTGTGAGAGAGGAAACTTTGTTTGTCATCTTCAGCTTTTGACTGAAAGGTAGGGCATTATTTGTAGTGTTATATGGATAGGATAGACTAGCCAGATGCCAGCAGATCACAATGTATTGAAATCTGGGCAATCTATAGAAACCCTACAATGCAACCTTATAAATATGCCCTATTTTTGCTCTCATATTGGCTTTGAATACTTGGCTATAGAAATTAGGAGATTGGAAAATAACCAATGTAGCATAAAATGCAGAATATACAGAATGAAAAGGTTAGTGGTTGGCAAATATGAGCATTTCCATTGCTTTGCATTCCCATGAGTTATATGGCTGAAGACATTATGCACTTGGAAATGCAATAGGAATATAAGAAGTACTATATACTGAATCTGATCTTTGGTCCACAGGTATCATGGGATCATGTTTGATCTCTGCAATGTTAAACCTTGCAGACAACCTCCCTGCATGCACACACCCATGTTCCTGCTTTGGTCCATCTTGGTCATTACTGTTAGTGCTCTCTGGCAAAAGCTATCAACAGAATAATAGAGTTGGAAGGGACCTTGAATGTCTTCTAGTCCAATACCCTGCACAGGCAGGAAACCCTGCACCATTTCAGACAAATGGTTGTCCAATCTCTTCTTAAAACCTCCAGTGTTGGAGCACCCACAACTTCTGGAGGCAAGTTGTTCCACTGATTAATTGTTCTAACTGTCAGGAAATTTCTCCTTAGTTCTACGTTGGCTCTCTCCTTAATTAGTATCCATCCACTGATTTTCGTCCTGCCTTCAGGTGCATTGGAAAATGGGTTGGCCCTCTCTTCTTTGTGGCAGTCCCTTAGATATTGGTACACTACTATAAGATCACCCCTAGTCCTTCTTTTCATTAAACTAGACATACTCAATTCCTGCAACCGTTCTTTGTATGTTTTATCCTCCAGACAGAGTTTCTCATCTTTTATGAATGTTCTATGTGAAAGTTCTTCATCAACAGCATGCAATTATGTTCTGCCATGTTATTCACTAAGCATTATTGAGCAAACATTTGGAAACATTCATTTTGAATAATTGATTTCTGTTTGTTGGTGGAGGGAAACCCATACGGCTTTTCCCATTGATAATCCAGACTGTTTAAAAGGTTAATTTCTTATGTACTTAGTTCTTTAAGTTTGCTTTCTTTTCTTTGCCAAATAGCTCTGGTAAATATCAGGTAAATTCCAGAATGTATACAATGCTTGATTAATTGCACAACTCAGTTGCACAACTGTTCAAACTTTGAAAGGTGCTGAAAAAGTAACTTTATGACCAATCCTCAAACTTACAACCATTGCAGCATCCCAACATTCATGTGATTGTAATTCAGGTGCTTTACAACTGGTGTACGTTTACAATGGCTGAATTTCCCATGGTTACATGATTACCATTTATAAACTTCACAGGAGGCATCTGACAAGCAAAGTCAATGGGGAAGCTGGCAGTAAGTTGCAAGTTACAGTCACAGGATGCTGCAATTAATAATGGCACTGATTTGTTTAATGATCATAATGAAACTAATGTAAGTCTCGTGAGGTCACATGACATTTCACTAAACTACATGACACAGTTGTTAGTCCCAATTGCAGTCATTAAGTGAGAAGTATTGTAAACATTTATTTTGGAGTCACTTTGGACCAAACAACATGTTTTGTTAATTGTATAGACTTGACTAAGTCTGGATTTTTTTTTTCTTTAAACATAGGAAGCACAAATTAAAATCTTCCCTTTCCACCCATGACTGCATAGTTAAAGAAAAACAAATAAATTCCATCTAGCTACTACATGATAATTAATAACTAGTTTCAGACTGAACTATAAGATACTGATGGATAGAAATGCAGTGAACTAAAGGATCATATAAGGATGACCGCGCTTTGAAATAAATCAATAGTGAAATAAATCTAAGTGATCTAATCCACATAATAATTCAAGCCCTTTCTTTTCCAATATTATCTTTTCTGCCAAAGTTGGCAAAGTACTATGATGACTTCATGAGCTGCTCTTTTTCTTATGGCTTACTAATTACAGTCCTACATTTAAAAATAAATATCTACATACAAGTCAATAAATGGAATGCATTAATAAAGCTGGAAGGTTTGGCCTTTTCCCAGTTATCACTGTTGACTCCAAGGATAGCTGTGAATCCTGGTGAAGTATAAAACTATTTTATCCAACTTTTAATTCCCAGAGACATTCTCCTAACAGCTTTATTTGAACTCTCGCAGTTCACACATACCGGTATTTGAGCTCAGAAAAGCTGTTGGCAAATCCCAGTGAAATTTTTGACAGATTCATCTTTTAGCCTTTGGGAAAGTAAAGGTGCTGCAAGCAAGATATTTGATTAATACCACCAAAAACAATGTTGCTGGCACAGCTGGCATATTGGTAGGGGGAAAAAAATCACTAACTCTAAAACTGCCATGTAATTTTCTCTCAAGAGTTCTTCTCTTTTCTTGACAGAAAATTTGCACAGGACGACAAACTAGCCTGACAGAGGACAAGTCAGCCAGCTG
Organism: Natrix helvetica; assembly: GCF_964273705.1. Classification (NCBI taxonomy): domain Eukaryota; kingdom Metazoa; phylum Chordata; class Lepidosauria; order Squamata; family Natricidae; genus Natrix; species Natrix helvetica. The sequence continues at coordinate 60,644,480 of NC_138548.1, forward strand.
TTGAAGTATCTCTAAACATGACAGATCACTATGTTTTAACTCAGATTAATTCACTTATTGCAGGCAGACCTAAATCACTGCTCATTGTCAAATCAGATGTCACCACCAGCAAATCATGTCAGGTTTGTGAGCAAAACTATTACCAGATTGCAACACCTACTATAACTTGGGGCATTCATTGAATTCTGGAGATGTTTTGGCTGATACTCATTTAAAAAGAACCATCCAGATTTATCCATAAATTGTTTACTTGCTATATATTTTGCAATTCTTGTGTAGCAAGAATCCATATTTCCTCAGGAAAATTGTGAAATTGAAAATCTGATTTTAATTCCCTCCATCATTCTAATGAATAAGGCAAAGTCCTTTCCCCAATAATGAAGGTTCATACAATACAATAATGAACAAGCTTAAAAGCATATCTATGATGGTCCTCATCTGCATCTTAATTTATATTTGCCGTTAACTAATACCGTATGTCAACCTATTATCTGTCCCACTGCATATAAATCAATTTAAATAAAATAAATGCCACTACCTTGGACATGTGGCCGGCATGACTAAATGCCGAAGGTGCCTGGAACACTGTTACCTTCCCCTCAAAGGTGGATCCTATTTTTCTACTTGCATTTTTACATGCTTGCGAATTGCTAGGTTGGCAGAAGCTGGGACAAGTAATGGGAGCTCACTCCATTATGTGGCACTAAAGATTCGAACCGCCGAACTGCTTTCTGATCGACAAACTCAGCATCTTAGCCACTGAGCCATCGTGTCCCTTGTGGATATATAGGATGCCTAAAATGTAGCAGATCTTAAAACGTATGGTGTTCACTTAAGGTAAATTGAGAAGTTACCCTACCTCAATATCCTATCTTGAGAAACTGGCATACCTTTATTTTTCAGTAAACGTATTGCCAAATAAATCTCCAAATAAAGCATTGTAGTCCATGTTGCACATTTTCTCTATAAATTTAGAAAAGATTAAGGCATAAAATAGGATGGCTGGGATCATTTACTATAAAATAATACCTCTTCCTTTTCTGAAGAAGGGGAAGTATAATTAGAAGAAGGCAGCACAGTGTTCTACCAAAGCTTTCTTATTATCCATCAGTATTTGAACACTATTAACATCACTGATTGAAAATTAAAATAGATGATCCCAGCTAGCTCTTGGTTCATATGCTGTCTAAATTAGACTTTCAATAATCACTGCTTCGTAATGGGTAAGAAAAAAATAGTATTCCTGTTTTCTTCCTGTGTCCTTTATGAGTTCCATAAATAACTAATTAACCTCCATGACAAAAGCCAGTATTAAACCAGGAGGCAAGCTGTGTGCACAAGCAAAGATCCTTTAAACTAGATGGAACAAACATTGGCATCACAATATTCTCCTCTGAATTAAATGCTTATTGACTCCACATTAATATCAATTTAGTAATCTGCTGTTTTTGTTTGTTTTAATATAGCATACAGTTTTACAGTAGAATTATGCAGTTTAGAAGTATGAATATTAAAAAAGGATTTAATTAAATCCGTTGCCTGAAACCTCTGTCTAAAGCTATAATGACAAATTTAGTCCATATTTATTATGGTGCACAAGGGACTTTAACTAGATCATTAGTTTATATGCCTTACTCAATAGTGAAGTTCTAAAACTTTACGTTTTGCATATTGTTACATTATTCATTTTCCCAACTAGGCATAAAATATGGCTTCCCAAGAGTGCAATACCTAATTCTTCAAAATATACAAAGATAGCAATAAAATGATTAAATTACAACTCTTACATCTGTACTTCTTGTCTTATTACAAAGTAAAAATGCTTAAAATGACAAAGCAAGTCATCTAATTGTATAGCTTCTCATGGACTTTTTAAAATACATGTTGTATTTAACAATCAAAGAACAATAATAGTCACAATCCAGCTATTACTGAATTTACTGTCTTCCTTAACAAGTTGAACAGTATAATGAAACTACACATAACTATTTTTTTGATATTCCGGAGTGACTAACAAACAAGGTGTAAGGGAAAAGGTAATATCATAAAACATACTATTTTTATATACATCACTTCTGAAACAAAATTATATGAGCTTTGTGAGGGAAAATCTACACTGTTCTAAACTACATAGTGTACATTCTGGTAAAAAAAAACTTTGTGATATTTTTGTTTATTAATTATACATTAACAAACATTTAATCCAATCACAGAAATGCGATAGTGAAGCTGAGACCGACCAATGCCTTTGGCAATGTTTTAGCACGTCATAACATAGAGCTATCTTGACTATAAAATTAATAAAATGTCAAATCAGAATTGATAGCAATTATTTTTCTTAAAACTATATGTTTTAATGGAGACATTTTTCCCAGCCAATTTAGCTGAGTATTATATCTTTTGTTTCTGTATGTTCTCAGAGTAAAACTGACATTAATGTATCCCTGGGAAAAAAAAAAGAATGCCCAACAGGAAGGTAGAAGACTAGAATCAATATCAGTTAACATTGGCCATTTTAGAATCTCTTGACAATTGCACCAGAGGACAGAATTTACAAATGAGTATTTTTCCCCCAGTGTCTGGAGCCAGTTGCATTTAAAAAAATAAAAACATGAAATTTTCCCATTTATATCTGTCTTGAATAGCAGATTTTACTTTAGACAAAAATGACTCCACATGTTCCCTTGACATATGTCTCTGAGATATGTTTTATGACAAAATAAAAAACAGCTTTTTTTGTTGTTATCATCGGTGCTTCAATTGCAAATCAAAACATATGAAGCAAAGAACTGCACAAAGCTTGGCTGATTAAACTCTCCAAGTTCCTGAGCAGAAAATATGTGAGCCAACTCACTAATAGCCCCCCAAAGGTTCCATTCTCTACTACAAAGAGATAACATTATCACTGATAATGTTGCAGCAAAATTGCTACAAAAAGATACAATTTGAAAAAGTAGGGAGAAGAAAGAACAGAAAGATGTCAGATGACACGGTATGCTTTGGTCAGAACGTCCAGTTTACAAGACAGTGTTTTGAATTGTATAACACTCTGCAGACAAATTGTTTCATTTCCCAATATAGGGATAAGGCTTTGTGGAGGACAGGGATGAAAGCAGGGAGAAACTGTCTTCATTACAAGATGTCCCTTGATATATAAAATCCTGATCTGGCCTCTGTCCACTACTGTTCTAAATGAGCCCAGTCAGTCTGGCCCATGTTTTTTCATCTCCTTTTCTGAAGCCAAATGACTACCATCTGCTGTCACAAAGCTGTCACACAATCCATAGCGGAAGATTTTTAAGGAATATAATGGCTCAAGAATAAATATATGACACTGCAGCTCACATCTAGCAGGGAGAGAACAGCAATACATTTGAAAAGAACAGCAGTAGTGTTCTTCCACTTCTCAGCAAGTACATTGTAATACAAATCTTTATTTGGACTCAAGACGTTGACAGGTCAATTGAACAGAATAAGTCTAGTTTATGATGCAGTTGTCAGAACTGGTTAAAGCAAGAGTCTGTTTACTGGCGCCCTGAGATATTCCAACAATTTTTCTTGCAAACCAGCACCTTGAGGTTAATTACTTTACCAATTTGAGTAAATGGCAAGCCATATTCCCATCTGTCTCCATTAGTTCCCCACTATTTCTCAATTTATGATGGCTGGGGTCAAGGCTGTGGTACATAAGAAGAGGTAATAAAGCATGAATGGAGTAATTTTCTGTTTATACAAATGTTGTAGTTCCAGCATAAATAAAGGGAAGACATTTAAAAATGCCATATTTTTACTTTGAAACCTCAGAACACTAAATATATTGACAGAAAGTGGATAAACACTGGCAATGATTTGCTAATATATAATTAGATGGCATTAACTTTTAAAGCCAATAGTGTTAGAGTTCTTACTGAAACCAAAATGGTGTTGAATAGTCCAAAACCTGTAAGTCAAACTGTCCAAGAACAGAGTACCTCTATTATGTTGCTTAAATATGGCATGGCATATTTGAACATTTTCAGAAATGTTTTCAGAATCACCTTTGATTTCACAATATCTCTGAAGTCTATTATTTGTTTCAGAATAAATACACCTTTACATAAAGTTTTAGATCCAGTGGTCATGTTTGTATATAGGCAAGTTATGGTTTAATATTGTGACAAATAAGGCATAGCATGACTGAATGGATTTTTTGAAGCTTTAATTTGCACTTACAATAGTTAGTGTTGTGATCAAGTTCTTATCTGTGGCTGTTCATGTTCAGAGGCGAATTTGATCTAGTGGTTAAAGCTAGAAACCAGGAGACCATGAGTTCTAATCCAGCATTAGGCATGAAAGCCAGCTGGATGGTCGGTCCAGTCACTCTCTCTCAGCCCAAGTTGCTTCACGGGGTTGTTGTTGTGGAGAAAATAGAAGGGGGAGGAATATTATTTATGTTCACTGACTTGAACTATTTATAAAAGTAATAAAGATGGAATATACATAAATAATGGTAAAATAAATGATAGAAGAGCTAATACTAGTCAAACCTCTTCTCATGTCAAATGATATAACAAGCTGTGATTAATAAAAAAAGAGAAGCAAGAGTTTTCACCATACAGTTGTATCAGAGGAATAAAGGAATGGAAAGAGTCCAGGAACCAAAGATTTGCCACTGCAGTTACTTTCTCAGTCTCTCTTTTACATTATTTTAAAAAGGAACGGTTGTCCAATTACTTGTGCTAGATAATATTACTGTGATTCTACACATTATGAGATAAACTATTCAAACATTCAAGGAGAAGCTGCAACCAACTATTCCAACTAATGATGAACATACCAGTTTGTAATGACTTATTTAAAGATATTTAACTAAGAAACAAAAGAAACCCTCCACCAAGTTTTTATTTAGTTATTCACAACTGGTTTTATACAAAATTATGCACAGAAGCATCTATCAGCCTTGGGGCTTAAAACAGAAGGGAAATAATTAAAAGGGCTGGGCAAACCCTAAAAAAGAGTGCTCTGCATGAGGGGAGCATGTATGGAACATCTTTCTTTGAACCATGAAAGCAGTTTGGGGGATGCTTCAGAAGTTTCTCTAGGCCGTCTCTGCATCAGTGGACACGCTCAGGCACTACAAAATATCAGGAGAGAAGACTGACTGTATTTTCATAGAGTTATAAATCACATTATCTTTTGCTTCTCAGTATGGGCTTCAGTGATGCTATCCGTGAAGGATTATACCAACTGTCTTAATGTTGCATTTCCAGGCCAGGCAGTTTTAATTCAGTTGTGCTGTACCATTCTTGTGGCCTCCCATCAGTTCTGTCTGGGCAGGGTTTCAGGGATGAATAAGATCCAAACGTTTCAGGAAAAAAAAAACAGTTTCATCATTTTGTAATGTTGTATTTTCTGGAATCACAAAAATCTGAGCCGAACAACAGAGCTGACATTTTTAATATTACTGAAAGGGATAAATTGTGTGGCCATACAAACCCCACATATGCTGACTTTGCAAGGGTAGCATGATGTGAAATGTTATGGACAGGAAGTCTAGTCTGAAGCCAGGAAGGGAGAATAATAATTAAAAATTAATTTGATTGTCTTAGCATGCCTTTTCCTTGCAGAAAGAAAATCTAAATGTATGATGAATTGTATTAATAACCATATAATAAGAGCTGAATATATGGGAATATACTGTATATGGAATTAGCAGGAGCTGCTTATGCTAGGACAATTAGCAAACTTTTTTCCTATGTGCATATCATTCCCAGAATTCCCCATAATTAAATATGCACAATATTTTTATTTGTAACAGCTATATAATAAATAATGCTTTAAGAGTCACTACGCATATGTGGTTATAAGACTGGAACCATTTACTAGCCCTAAACTATATTTACCTGAACTATTAAAAATAAATTCATTTTAATTATTTGGTGAAAGAAAAGCTATTGATTAAAAAAACAAAATTAATGTTGCATATCCTCCCTATCAGAGGAGATTTCCTTTCCAGTTCTTGCTTCTTCAGACTACAGAAAATAGAAATCTCAATCGCTTTCTTTTTGGGTCTCTCATTTTTCTGTCTTGTTCACTCCTGGACAGATCTGTTCATAGTGGTTAACCAAGAGAAAACCCAAACAACACCACAAAAATCAATAAAACACACAACAACACTTAATCATGATCCTATGTATATGTCAAGTTAAATGAAGCCTAGAATCTGTATGGAACATTGCTACTGTATACCTAGGGTAAGGGAATTTTATACTGTACCTGTATATCAATAAAGGACAATATTTGTAGCTCTGGGTTGAAATGAGGGGTCCTTGGTGCTCTCTGAGCTTGAAATGAGGGGCCCTTGGTGCTCTCTGAGCTTGCTTGTTTTCTAAATGCAGATGTTTCATTAGCTAAACTAAGTAACAACACTCCTTAGTAGCACTGATGATGTTACGCAGTTTGGGTAATGAAATGTTTGCAAGAAAACAACCAAGCTCAAAGAGCACCAAGGACCCCTTATGTTCAGGGGTGGGCTTCAAAGATTTTAGCAAGAGGTTCTCTGCCCGGTTGCTGGGTGGGTGTGGCCATGGTGGGTGTGGCCTAGTCAGCCTCCTGACCACAGCAGAGGGTGTTTTTGCCCTCCCTAGGCTCCAGAGGCTTTCCTTGAGGGCAAAAATGGTTCCCCAGGCTCTGGAGGCCCTCTGGAGTCTGGAAATGACCGAACTTCCAGTAGGCCCGTTTTTTGCCCTCCTCGAGCCTCTGTGTGCACCCTGCACTTACATGCATCCAAAATGGGCTTTGTGGGGACTCCTGGGAGGGGTGGGCTGGGTGGGGCCAGCCAGGAGTGGGATTTGAGGATTCTCCAAACTGCATAGAATCTTAGATAGAGGTTCTCCCGAGCCCCTGCGAACCTCCGGCAGCCGACCCCTGCTTATGTTATAATATGTTAGTCTTTCTATGATATATTTCTCTGGTTCTGTTGAATTAAAAGATCTGTTTTTAAACAATGTTTAGATCAGCTGAAAGAAGGTGACTGACTTCATGTTCAAAGATTCAAATATGGGGGAATAGTTAGACTAATTTAGAATGAGGAAAGAAAGCATTGCCCTCATTCTGAAATGAAGCAATATGAGCTGTCACTCAAAGTCCATTTTATAAACTGCCTATTCCTGTATATAGATAACAGAAATCAAATATTTTATTAGAAACGTATTTCACATTGCTGTTCATTTTTGAGGCAAAAAAGACGTATTTTTTGCAAGGAACCTAGAGCAAAATTGGATGTCCTGTAAGGGCTGCTTACTTTTTCTTGTTGGCAGTGTTTGCAAGAATGAAAAAAAAAGATAATTGGCTTATATAAACATGTCCATACAGGTAGTCCTCAACATACAATCATTCATTTAGTAACTGAATTTACAATGGCACTGAAAAAAGTGTCTTAGGACCATTTTTCACACTTATGACCGTTGCAGCATCCCCATGGCCAGGTGATCAAAAAGCTGGTGCTTGGCAACTGGCATGTATTTATGATGGTTGCAGTGTCACAGGGTCATGTGATCACCTTTTTCAACCTTTTAACAAGTAAGTCAATGAGGCAGCCACATTCACTTAAGTGCAGTATTGCTGCAGTATTACTCCTGCACTGCAGTATTACTGTAGCATGTCTTGACTACTGCAATGCACTCTATGAGGGACTATCCTTGAAGTGCATTCGGAAACTTCAACTGGTGCAGAGTGCTGCAGCGTGAACAGTTCTTGGGATCCCTAAGATGATCATGTTACCCTATTGTTCTATGACCTGCACTGGTTGCTGGGTGCAATTCAAGGCGATTGATTATTACCAGGGGTGAAATCAACTTACCTTCACTACCGGTTCGCAAATGTGAGCATGCGCGCAGAGTGTAAAAACAGGATGTGATGATGTGCAGGAAGGTGGGCGGCCGCCACCGCTAGCAGTTCGCCCAAATCAGATACAACCGGCTGAATTGCACCTTTGATTATTACCTTTAAAGTCCTGCATGGCATGGATCCAGGCTATCTGAGGAACTCTCTCACTCCATTGAGATTTGCTTACCGGTTCAGGAGCCATGCCCCATCGGTCAAGGAATTCCAGCTGGTCTTGTCCAGAAGAAGGGCTTTTTTTGTCGTGGCTCTTGCCCTTTGGAACATCTTCACTTCTGATCTTCCACAGGGAAGACCTGCCAGATGGTTTGGGGCCCCAACAGGGAAGCATCATACTGGAGATGGTTGATGAATTAAGAGGAAAGCCCATCTCCCCCACCCAAACATTTTGTTCCCTCCCTCCCCCATCTTTTAACTATAATTTTATCTTGATTGGGATTTTTATTCTTCTTGTTTTTAATGCTGTAAGCCACCCAGAGTTGTTTTGTCATTTGTTACAGGGCAAAACTCACTGAACGACTGTTTTGCTTAGCAAGAGAAATTTTGGTCTCAATCGTGGTCGTAAGTTGAGGACTACCTGCTGTAGTGTATGCCAGCTGCAAGACAAGCCTCAAATTCAAATCCTACTTTAATGAGCAGTATTTATCATATAAATAGATATCATTCTTGTCCCTTCAAATAACAGGAATTATATAATGGATTATTCTGGCTTTGGCAATGCTGTAAATAAATTATGCAATAAGATTTTCCATCATTTTAATTCTTATCTTTCTTTGTAGCACTTCCTGTGAAAAATTAACTTTAAAAATTTAATGTCATTTTGAAAGCACAATTAAAATAGCAAAAATAATAACAGAATAGAATCAACAAATCCCAAAAAGTTTGTGACTCAGCCTATTCTGTGAAATCCATACATAAGTATTTGCTTGAGGCTGACCATCAGATTCAGTATTCTTATCCCGAGTATTGATTTTTCATTAACGTTCACACAACCATTATATTTAAATATAATACATGTGATTGAAATCTTGTTATTTTGGAATCCTTTGCATGACAAATTATTACATATTTAGATTTTATATTGTTTACTGAAGCATGAACAGTATCTTTCTAATTTTTTTTAATTTTTTTGTCAATTGGTGCAAGAGAAGGATACTCCATAGTAAGCAAAATAATCTTTATTTTACTAAGGGTCTATATGGGTCTCTTCTAATTTCCTTTTAATCACTGTCTATGTGGCATTTGCCAGAAATACTATTTAAGCAACATCCTAAACATATTTAACAAGGAGAAAGTCCTGTGAATATAGCAATATTCTCTTCCAAGTACACCAGTGTTGGACTGCATAATACTATAAAGTTTGAATCCAAGTTCTAATTGGCAAAGTGCATCTGCTTTATAAAGCTTTTTACAGCAGTCTCATAATTAGAGAAACATGTCTTATATTTCTCTTACTTCCTAAGCAATTAAAAAAACTGGCTTCATTTTTAAAACTCTAATTACATGATGGGAAAAGCCGCTAATTTCTGAGAATACACTCAATTTAAACAAATAATTTGTAAGCAAGAGTGGGGGGAAAATCTCTGGTGGCAGAAAAATTATATGGTACCATACAAAAGCTTCACTAAACAAACACATTTGGTGTTCAAGATGTCAAGTTCTCCCATACTTCCGATTTATTCTTGGTTTTCATACTGACACAGCATGACACAAATTAAGGTCTTTTGTTAAAGAATAAAACTAATTTGTCATATTATTTTATTGTTGTTAAAAGATTCACACTGTACACAAAAGACTGCTGCAAATTTTGGATGCGTTCCACCTGGCATACTTTCTGCATCATTCAGAATTATTACAAGAAATATGTAAGAGAACTTAACTGTAGTGAGCACTAAAGCTTTTCCGATGGAGCTATTTTAAAGTCTAGCAATAGCAATAGACTTATATACTGCTTCATAATGCTTTACAGCCCTCTCTAAGCAGTTTTTACAGAGTCAGCATATTGAAAAAGATACCCTTATGACTAAACCTTGGAGCAAATTCACTTCTGGTCATTATCATTTTACTTTATCCTTCTTTCTTTGAGGCACTGATAGCATTTAATATTTGGAAGTTAAAGTATAGTCAATGATTTTTCATATAAGGTAAAGGGTTATGTGCTAGTCGTTTCCGACTCTAGGGGGCGGTGCTCATCTCTGTTTCAAAGCCGAAGAGCCAGCGCTGTCTGAAGACGTCTCCGTGGTCATGTGGCTGGCATGACTAATCACCGAAGGTGCACGGAATGTTGTTACCTTCCCACCAAAGATGGTTCCTATTTTTCTACTTTAGATGCTTTCGAACTGCTAGAAGCTGGGACAAGTAACGGGAGCTCACTCCATTACGTGGCGCTAGGTATTTGAACCGCCGACCTTCTGATCAACAAGCTCAGCATCCTAGCCACTGAGCCACCGCATCCCTTTTATTTTGATAAAATATATATTTCATATATCAAAGTTTAAAATCGGGCGTTGTCACATGATGATTTACTTAACAATCACATTGCTTATCAATGAAAGTCCCAATTGTGTTGTAAGTTAAGGACTACCTGTATATATTCACATTTTTAGCAACAATGCAGTTAAAAATACAGATACTTGAGTTCTAAAGCAGGAATTATATATATTTTAAAATGAAACCAAACTATACTCATAGTGACTAGAAATTTGATAGGCTTGAAATAAAAACATCTGAAATCACTGGTGTAAAACATGAATATACAAAGGCATCTTTATTGCAATAAAGAAAATAATAACTACAACATTAAAGGTTGTTTTGGTTTATTTACAGGCAGTCCTCGACTTACAACCATCCATTTAGTGACTGTTCAAAGTTACAACAGCACTTTAAAAAGTGACTTATGATTGCTTTTCGCTCTTACAACCATTGCAGCATCCCTGTGGTTACGTGATTAAAATTCACATGCCTGGCAACTGGTTCATATTTATGAAGGTTGCAGGCAGTGGTGGGATTCAAAAAAATTTACTACCAATTTTGTGGGCATGGCAGGGGAAGGATACTGCAAAATCCCCATTCCCTCCCCACCCCACTAAACTGCTTTCCAGCTTCATTCTCTGCAGGGCAATAAAAGAAGACCCAGACAATCAGCTTGAGGGCTGGGAGGCAGCGAATAGATTGATTGGATGTTGCAGCCTTACAGGCTAGGCCTCCCTGCAACCCCCTGGGACCACAGATGGGCCAAGGGGGGCCATGCTGGACCCCCCTGCACCCTGTTTTGGGCCTAGTAGGCCTTCCTGCATCCCCCTGGGAGCATAAACTGGCCATGGGGGGACATACGACACCCCCCCTTGCTGCATTTTGGGCCTTTTGGGCCTCCCTGCACTTATCTTGGAGCAAAAATGGGCCACAGGGGTCCTGGGCTGCACCCCTGCACCACATTTTAGGCTTACTGGGCCTCCCTGCAGTCCCCTGGGAGCAAGAACAAGCCACAGGGGGACACCGCACCCCCTGTGTCCCATTTTGGGCCTAGCGGGCTTCTCTGCACTTCTCTGGGACCCAAAATGGGGCATGTGGGGACTCCTGTGAGGCGCAGGGTAAGCAGGGCCAGCCAGAGGTGGTATTTGCTGGTTCTCCAAATTACTCAGATTTTCTGCTACCAGTTCACCAGAACCGGTTCGAATTGGCTGAATACCATCTCTGGTTACAGTGTCCCAGGCCCATGTGATCACCTTTTGAGACCTGCTGACAAGCAAAGTCAATGGAGAAACCAGTTTCACTTAACAACCATGTTACTAACTTAACAATTGCAGTGATTCACTTAACAGTTGTGGCAATTAAGGTCATAAAATGTGGCAAAATTAAGGTCGTAAAATGGGGCAAAATTAATAAATGTCTCACTTAACAGAAATTTTGGGCTCAATTATGATCGTAAGTCAAGGACTACTGCATATGATCAAATCTCAATAGGTTGAAGCGTAATTCAAATTTCCTCCACAATATAAATATCATTAGGAAACGGTAGTCCGGTATCATGAATCCATCTTCATATGATTCTTATAAGGAAATATTGAAAGGAGGAAGGGATATTAGTGTGAATGATTCAAAAGTGAAATATAAAGAGATTTATCTGTTATACTCAGTCTTGATTTTGATCTATTTGTTTCCTTTAAATACAAGAATACTTTCTTTAGTATTATTTTAATTTTATATGCGCCCTCCATGAATTTTAGTGGTCACATGTGGTCAATACACAAGTCTGTTGATCTGTTGGTTTAGTGTCACTCAGCACACTGAATAGGGGAAGGATTGTTCTACTGAAGGCTTTATTATCCATCTGCTACAGGGCATACTGTTGATACAATTCACTCTGTTTACCACAAAACAACAGCAGAAATAGCAGTAAGTGAGAAGGAACTTTTCATGGGAATGGGGTTTATGATGAAGGAATATATAGGAATTCAATATGCTTGGTGTAATTTTGTATTATAAATGCTCCCATTTTTATAGCTAATAATACCAATAATGTAATATTATTAAAGTGATATAAACTGATATAGACACAACTGAAATTTGCAGTGTTTATTCAATGAAATTAGGGAGTCGTACTGTGTTACTATACACAGCATTCCCTTTTTTAATCTAAAAAAAGCCTTTTACTCTAGCCAGTTCTGATTTCATCAAGCAATTATTTTCACCACTTTATTATGGTATTATTCTCTCCTTGAAAAGAGCAAGATTTGGCACTGTCTCTCTCATTATTCAAAAAAAATATTCACTATTGAGAGGCGCAGTGGTGTAGTGGTTAGAATGCAGTACTGCAGGCTACTTCTGTTGACTGCTGGCTGCATGCAATTTTGCAGTTCAAATCTCAGTCTTCCATCCTTCTGAGGTTGGTAAAATGAGGACCCAGATTTTGGGGGGCAATATGCTGACTCTGTAAACCTCTTAGAGAGGGCTGTAAAGCACTGTGAAGCAGTATATAAGCTTAAATGCTATTGCTACTGCTACTAATGGAGAGTGGGAAACCTAATTCGATCACTTTTTAATAGGATCAATTATATACTAATCTAGAATTCCACAATATTTTGGATCATTGGGCATGTTTGAAATTTCCACAGCATGTTTAGGCATTACCTCAAAATGGCTGCCATAACAAATGCACAAATGTAGCAAAACCCAGGTTGCTCCCATTCCTTCGATCATCTCAGGATGCTAGATTTGCTGTTTCTTATCTGCTTTCTTATTTTGTAAATATTTTAGTTTCTTCTTCTTTTTCAAATATTTTATCTTTCCCTCCCTAGAGAGACAAAGCTGGAGAGGAGGTGGATAGAGTGATGGGCTATTAAGTATTGAAAGAAATACCGGGTAAAGCATTTTATAATTTCTGTGACAATGACAGCATTTGGATAAATTCTACTGCCTTTAAGTTTCAACTGCTTAGGCAGGTTCACTTGAAGAGAAGCTATAATGTTGGCATTTATGTCTTCCAATACCTCTTCTGAATTCAGGCTAACAGGAGACAACATGACCCCAACCAAAGTGTCAATGAAGAGTTTGAGGCAGTTAATTTTCCTAAAGAGGAAGAACCTGCAGGCTATGAATTGCTGGAATCAACTGCTCTTTTAGCTCTAAGGCAACAGAGGCAGCCAAAGCTGTGGGAGCAAAGATCTAGCAAGGGCCTTATTTTAAGCACAAGAGCATCAGAATTTGTTCATCTATAATATTTAAGCTAACCCTCGATAGGTGCCTTGGCTTGTAGATTCATGTTTTCATTTTGTTTAGAGTTGCTTGCAATTCATATTAGTCCCCAAGTCTTTTACGAAACTTCTGAATATATCCCAAAGCTCCAGGATTCTTAGACTGATGTAGTTATTTTTTCTGACTACTCCTTTAGACTATAATATTGCTCCCTAATTTTGAAAATGGCCTTATTTTTACCTACAAACTATGCTATCAGCAAGTGGCTATTAATCTTGGAGACTCTACTTTGCTTGGTTTTTCCTAGGCACTAAACCTGTAATGCCAGGTTACTAGAGTAAATTATGGTCATAGTTACCATAAAATAAGGTTCCAATTTTTTTCTGGACTTTTAAAATTCTGATTTGCTCTTTCTTATCTGATTTTCCTTTCCCCAAATATTTGCCCTTTTATCCTTACCGTGAATCTATTTGTCTCACCTGTCTCTGCTGATCTCTATATCTAATCTATCTATAATTTGTCAGCTCTTTCACTTTTTCCTTTTACCTCTTTTTCATTCTCTGTATTCCTTTCCCAAAAATAAAACAAACACAAGTGAATCCCTCTTTTGCTATTTATACAATGTCTTGTACAATATGAAGCTTCTTCATTATGTATGAAGCTTCTGAAGCTTCTTTATTATGTATGTCTGACAGTGAGTGCATATTATACAGGATTTTCCTTTACATCACTCTTATATTTGCAATTATGATAATCCGCAAATGTCTTCGTTGTTATTTAAGCCCAAATTATTGCACAAACAGAACATAATGTGGAATCTCTGAACAGGCTAACCTTGTGGATAAACCATGCCAACAAGCCTTCCAGCAGAGAAAAAGTAAATAGAGGACTGTTGTTTCTTCCATCTTTAGGAAGAATGCCTACATTTAAAACAAGTTTTGAAAATTTTCATTTTAAAATTGGACCAGGATTCTCAAGACGTTGAGAAGAACGTCTTCATAGAATTTTATATTGGACAATTTAGAGGTTCCTACAGTACCCTTTTCACTTCCCTATTGTGTCTGTCTTAATAAAGAAAAGGAAAGGGAATATTTAAAAAAAAATCTCATGCAATCCTTGAGATATAAGGATGAAACAGTGAAAAGTCAATACCCTCTAAAGAGTGTGCTGTTCCTTGTATATATTTCTGCAGCCTGCCAAATTACAGCCTGCGGTCAAATCTTCTATAGCATCAAATCTGCAATTAATCTAAACTGAAGCTTGTTGCCTTTGAATTTCAATTTTTAAATTCAAATGAGATCTTGACTCATTCACACATCATTGTTTTACCACATAGTGGAGGCTATGAAGAAGACCATCTTTAGGATTTTTGGTGCCAACCAGTGTCCATTGGGATCTAAATTTAAACAGCACATGTTCCTTTATCCAAATTTCCCCCTTAAATTAGGCATGAGTTTAACCCAATAGATTTCAGCTCACTGCAAACTTCATCTGGCTCCAGGTGCCCCACTTATTCAGACCATAAAATATCATAACTGTATTTGCGTTGAGGCCACAATAGTCTGCTTAAATGTGAATGTATTTTCCAACACATTTTTCTATATTTTTCTAGTTATAAAAAACAACAACATCCCAGGCCTGGAAAGTGAGACTGGATAAGAATAAAACAAAGAATCTGGGCTACCTCTAATAGTTTCAGGAAGTTTGGGCAATACCCAGAAATTCTTTGGAGGTGTACCCCACAGGGATTTTTCATAGCTAGTGACATTTTTAATAAAGTGGCAAGCAGGAGACAAGAGGTAAGCAAAAAGAGAAGGCAAACCATGTTATATATTACATCTTCCTTCCTATATTCTTTTTGTAGAATGTCAGTTATTTATGTTCCGTCCCTCCTCAATCAGCCTTTGGGTGGACAGTTAGAGGCATGGCTTTCCAAGTATATGAAGCTGCCTATAAAGTAAGTTTGTCTCTCTTTCTACCCTGGAGCTGGGTTTTTTTAATAATTGGGAAATAGAAGATATATTGGACAAATAACTCCATCACATTTGCTCATAATTGCTTCATTCTATCTTACAATGAAGAACAAGGCATTGCCTTTTTATTTCATTAATAGGTGAAATTATTTCATTTGCTTCTTAACATACAGACATGAAAAAAAAATAGCCAGCTTTGTGTAAGTAAGAAATATAGTTGAAGAATCTTGTTTATGGCACTATAATTTGTATGCTTAGATTACATTTGAATGTAAAGGCTAAACATTACAGCAGCTATAAGCTTAGTTTACTTTTTTGCTGTATCATATTTACTTTTACCTCAGAAAATATTACTCATGGTTTTAGAGAAGCATGAACATAGAAATCTGTAATGGGATTCAGATACCATGTTTCCCGTGGTGTTACCATCAAACTTATGCAATCACATCAGGCTCTGCCTTCCTCCTATTTCAGTCATGGTTTTGGACATATATAAAAAGGTAAACTGTGCAGTTGTCTTTGACTCTAGGGGGTGTTGCTCAACTCCATTCTCTAGTCAAGGGAGCCAGCACTGTCCAGAGACATTTCCATGGTCATGTGGCCAGCATGACTATACACCAAGGCACATGGACCACTATTATCTTCCATGGTTATGTGGCCAGTTATCTTCTCACTGAAGTGGTACTCATCTACTCACATTTGCATGCTTTCAAAAGGCTAGGCGGGCAGGAGCTGGAGCAAGTAACGGGAATTCACCCCATTGCATGGCGCTCGGGTCTTGAACCAAGACTGTCAGCTTTCTAGCTGACAAGCTCAGCATCTTTAACTACTGAGCTATTGCATCCCCACTATGTAGATACAATACATATACAACCTTCGTATTAAATTCCATTGGTGTCAATAGATTTTTATATATATATATACACACACACACACGAAAATGAATTTTCTGAAGAAATATTTCAAATGAATGTTGCAGCATTAGATTATTTCTTCTGTGTATTTTTTCTAAAATAAAACAAAACATTATGCTTTAATCCAGGACTTTAAACTGGAATTTAGGATGATGTATTTGGTCATTGAATTAATAAATATGTCTTGCTCTAAAAAAACATGATACGAACCTTGCCATTCTTTTATTTTTTTTATTATATTTATAGAGAGTTCTCTCCTATAGTTAATGTAAAATGAGGGGGAGAAAAGTTATTTTATGCTGCTACCACTGCAGGAGCTTTTTAAATGATTCAAGGAAGTATAGCTTTCATTTAGGTTTGTGCCCTCCAGTCTGTTTATACTGGTCGATACACTTGTCTAAAAAATATAATGGATTAGCACATCATTCAACAAACTAGTCAGAAGGCAGGCTCAAGGCGACAGAGACCAAAAAGTAAATTACAGTCAGTCTTAGCAGCAGGCCATGCTCAGAGCTAGGAAACATCCTATCAGTACAAAACCCATATTCTATAAGAACGTTCCACCAAATGAAAGGTTTGAAATATTTACAGTGAAATATAACAAAACAATCAATTCTATGAATACATGTCTATTTATATAAATGTTTCCTTTAAAATATGTAAAATACCCTACACTCATTAGCATAAGACATTTTTTTAAAAAAATACAATATTGTCATTTCATAGCATTTGTATTTGTTCACTTAGGATTTCTTACAAGTGTTATATAAATATCTCCAAGAAATGGCACCAAAGGATTCTATAATGTATATATATAATCATGTAATAATGCTATTCCTACTAGTAGGCAGCTAACAACATTTTCCTATGATAATAACAATAAAACAGTGTAAACAGCCTCAAAATAAAAAAAAACTGGAAATTCAGTGTAAGCCAATATAATCAGCAAAGAACAAAACTTAATAAAATGCAAAATAAGTTAATAGAGTAAGTTAATATGTCACTGGTGCCCAAAATAGTAAAAAGAATGTTTTAATCATGTACTGTCTTATTGCTCATCTCACTTTCAGGTAATTGTCCTGATGAGGATTGAGACGCATGCACATGTGCACACTCACATATCAGTATGGATGGGAAAGACTTAAATCCTCCTATATGACCAATTTATTTGCAATAGTTCAATAATCCAAACTCGTGTGGCTTTAAAAAGAAGAAAAGAATCCCTCTGCCAGTATAGATTGCAACAAAATATTTGTAGAGATGTTTACATTTCTTACTTTGTCTATATTATTTCCAATCTGGTTTGGACCTAAGCAGATTTACTCAGGAGTAAATAAGCAAAAAGGTATGTGAGCCTTTAATTTGTAACTTCACCCCTGAAGGTATCCAAAACTAGTCTTCCCAACTTCCTTAGAACAGAGAAGATGGCAGGACTATCTTGCTATTCAACTGCATTTATTCATGGTACTTCTAAGAACTTTTTGTCTAGGTAAGCACCATGAGTTCAACAACATTCTTAGTCCCAAGTAAGTCAGTGTAAAATTGAAATCTTAAAGGAATTTCTTTTAGATATGCAAATTCCAAAGTGTACAGAGTATAAATATGCAAACCAGAATATATATATATATATATATATATATATATATATATATATATATATATATATATATATATATATATATATATATATATATATATATATATATATATATATATATATATACACACACACACACACACACACATATACTCTGTGTGTGTGTATGTGTGTGTGTGTGTTGTATTTGTGCTGATAAATAAATAAAGGGAGACTAGTATAGATCCATTTCAAGCTATTTAGCTCTCATCAGCTTGCCATACTCTTACTGGGATTTTGCTCTGTAAGGTATTTGGTTACATTTTGTATGTATATAAACATGCATTTTCACAGAATCATGTTTTGCCATGAACACTGCATGACATTTCAAGGTCTAGATACCACATAGGGAGTAAATGAAATTGGTAATTGGACAGGAACAATGCAGAAGGCAATTATTCAAGCTTCAGAGAACAGGGTTTATGAACTCCAGCAACTATTTTTTAAATCCTTACCAACAAGACAAGAAGCTTCTTCAGTTCTCACTGAATTGAGTTAGAGTTGAAGCAGCTTCCTGGATGAGAAGTGAAATATTTTCAAAAGGGAAAAAACCCAAGAAAATCCAGTTGCCTTTTGGAAAAAAAAACATTGGGGCAACTATGATCTGGGTGATTGAGAATCTCCTACCTCCATAGGAGAATCTCCATAGACATTTAGCATACTTTAAAAAGAGAGGGTTATTTGACATAATGAACAGCCCAAGCATTTACTTCCCAGCTGTTACCTAAAACTTACAAGTGAGGGAGAGGGACTGGTCCAAAGTCACTAAGTGAATGCTAGCTAAGAACACGATTCAGCCTGAATTTTCTCTGGATGTGCATATGGCTAGCCTTTTAAGATAGGTAGGATTGATGAAGAAAAGGAGCAGCAGTGGGTTCAGAGATGTTCTTCATTGTTGTAGAGTACAATAATGGAATATTTCTAATACATCTGAAACCAAACCAAATCAGTTCAGAGCTATTTTGATATTGTTTTTCATTTTTTCTTCCTTCCCAGAACTGAGTGATCTTTCCTGAAACTTCTCCCTTGATGGTTCATTTCACTCCGTCATATCACCTTTCCCCCACAAACACAAAAATAGGTCTGGCAGTTCATCAAGATCAACAGACAAGTCTGACAGGGAAGGTCCAGATTGAACTAGAACACATTCCTCCTCTCCTGTTGCATGGCAATCTCACCTGGAGGTGGCAAGAAGCAAGGAATCCTCTTTTCCTGGAATTCATCATCCAGTGATTCCAGAGGAAGTTCAGAGGACAGGCAAGATGTGATTCATGGATATCTTCCACCCACTCCCATCAGGATGGCCCTTCCAGTGAGCCAGGAATTCTAATTTTCCTCCTGCACTTAGAATCCAGGATATATTTGACAATGTATAGAATGTGTGTGCGAGCACACACACACACACACACACCACACAATGAGGGGGAGGTGGTTTGGGAGGAATAACTGTGGAAGACAAGGGACATGGTGAATCCTTTGAAACAAGGAACAACTGGTGAAATAGCTGTTATCAGCTCTTTAAGGTAAGCAAGCAAGAAACAGACACAGCAAGGGTTCAGAAATACTCATCAGCATCGTAGGTATAATAACAGAATCTTGAAAGTCAAAGTTTGACTTTTACTATAAAGTTTGTTTCTACTACAAGCATAGGATACAAAGAAAGAAGAGTGGAGGCAGGAGAAAGAGGGCATAATGTGCCAATAGTGGTGGCATGGGACATAGTTGAGGGGAAAATGGGGCAGGTTCTTTAAAAACAAATGAGCAATGGCTGAACATATTATCTTTCTTTACATTCTTATCTGAATAGGTCATTCAGTCTAAGTACTAGACTTGTTTGGAAATGCTTAGATGTGTAGTATATAAATCAATAATGAAGTGAAAAGTGTTAATCGTTACCCTTGACAGGACTATGTAGCAGGACAGTGTTAACCATTTCTGACACAGATTAAATACATTTATTTAATGTATTGTTCTTTCCTTTTTAATATATGATTCTCAAATGTCCTATGAAAAACTCAGAATATCAGTTCAATGATGTAATAAGGTTAAGGATAAGAAATGAAATATTAATCTGTCCAAAGTTCACAGTGGACTTTGGCATTCTAATTTTATCTATCTCTGCATCTATCTTAGCCCTGTAATCATACTAATATTACATGTAGTTGCTCCTACATTTTGCACTAATGTACACAGACATTCACCTTTTTTGGTATCCAGAAAGCTGGTAATTATGGGAAAAATGGATTCCATGAGCCAGAGTGCTTTATAGCCAAACAAGGACTGTTCCAGTATTGGGCAAAGGAGATTTGGACACTTATGTTAACATTATTGTACAAACATGAAACAAAAACTTTACACCATGAGAACCGACAACTAAAGGAAGTCTGCAGAAGATAACATTTCCAAGCTCTCCAATGAAAACCAGTGAAGGTGGGACAAGAACTCTTGATCCCCCAATTTCTAGACTGATGCCTTAACCATTACACCAAACTGAATCTCATTTATTACTCTATCTGTCTGTCCGTCCATCCATCCATCCCATCCCATCCCTCCTGTCAGCCTCTGCTTCGCTTGCTTGCTATCAGCTGCCATAGAAACGGGGAGGGTGGGGGCTTATGGTATTTGGGAAGGGAACATATGGTACTGGAGGAGTATTTTACAAGGGAGTTTTGTTCTCACCATCTTCTGCGCATGTTGATGGCCTGTGTTTGGACTTGGTCAAGGCCAACCGTCTCGCATACCAACTTGATGAAGCTTTTTGAAGATGCACCTCACATGACACCTTAGGGAGTTGCAGATTGGACATTGGGTTGGGGTAATTAAGGGGGAGGGTGCTGGGTAATCATTTGATATATTCTTGTTTGTCCCTTTTTGACTCAGATCTTGCTTTTCTTTCGCTGCTATCTTTTCATAACCAGTAAAAGTATTTTTAATTCCACAAACAATGGAGTTGGGAGTTTTCTTTCTTGGTTATTGATGGAGGCACGCCTATATAGCTGGAGAAATACCGGGACCTGAAGAAGTTGTGGAAAGTAAAAGCCAAAGTGGTCCCAGTGATATTAGGAGCATTGGGGCTATGACTCCTAAGATTGAAGAGTAGCTCTAATAGATCCTGAGAATATCACCTGAGCTCTCTGACCAGAAGAATGCAGTGCTAAGAACAGCTGAGATATTCTCAAACTCTCAGGCCTCTGGTAGATGCTCCAAGATTGAGACAGTAATACCACAGACGGTAGTGAAAAGGGATTTTATATATAGATATATACTTATAAGAGTTATAATCTAGTATGCATTTCTTTGGCAAATTTATCTTTTTCCTTTCCTGGTTTTTCCCTATACTTTTCTTTTCCTGTTTTTTCCTTCCTAACCCCTGTCTTACAACATACAGAGATGATTTGACAGAGCAAAAGAAGGACTAAGAAGGCACACATATGAAAGATTTTCCAATGTGACTTTAATGCATTAAATAAATGCACAAATTAAGAAAATACTACTAGTCTCTATGTATATATATGATCTTTTTTTAAAAAAAAATCACCAGTCTCTTATAATTACTTTATGTTGCTAATTATCCAGAGTAGGAATTCAGATTTACTTACAAATATTTGATACACATAAGTTTAATTAATATACTGTACCTTATATGGTAAAATAGCAATACATTACAAACTGTGAAGAATCTAACAGCAACAGCCTTATTAAAATGTAAACCGTATATCTTTATAAAAAGAAAGAAGAAAGAGTAAGAATTAAGTGCCAATAATAAGGCTTTACTGTTGACATAATTGACCTACGAAAACATTTTCATCAAGAATTCAGGATTCTTGCATTTATATAGTTGCAACTTTAAAAGTGCTTCACATCTAAGTGCTAATCTAATTGCAGTTCATATTTTGTATAATCTTCCCAAACGGAAAACTAATTTCAAAATATTTGATCATAAAAGTTGTCCTAGATTTTACACGCATAATTTAATCAAATAATATCAGATAATCTTTAACAGGAAATTGGTAGGGACTTCATTTAAGCAGCATCCATTTGCACTTATATAAATGTACTGAGAGTGTAGGAAGAATTTGACAGCTTGCCATATGTGATTTCATTCCGTAGCCTACCTACTTTACCATCAAAAGTTATATCCTTTGAAGCATTGCCAGAATTACTTTAGCCCAGAAGATATGCTAGATGTGCCCTTTAAAATCCATATCATTTCCTTTCTATTCTGACTAGTTCAGTGTAGCATCTGCTCAACTAAATTCCTTTGAAGGTTAACCTCCTCCCCCCACTTTTACGGAACCTGTTGTACAGCTAAGGTAGCCAATATCAAATGAGGTTTGCACAAGCCTATATTTGAGTTAAATGAACTTGCAAAAAGAAAAAAAAAGTATCCTGAATCAATCATCTTTTCAATCACCTCTGAAAATTAATTCACTGAAATGAACAGACAGTATTTTATTTGAAATCAGCACAATGCTGATATTCTCTTTGAGTAACCTAGGATGTGGGTGTATGGAGGCCCCTTTGTCTGACATAGAGGCAACAAAAAATGAACAACTCGAGCTGCATAGATATGACAAAACCCTAAATGTATAAAAACACCAGAGATAAACATATGTTTCTGAAAGGAAAAAAAAATGCCCCTATTCATGGAGAATTTTTTTCCCTCTTTTGCAATGTGCAGCGAATGTGTATGTAGAATAAATATGTTCAATAGGCATACTCCAGGGGTGTCCAAACTTGAGAACTTTAAGACTTGTGGACTTCAATTCCCAGAATTCCCCAGCCAGCATGCCAAAGTATAAACTGGCAATATTGTAACAGTAAAATTATAGGAATAAAATATATTTGTGATATGCATGCTGTATAAATAACACACAAAGCGTACGTTGGATATGAGATGGGCGGCAAATAAATTTCCTAAAATAAATGAATATTATAAAAATATCTTGTTTTGGGCTCAGATTAATCTGAGCTTCACTGCAAGCCTTTTTCCACTAATGGAAAAAGGAAGTGAAGCCAAATCTTTACTGTAGTCTTTGACTAGCATAAAATAATTATTTGCCATTGTTCCAACATGAATTATCTAGCAGCTCTGAAAAAAATAACTAAAATTGGAATTATCAACACAAAGCTATACAATCACTTTTATCATTCTTAACCAAGAAATTTGGTCAGAATAACAGAACAGAATAACAGCGTTTGAAGGGACTTTGTAGGTCTTCTAGTCCAAGACCCTATACCATTTCAGACAAATGGTTATCCAATCCCTTCTTAAAAACCTCAGTGATGGAGCATCCACAACTTCTGAAGGTAATTTGTTCCACAGATTCATTGTACTGTCATGAAATTTCTCCTTATTTCTAGATTGCTTCTCTCTTTGATTAGTTTCCATCCATTGACCTTGTTCTGCCTTCAGTTGCTGTAGAGAATAGGTTGACCCCCTCTTTTTTGTGGTAGTCTCTTAGATATTGGAATACTATCATGTCACCCCAGTCCTTTTCATTAAAATGGACACACCTAATTCCTGCAACGGTCTTCATATGTTTTAGCCTCCAGTCCCCTAATCCAACAGTCCCCAACCTTTCTACTTTAGCTACACAGCCTGGCATGGGGGAGGAGTGTGTGTGAGTGGCAGGTGCATGCGCACACATAGCTTTACTGGTGCGAATGGTGAGTGCATGCACCCTCTACTTGTGCGAATGGAGCTTCGTGTGAATGGAGGGCGCTTGTGCTCACATGCAAAGCTCCACTCGTGCAAAGCTCTGTATGAGGGCACTTGAGCGGAAGGTGCTTGCTCCACGGAATGCTTGCATAAGTGGAACTTGGTGCACAAGTACAAGTGCCCTCCACTGGTGTACTGCAAGTGGAGTTTTGTGCGTGAATGTAAGGGCCCACTGCTCACGTGAGTGGAGGCTTGGACATGCATGCTTGCCCACCTCTTGCAAGAGTGGAGCTTCATGCATGCATATGTGTTCATGTCTGTCCATTGCTGGTGCAGCCTGGTTTCAAACAAGCTGTAGCCTGGCAGTGGGCTGCAGCCTGGGGGTTGGGGACCCCTGCCTTAATCTTTAGTTTTAGGTTGCTTCTCTTCTTGATTGGTTTCCATCCTTCGCTTCTTATTCTGTTTTCAGCCCCTTAGCTATTGAGAGACTGCTATCAAATCACTCCAGTTTTTCTTTTCATAAAGGTAGACATACCCAATCCCTGAAACCATTCTTCATATGTTTCAGCCTCCAGCCCCCTAATCATCTTTGTTGCTCTTCTCTGAACTCTTTCTAGTCTCAATATGTTGGCGACCAAACCTGGATGCAGTATTCCAAGTGTGGCCTTACCAAGGCTTTATAAAATGGTACTAATACTTTATGTAATCTCGATTCTCTCCCTTTGTCGATGCAGCCTAGGACTGTGCTAGCTTTTTTAGCAACTGTAGCACGTTGCTGGCTCATATTTAAGTGATTGTCCATTAGGATTCCAAGATCCTTCTAACAGGTACTACTATTGAGCCAGGTAAGCTCTAACCTTCCTTGCCTTCTAGGATATCTTGAAGAGTTGGCTCTTGCCATAGGTGCGGGGGTACAAAAATGCTGGATCCCAGTAAGATGGTATGTAGATGTATGAAAGAATGTTGTCCTGGGGTGCCATGAGTTTATGGATTTTAAAAAAATTATTTTTGGAGAAGAAATTGCTTTTAGAATTTTGTGCAACACTCATGGTTGCGATGACAACAAGAATGGCTATATAAATATTTTAAAATAAGTATTACCTTTAAGATTAAGATTATATATGCTGTAAGATTCCATTTTGCCCAATTTTGTCACATGCATTTAAGTCACTCCTAAACTTATGAGAACATGTACAGAACATTAATGTATGGGTATAATTTAACTATGTGTTAACCAACGAGCAAAATGAATGCATAAAGTATTATGTAAACTATAAATGATTAAAATAAAAGGGAACTCACAAATCTGTCCATGGCTATTCTCTTTAATAACTTTTTCTTTCATTTTAATAATTACTTCCTTTGTAATAATAGCTTTCCCATTCCTTACATCCACCATGTAGATACCAGGAAGTGAACCAGTTCCTAAATTCATTCTGATATGCTGTTGTACTATTACTTGCTTTTTCCAAAAATATTTCAAATAGCAATTAGCAGTTAGATTTACATACTGATTCACAGTGCTTTACACCCACTCTTAGCGATTTTTCAGAATAGGCTAGTGTCCCCAACAACCTGGGCCCTCATTTTACCAACCTTGGCAAGAGGGAAGACTGAGTCAACATTGAGTCGATCAAAGGATCAAATTTCCTGGCAGAGGGCAGAATTCACCTGCAATACTGCATTTCAACCACTGTTCCACCATGGCTGAAATAATGAAAGCATAGTTGTTCTGATGGCTACAGCTCCTTCAAATCGCTGTTTACTTGTAGAATGATTTTATTTCTGTTTCTCAAAGATTTTTTTCAGACACCTCTACCTCACATACCTTCTGATGGAAAGGAAACTATTTCTACACCGTTTCTGCTTTTATTAAGAATCACTGGAAGTGGTGCATATGTAAGTCAATTCTTGGTAGGTCAAATAATCTAAGATAACATAACTAGTGTTATACAATCTATATATAATGTAATATGCACTGATATTAAAGAAGAGGGGTCAACTTATTTTCCAAAGAACCAGAGGGCAGACAAGAAGCAATGGATGGAAACTAATCAAGGAGAGAGACAATAGGAAATTAAGGAAAACTTTCTAACAGTGAGAACATATTAACCAATGGAACAGCTTGCCTTCAGAGGTTTTGGGTGCAAATACCACTGGAGGTTTTTATGAAGAGATTGGACAGTCATTTGTCTGGAATGGTATATAGCCGTGATGGCGAACCTATGGCACTCGTGCCACAAGTGGCACGCGGAGCCATTTGTCAGGGCACGCGAGGCGCTGCCCTGTCAGCTGGCCAGCGCGCATGCGCGCGCTGGCCAGCTGAGTTCACCTTTTTAAAAGCTGTTTTTTGCCTTCCCCAGGGTCCAGAGGCTTTATAGGAGCCTGGGGAGGGCGAAAAGAGCATCCCGCCCCCCCCCCCGGAGGCTTCAGGGACCGTCCCTGATGCCTTCGGAGCGCTTAAAACCACCCTCCGAGCAAACCGGAAGTCACTTCCGGTTTGCTTGGAGTGTGGTTTTAAGCGCTCCGAAGGCTTCAGGGAAGCCTCCTGAAGGTCCCTGAAGCCTCCGGAGGGCCTCCGGGGGGTCGGGGGAGGCTCTTTTCGCCCTCCCCAGGCTCCTATAAAGCCCCTGGAGCCTGGGGAGGGCAAAAAATATGTAAAAATTGGGGGGGGTCGCGCGTTGTGCGTGCATGCGCACTGGGGGGGTCGCACATTGCATTATGGGTGCGGCATGCCCACACTCGACCCCCCTGCGCTCCCCCCACTTGTGGCACGCAAGCCAAAAAAGGTTCGCCATCACTGGTATATAGGATCTCCTGCTTGAGCAAGGGGTTGAACTAGAAGACCTCCAAGGTCTCTTCCAGCAATATTCTGAATTGAATTGAAACTGAATTGAAATATTCTAAAGGTCTAGAAATCTAATGGGAAAATATGATACTGTTCTGAAGCTAAGCAAGTCTCAGTGCCAGTCTTAGATTTGCTTCACTATATATAGTACGCCATCTTGGAATTTTATGTAAACCTCTCTAAGCTCAATGAAAGACAGGCACATAGTGAATGGAAAAAATAATCTACTGATTTACTAGAGCCATGATAGCAAACATATGGAACGCGAGCCATAGGTGGCGCGCGGAGCCATTTGTCAGGGCCCGCAAGGCAGCTCTGTCAGCTCCAGTGCGCATGCACATGCTGGCCACTTGACTTTGGCCCTCTTTTGAGGCCATTTTTGCCCACAGGAGGCTTCCCTGAAGGCTCCGGAGTGCAGAAAACCACCCCTATGGCCAAACCAATGTTCAGGAACAGACTTCCGGTTTGTTCGTAAGGCTGTTTTTCGCCCTCGAGCCTTTAGGAGGCTTCCCTGAAGGCTCTGGAGGGTGAAAAACAGACCTACGACCAAACCGGAAGTCACTTCTGATTTCTCTGTAGGGCCGGTTTTTTTGCCCTCCTGAGCCTTCAGGGGGCTTCCCTAAAAGGCTCTGGAGGACAAAAAACGGCCCTATGAGCAAACAGGAAGTAACTTCCAGTTTGGCTATAAGCCTGTGTTTCGCCCTCCGGAACATTCAGGGAAGCTCCTGAAGCCTCCAGAGGGCCTCTGGGGGTGGGAAGGCTGTTTTCACTCTCCCTAGGCTCCTAGAAAGACTCTGGAGCCTGTGTAGGGCAAAAAAAGAGTATCAAAAGCAGGGGGGGCACTGGTCACGCACGTATGTGCACAGGGTGTGTGTGGCACACCCGCGCATGCCCCCCTGTGCTCTCCCCGCTTTTGGCAGGTGAGCCAAAAAAGATTTGCCATCACTGTACTAGAGGGTGCTTCATACTTTTATTGAAAGCACCGGAAGTAGTTTTTATGCACATTAGGGGATGTTTCTGATTATTCTGTGTGACTGTGGCAGTTGTAAAATGCTTTCGCACAACAAATAACTTCATCTTCTTTTCTCTGTGAGGTGCGCTGCATTACTTTTGCAGTGGGGAGTGCCTTGTTGATACAAATCAAGGGCAACTTGAATATGACTAACCCTAATAACAGAATAAAATAAGGCAATGAATCTTGGTTGGGGAGGGGGAAGGACATCTAATGTCATCTGAATCTAACTTGATCCTGAGTTGTTACTTGATGCCAAGGTTACATGAAAAATATTTGAAAACATGCAGCACATAAACATGAGATTCTAAAACCTTTTCTTACAGGCCACATTGGGTAGCGACAAATAAAATGCCCACTACCCTGGCCTTTGTTCATCCCACATTTCATTATTTGGTATTGTTTTCCCCTTCAACTGGCATAAAACATACTCACATAAATCATCAAATAGATTTGATTTCCACAATTAGACTCTTTCTCAATATTTTTGGGTATAGAAGAGAGAATTCCACGCAACTGGCCGACCCCCTTAACTACTAAAATTACTCAATGCTGCATTCAATGAAGAACAAGTGGGATGAGATTATGTTCTATTATACAAGAGTTAATCTTGTGAAGCCCGGGGATGGATCTGGAGTTCCATTTATATTTTTATTCACAATTTATCTTCTTAAACCTATTTATGAACTACAATACTCGTATACATCGAATTCTGCAATTTTTAGAATTTTGTGGTACAGTTTGCCATTGAAAGATTCTGAGGGACATCACAAGTACATTGCATTAATGGGGACATTGTTTGCAAACGTGTACATTACAGAAAATGTAAAAAAGGAATTACCTATATTGAAGCTGAAAGTGTATATTCATTTTATGAAGATTTTTTTTTTTCAAAAGAGCGAACGGAAATAGAAACATTGTTCAGTAAAAGCTGGTAAAAAAGAGGTGGTGAGTTAATATTGTTGGATTCAAATTCTACACCCGTGATGGCGAACCTATGGCACACGTGCCCAAAGTGGCACACGGAGCTATGTCGCACGGCACGTGCGGCATCGCACATTCCTCTTCTGTGTTTCTGGCACGCATGTGAACACGACAATCAGCTGGCCTTTGTGCGTGCGGTAGTGCCAGAAACTGGAAGAGCTGATCTTCCATTTTCTGGCATGACCATGCACGGCGGCCAGCTGACAGGTGCGTTCGCATGCCCGGCAGAAACCTGAAGACTTGCTGGCGCATGCTGGAAACCGGAAGTTCGTTTTCTGGCACGTGCATGCCGCCTGGCTCCTCTTTCAGGTTTCAGCCCAGAGGAGCACACAAATACGTTCCCTTTTCGGCATTTGGTGCTGAAAAGGTTTGCCATCACTGTTCTATACCGTTATATTGCACCTTCAAATTATTACTGACCATATTATTTTAAAGAAACACATAATATCTCTGAATTGCTATCCTTTCTTCCGTAAGCAAAAATGTGACATTTCAATGTCGGGTTTCTTATTCAAGCATTCCAATTCTTATCTAACCGAGTGCTGCCATTTATGAATTTCAGAGCAAAACAAAATGTAACATTGCTACAGAAAGACAGGAAGGAAGTTTTACTTCAAAAAGATCATGATAAATGCAATAGCCATCATACTCAAGCAAACAAGGATTCCTATAAATTGAATGCTAATTCTTAAAGAAATGCATGACAATTTTATGAGAGGAAACTCACACTGAGCTATATTAACACATCTACTCTGCTAGAGTAAGCATTATCTTTTACACTCATTCATGGAATCAATTCTAATGTTTTTGTGGAAAGCTTTTTACCTATCAGTGACTGTAGCTTTCTTGTCCATGTCAAAGGAGAGGTCAACATTAATTGCATACATGGATGGGTCCTCCAGTGAAAAGAATGTGCATGAACTGTCAACTGCAAGGTACTCAACAAACAAAAAATGGAGATTCTTTACCATCAGCCATGGAAACAAAGGTGGCTATAGAGCCACCTAACTGTGAGAAATATTGAGTTCTGGGTTTCCACTTTTTCCAGAGAATAAAATCTCACTGGAATTTTCTTCATGTAAGCACTTGAGAATTACTGGACACTCAGGGCATCATTTCTGAAGCAAATTGTTAAATTAATTGAAATGATAGT